>NC_056728.1:1455870800-1456218300 GCF_019279795.1 Protopterus annectens
TGTTATTAACAAGTTCAATATAAGCAGGGCCACTGGTATACAGTACTCCAAAAAAAATAAAGAATAAAATTCTATTTTCATGATTTGAAATCCAGAAATTGTGCAGGTGATTTTTACATAAAGTTTCCTGTATTTATGATGATTCCATTATGATGTTTTAGTGTGTGTGTGTGTGTGTGTGTGTGTGTGTGTGTGTGTGTGTGTGTGTGTGTGTGTGTGTGTGTGTGTGTGTGTGTGTATATATATATATATATATATATATATGTGTGTGTGTGTGTGTGTGTGTGTGTGTGGGTGTGTAAAATTAAAACACGTTTTAAGTGCACAATACTCAATATGCAAACTGGCAGCATTATAAGAATAAATGTAACAAGAAATTTAATTTATGGCAAATAAGTGATCTGGACGTAAATGCAAATTACACAAAAATTCCATTTGAACATATTCAGTCTGCCCAGGCTTAGGATTTACTGCTACTTAAACTCAAAGAATGAAAATTTAGAGTCCCTCGAACTAAGCTTTCTTTGTAATATATTATGGTGCATACCTGCACTCTTAAGTTGAAAACAGACAACTTACATGGTCAGCATTAGAAAATATACTACAGGCTTATGCCTTCTAAGCTCTGTGTGCTGTGCAGTGCGAGAGTATAAAACCTTGCTGGTTTCAGGCTTATGCCTTCTAAGCTGTGTGTGCTGTGCAGTGCGAGAGCATAAAACCTTGCTGGTTTCAGGCTTATGCCTTCTAAGCTGTGTGTGCTGTGCAGTGCGAGAGTATAAAACCTTGCTGGTTTCAGGCTTATGCCTTCTAAGCTGTGTGTGCTGTGCAGTGCGAGAGTATAAAACCTTGCTGGTTTCAATAGTCAGGCTTCCTCTTACCTTCCAGTCAGTACACTTATCAGTAGCAAACCTTCCTGGTGCCTTTCTTAATAAAATAAACATATATGACCCGCTTGATAAATCAGATTATTTATTTACATTTTGTTGCTCAAACTGGCCCTGGGAAAGGTACAGAAACTGTAACAAAATGTCAATATAAGGTTCATAAGTTTATAAGTGTTTACTAGGCTTATGGCCACAAGGGCCTTTCTAAGCCTAGCCATGCATCCCAAATTTCATACAAATTTTGGTACTCTTAATAAGTGTAAGCAGGGGCCTGGAAGAGGAACCATTTACATGTTGCTTGTGTCCATTAGAGACAGAGGTGCCAAGCCAGGGATGAATTTTCTGTTCTCCATCCAATTGTCCAAGTTGCACTTGAATTGGGTTAGGGAGGAACTGTGCTTCATATGGATGGGGAGCCAGTAACAGAGACAGGGTAGTCTCTGGGATACATACCTGTCTCTCCAGCATGTCCTATTTATATCACAGGCAAGGTTTAAGTCTTTAGAACAAGTAATTCTGGTACTGTTTGCTTTGTGGATATGCAGGAGGTCCATCAGAGTGGTGTCTGACAATGCCCTGTATGCCAGGTATAGATCTCCCCTCAACAGCCTATAGCAGACAGAATACAGGGATAGGTCCTTGAGGCAGTCTGCATAGGACATTTTGCTAGCACCCTGTATTGTTTAAGTAAGGAACCTCTGTGGGCATTCCAGTTGTTGGATATTCCTAGTTAGTTACATACCAAAGGGGGCATTGTACTCAATAATAGGTCTGATGAATACCAAATACAGTAGAACAATGACTTCTTTGGACGTAGATACCATACCTTCGTTTATACGTTACACAACATAGAATGATTTCCTCACTACTGCTGGCCTATGCTGGTTAAAGGATAGATTAGTGTCTGTGTCCCTAAGTCCCTGACTACTGGATCATCTCTAAGGGATGTGTTGTCAATATGATAGAGACCAGGGGTGGATGACTTCCTGAAGGATACTTTTAATCATTTCTTGGCATTTAGTTTTAGTCCACGGCACTGACACCAGTTGTTTGTCTGTGGCTGCCCTTTGTGGAGAACATTTGTGTCGGTGTGAGATTCAATGACAGCTCCTAATTTGCAATCATCTGCAAATTTTGTCATCCAGAGACCATTGACATTGGCCTTGACTTTGGAGAAGTAAATGCCAAAAAGTAGCAGTCCAAGAACTGATCCCTGAGGGACTCCTTTTGTGACTGCCCTCTTTGTAAAGGTGGACTTCCCAATTCTAACTCCTTGGGTCCTGTCTGTGAGCTAGTTGGCCCGTCACCACTGCGTGACATATAGGTTTGTACCTAACCTTCTGAGTTTGCCAGCAATGCCTGAGTTGGATATTATGTCAAATGCATTGGCCAGGGCAGTGTGAACTATAAAATAGTTGAACATAAAAAAGTAATAATGAATATGACATGCTGTTGTAACCATATAAGTTCATTGAAATTAGGATGTTGAGATGGCAAACCAAGATAGACAGGTGATAGTTATAGAGGAGGAGTTGTGGGCAGCACTGTTAGTGGGAAAATAGTAATCTGGTTGATGTAAGAGCCATAGTGTGGGGCTACATGGATGTCTAGAAGGAGTATGTAGTGTAGATTAATGGAGACATTCCTGTAAATGTTTAAAGATGGCTGAAGAATAAGGTGGGAGTAAGGCAAATATAGAAAGGAGATAAGTGCAAGACTGAGGAAGGGAAACATTGTGTTCTAAATCATATGCTTGGAAGGAAAGACCAAAGAGCAGAAATGACTGAGTACACCCATTACAAAGAAAACTTAGCTGAGATGGCTGGACTATGTAAGCAATATAATGTGAGGTCACATCATTTTCCTGATTAAAAAAAATGGTAAGATGTGATTACATCATTCAAAAACTCTTGTAAAACTTATGAAGTCAAACATTTCCTGAGGCAGTGAGTTTGGCAGTGTAGCTAAGAAACTACTAGGAGCACAGCCATCTATTTCTGTGGATATTCTCCTTATGTCTGAAAGATTTTTTAGATAACCTTATGGATCTTGTTGCATTATACCCGGGCAGAAACTAAGACAGAGAGGGGGGCTATGCCATGACAAACTGTTCATAGGAGAATGTAACATGAAGTAACAGCCAGCCTACTTTACTTAGTGTGCTGCATGTATGTGGACTATCCAAAGACTGTGCAGCAATTTTTGCTGTTTTGTAATACACGTATTCCAGTCTGTGTTAAAGTGTCTTACTCATGTTGTGAGTCAATGGATTTGGTGGGATGTTGGTGAAATGCTTAAGGTGTTTACTTTACAGACTCAAGGTGCAGGGTTTGAGTCTCACATGGGGTAACTGGCTAGGCTTAAAGTGGCCAACAAGGATAGTTAGTCTAGTACTAATCTATGAACCATAAAGCAGTTTAAGAATGCATAGTCCTGGATAATTCCTGAAGATACAGAGTTTTATACAGTATAGGGGCTTTAGACTTTTGTGCATATCTTGCACTGTGTTGCTGACATATTCTGAAAATATAGCTTATTATAAATTGTGGCACCTAACCATTTATAGAAATCCACCATCAGGACTAGGGTACTGTTTATACAGATGGGAGAGACAATGTCACTTGGGGTTTTAGACCAAAACATGGGTTTGTTTTTTGTTTTGTTAACAATCAATTTTGCACCCTACAACCATGAAATCTAAGAGTTGATTGATTATTACAAGAGTAGGGTAACTTCAGCCAGATTAGGTGTGTTGCAGATGATAGCATAGTCATTAGCATATTGTAGCAATTTGATGTCATTAGGAAAATGATATATGCCATTTGTAACACTAGTGAATAAGAAAGGACCAAGGATCCTACCTTAAGGTACACCAATATTTGTTTTGATTTTGAAAGATGCAGATGAGTTCCAGCATATCGCCTGAGTTCTGTCAGATAAATGTGTTTTGAATCATTTAATTCCAGTACTGGAGCAACCTATACCCTGTAGCCAATGTAACAGTAAGAGTAAAGGATGAGTGAATATAGTCAAAGCATGAGAGAAGTGCTATAAAAAGAACCAGAATGAATTTGCCAGAGTCATATTTAGAGGTGATATAGTCAGTTATTTCTACTAAGGCTGCTTAAGTGCTATCGCCAGGGTAAAACCTAGTGGGCTTTGTTAATTATATTGTGTGAAGTAAGGTAATTCATTAGTTGAGTATGCACTACCCTCTTAATTACTTTAGAAATGGGGATTAGTATGAAAATAAGTCAGTATTTGCCAACATTGTCCTTATCTATGTCTTTAAATAAGAGGATACATTTTGATTTAATGGAAATATTCCCTCCTATAAGCTTCATTTGGACACAATTATGGTGTAAGTGATGTACTTGGCTGTTAGTTTTAAGAATGCTAGTGTGAGTGTATTCACTGAAAGTGAATCATGAGATTTAGTGTTATATACTTTTTTGACTTCCTTATCTGTGATTATCGGGTAAATGATGGTGAAGTATTGTGTCTCAGTATTAATATGCAATTTATCCCCATTATCTAAAGTGGAGTATTTACCAAAGACTGACTTAAAATCAGTATCAAAAGTATCAGAAGTCATTTAGTCACTTTCCTTACTAAAGTCTGTGTTTCCTGGCTTTAAAAATAAATAGCCATTACAAATCCAGAGGATCATTACGTACTAAGTCTACAAGAAACCCACTGCATACTGTTGACCAAAACATCACTGTACTCCCACGAACAGATCACAGCCTCATTTTGTAAGTAAATGAACCAGGCAATAGCAAAGCCAACTCGGCAACATTTTGACCAACTAATGACTGAACACAACAACTATATATGTTCAGGCAGGCATACCCATATTAAGCAGCCATTTGGTGGATGAATAAAGTTTGGTGAGAGCTTTGTACATCTCTCCATTGTATAGAATGAGGAAGCTTACATTAAATGTGACATGTTAAGATGGCAGATCTGCCAAATTCCCAGGCTCTGTATTTTAAACTATATTATATATTATATAGATCTGGTGAACAATGCCTTTAAAATACCAGGTGGGTTTTATTTTCCAGCCAGCAGGTATGAGACAGTTTGGTTTGTAGAAGGATTCTATAAAATTTCACAAAGTACACATAATCAGATGGTTGAAGGATGCTACAAAATTAGCAGAGTTTCTGTAACTATGCTGCCCTCCGATCCCTGGTGGATAGGGTGGTTAAAGAAATGGTATGGCTGCAGTGCAGTGGATGCCATAAAAAAAACTACCTACTATCCATTATATTGCATGTTGTTGCTGCCAGATTTTGATCACAATTCAGCATATCTGGATCCCAGTACTAAACAGCTATATTTTCTCATGGTGTCTTTTAGTTTTGGTATACCATGTGTGCATGGAACGGGTTTACAGCAGTCAGTAAGGTAATCTGTGACTGGTCTTATGCACAAACGCACACTACATTTTTGTCATGGCCTTTAACCAATAAATACCTTGATTTTCTAGGTCACAAGCATTTACTGGTACTTATATTCAAACAGCCTCTTTATTACAGAGTAAATTCATGTCTTCAGTGTTTTTTTTCATTTAGCCTAATGTCACAAACTCCTCTGATAACATGTTTGTGAAAGCAGTAATGGAAGATATGCAATGGCATTAGAGCAGTCTGACATTATTGTGTTGACTGTTAAATATCTGAGGATCTTAGACAATATTCTTAGACCTGCTTTTTTCTTTCCATTCTTTGCTTGTATGCTTTAAATTCTGAAGACATCCCTTAACCAAACAAATCTGGGTCACACTTAGATGCACACATACCAGATCCAGTCTTTAATCACCTTATGTTAACATACCTAGTGATATTTTTCTTCTTTCTTTCCAAGCTAGTATATTGTGACTATTAATTTTACTTTCTAATGAATTTCTCACTATTTAATTTCAAAAACTAATAAGGATAATAAGAACTTAAGTTTTTTCTCAGCCTGGTGCAGTAGTAATCTGGTCCATATAATATAAATATGTATTCCTTGAATAGATTTTGTATTAGTTTCTCTATGATGAGTCTGCCAACCGAACGGATATTAAATGCAAACAGCATGCAAAGATATGCGCTGTACTACACCTGTACTTTATTGGAGTTGTAATTTTTGTTTTATTTTGAAGGCTGGATGACCAAACTGTCCCTACCAATTTCAAAACCTTGCCATCTAAATGTGTAGACAACTGCAGACTAGATGCTGTTATTTCCTCACACCCCTAATGCTTAGTAATGCTAGCAAGAGTTAGACCATACAAAAAACTGCAGTAAGGATAGCGCTCTTGGATTAAATGTCATACAAGTAACATACTCCTTCACTTCGGTATGTATGTTGATAGTTCATTGTTATTTGACTATCACATCTCTACAGTAGTTAGAAAATCCTTCTATCTGTACCAACTAATCTCCAAAGGCATCTCATCTTACCCCAGATATGTTTTACATTCATATGTTCATAGGTTGGTACTAAGCTGTCGGCCCTAGGGCCTATACAAGCCTAGCCATAACAATTCCCTGGATATTTCTTCCCACAATATTTACTTCCCTGGTCCCCTGTCTAGCAGGGAGACTGATGTGATTCATGGGGTGAATTTCCTATCTCCCATCCAATCATCAATGTTCCTTTTGAAGAGGGCCAAGGAGGTGCTCTGCTTGACATGTATGGGCAGTCTATTCCAGAGTATGGGGAGTCTCTGGGTCAGGAACCTATCCCTCCAGCATGTTTTGTTCATTGTGATGACAAGGTTTAGATCCCTGGCACATGTGGCTCTGAGAGATTGGGATTTCTTTAAGTGGAGCATGTCCAACAGCTCAGGGTTTGACATGGCCTTGTATGTTAAGCAGAGATCGCCTCTGAGTAGACGATATGCCACAGAGTATAGCTGTAGTTTTTTTAGATGGTCAGTATAGGGCATCTGCTTTAGGCCTGATATTCTTTTAGTGGGGTATTTCTGCCACCTTTCCAGTTGTTGCAGATGTCTTGTGAGGTACATACCAAACAGGGTGTTGTACTCTATAATGGGTCTAATGAGGGATGAGTACAGTGGGACAATGACCTCCTTTTTTCTGGATGAAAAGCCCTTAGTGATGAGGTGTGCCACATAGAAGGATTTCCTGACTGTTGTGGCAATGTGGTTATCAAAAGTGAGACCACGGTCCACCTGTGTCCCTAAGTCTCTTATCACACTTTCAGTGTTTAGTGTACTTCCACCTATGTGGTAATTCATGGGTACATGTTTTTTCCCAAAGGGTATAACTATACATTTCTTGGCATTAAGCTTGAGCCCATGCCACTGGTACCAAGCATCTGTTTATGTAAGGCCCTTTTGTAGAATATCCACATCATTTGGGGATTCAATAATGGCTCCCAGTTTGCAGTCATCTGTGAACTGTGTTAGCCAGAGTCCATTAGTGTTGGCCTGTACTTCAGAGAAGTAGATGACAAACAAGAGCGGTCCCAGGACTGAACCCTGAACACAAGCCATCATTAAAGAGGACCTGTGGGACGTGTGGAGGGAGGAGCTGAAACTCTGGACAGAGTCCTAGGTTTCTTTTATAGTATAAGTTAATCTTTTTTAAAAAGTTCTGTTCTGGTTAATACACTGTAAATTGCATAGGCATTCATAGGTAAGTACTTAGCTAGTTGTGCTTGTAGGCAATTGTAAGCCTAGCCAATTTCCATCAAAGGTGGGACTCAAGCCGTGCTCCTTGTATCTGTGAGGTAAACACTTTAACCAGTATGCCGACCATCCCAACCTTTCTTGTGATGCAGTGATATTTCACTTCATGAGTTTCTTCAGTGTTATAGCAATTTTTAAGATGAGCATCTGTTAATGAGAACTAAGCCTATGAGAAAAATAAATTAGTACTTAGTTGTTTCTGAGTTCTTCAGTGCTTAACTCTATATCTTATATCTTATTTTTAAATGGCAGCCCCACCTAACTTCTTCAGTGTCCTGTATTAATCCTATTTCTCTTTCTTATTTTCTTAGCATTTGGTGAACATGCTTACAACTACCAGAGAGATAACATTAAAGCATCAAACTACATTGCAAATAGAAGCTGCTACCATACATCTATTCGTGCACTGAGAGTGCTGTAGGGATTCCTAATACCATTCTGTATTTGTCCTAGTGTTGAGGGGGCAGTAGGTGGCGCCAGCTGTGACATCATATGTACAATTTACTTGCATATGCATTAGAGCTGGGAGGCAGAAGATTTTATTCACCTGTGACATCACAGTTACAGTTATCTGCATATGCATTAATGCTGGGGAACAGTACATGATACTACCTGTGATGTGATATAAGTCATACAGTTTACCTAAACACATAGTGTTGGGGACACTGGATGGTATCACATGTGAAATCACAATTGCAGTTTACTTACATGTACATTGGTGCTAGGTGCAGTAGATGGTACAATTTGTGACATCCCACATATATTTTATTTGCATGTGCATTAATGATGGGGACCACTAGATGGTATCACCTGTGACATTATACATACTATTCAGTTATGTGTGCATTAGTGCTAACAATAGTAGGTGGTACAATCTATAGCATCCCACATTCAGTTTATTTACATGTACATTAGTTCTGGTACCATCCATGACATCACACATACCGTTTCCTTACTTGTGCATTAGTACTGAGGAGCAGTAGCCAGTATCACCCCATGACATCAGATACAGAGATTGTTTATCTGTGCATTGACATTGGAAATAATAGCTGGTACCACAGGTGACTAACTGTTTATTCTCTATTGCTTGGTGTTGTCACTTTGGGGAATTTTTCTGTCAAGTAATTTTCAATCGAATCTATGTCCTTTAAAATGGCAGATGTAGATTCTGAAGACAGAGCTGATTTGGGAAAGGGAAGGACGTAGATGGAAAGGTCATTGGAAGATGACTTGGGTTCCAATCCATATTTCACTGGTTGTTTCCTTCTCAGTATACTCGTACTAAATGCCTCAAACTGCAGTGCAACTGCTGTAAAACTCTGTGCTGATTATTTCATGTTAAGCCACGAGTTTTTTACAAGTTTAGACCTACAAGTTATTTTCATCTTGTGAAGCATCAAGACATGTATTTTAAATTGTAAACAATTACAACTGTCACTGTATATATATATATATATATATATATATATATATATATATATATATATATATATATAACAATGTAATGTGTTGCATTTTCTTGTGAGCTTTTCTCCCCAGGCCTCTGCTGAAAAGGGGCTTCTAAGCTGAGTCAGACCTCTCCTGTAAACAAATGTCAATAAAATAAATAAATATCCCTGGCATATTATAAATAAATGTGTTTTTAAAAACTGCAAGCTCATTTGTTAGTAATTTTCTGTGCACTAGTCCTGTACCCAGCAACTCATGTATAAAAATGCATCTTAATACACTTACATTTTGTCTTATGTCAGAACACAATGACTGTTTTATTCAGTTACATATATTTTTTCTGACATTTTAAAAATAAATATGCTCACTGACAAGATGCCATTTGTCAGCCTGAGTCTCTTCTCACTAGTCTTTCACTCAGGTAATTCAGAAATATAAAACACATCTTAGTATAAACATTTATTTCAAGCGTGTTTGTTTCAGGTACATATAATTGCATGAGCACCTCTTTATCATCAACAATGTATTGTTATATAAAGTTCTGCTGCAGAACAAATAATGATTGGAAATAGTTTTACATGGGATGCTTTTCCTATGGAAAAGAATAAATGAGACACACTTAGAGGTGTTTAAAAGTGCTGACAAGTGAAGGTTCTGTTTAAATGCTAATTTTGATTGCATTTTTAGCATGATCTCATAGCAAAAGTGTCTAGTAGTTGCATGACTATTCACATGACTTTAATCACCAATCCAATCGTCGTATTATGTCATTGCCCTGACATACTCAAAGGGGTGGAATTAAATAATTAGCATACCAGTCATCTCTTAAACACACAACTTAGAGATTCTTACCAACATGTAGTAATATAATCCAATAATATTCTTTATATGCTGTCTGCCAGTACAAATCACATCTTCAGACATTCTTATAAACAGTATCCAAAACCTGAGAGGAGTGTGTATCTCCATACATAACAACTTATTGTATAATGAATTAGTAAGTTATATCCGACAAGTACTTATTAATCGGTTCTTTAAATTTGTGATTATATTTATCAACATAAAACATACTACGTATAGTGCCTGAACAGAATAAATGATTTCAGAAGTCCTAGAATTACCCTAAAATCTCAATCTATACTCTTTCTTATTAACAGAGTAGATAAAAGTATTCACCTTTTTCACATATAAATAGTAAGCACAGTTTAAACAAGGGAGTGTATCATGTCATGGAAAGGAATATTAATATCAACCTTATTAAATAAATAATCATTTGATTTTGAGTTATGTTCACCTGTAATCAAACACTGACACATCACACCCAATGTCAGCAGTCACTGGGGGAACTTCCCTGTTACCCAGACCAATACTTCTTACAATGATATAACTCCAGTAACAAGTAACCATGTAATGATGATTATAATAAGCTTTATAGTAATCGGGGCATGACTATAGCCTTGCTCCTAACAAGACTGTACCCTGTCCTACTGTAATATTAATGTTACATGGGAGATCTCTATCACAAAACTAGAGTTGTAACTCCTGTTAAGAAAATCATGTGACAGCTTCTCTAATTCCACAGAGTATTCCTTAAATCATTTGTTGATAATGAGAAATGATACAACTGAGATTCCACAATCCCACTGTGCATATTTTTAATGCCGCATACTGATACAATGGAAGACAACCTTTGTTTTTGACTTCCCTTCACAAAATATTTCAGCAAGTGTCCCTTCATACTGTTATATAACAGGAGATGTACGAAGTTAATTTATGAATTAGGCAATTCATAGTAGACCTTAGCTAACTCTGTAGCACCATTGAAATGACAATTTCTTCTCACTCACTTCTAGTACAATTCTAATTCATAATAAACAGTCTGCTCATAAGAAATTAATTCCTCCTTCCACAATGAAAGAGCAATGTTTACATAAATGAGGGCAACAGCTGCTGTGATTCCACCCCCAGTAACCTGTTTATAACATTGCCATGGAATAAAAAAAAATGCTATTGTGCAGAATTACCTCTAGCAAGCTGCTCCAGTGACATAGAGGGATAAAGCCCTGACTGTGATCCAGGGGATTCGAGTTCAATTAGCAGCCTAGTGTTTGAAGTTGGCAGGGAGGATGGGTTATTCTTATCCTGGGTGGAGGGATCATGCTGACGTCTCTCGACAGTTGATTGCTGGTGGAGGTTAGTGCTCAGGGAAGCTGGACATCAGGCTGGAGGGGAAGGATAGATGGTCACTGCAGACCCCTTAGGGCTCAGGGTGGAGCATGCCATAGCTTCTCTATACCCAGCCCATCGTAGCTATTGCTAGGCATGTAGGGGAGGGACATAGGCCAGCAAAAAATCCCCAGACCCCATGGATGATGGTAGGACTCCTGATACCTGGCCCATGCCTCTGCTGATTGTAAGTGTATAACCTGTAAGTTGAGCCATCAGACGGAAAGTGGGCAGGGCTTATCAGGTAGGAAGAAACATCCTGAGGGGAAAAATGGGGTTCTGGATAGAAAAAAGAATTATCTCTAGCAAAGACATGCGGTGTTAATAAAATACCTAGCATGGCTACTGAGCTGTAGAAAATGCTACCTAATTAAGCTAGAAGAATCCAAAATTATTGTACAAAGATGGCCAATGTCTAAATTTACAAAAAAGTATCATTTAGTACTATGCCATTTAAGGTACCATGCATTAATCTCAAAAAATGTGTTATCCCTTAAATAGTTATGAATATTAGCAAGACATCTATTCAACAAATGCTCTTAGAAAATAGTAACAGGTTCCACTGGCCACCTACCTGAAACAATTGCTGTCATAGGTAGGTTTATAACACTTTTATGAATTTTAGGTAAATTCTGTAATATAAGGACCCCAGGTGTAGACAGAAAAAAAGTAATCCATTAGGCTATTTTTGGCCATTTTAAGCCTAGCCAATTTCTCTCAAAGGTGAGAATCAAACCATGTACTTTTTATATGTGAGGCAAACAACTTAACCATTTAGCCAACCTAAACAGTGTGGAAGCATAACGCATATGATCCATAACAGGTAACCCCAATCATCGTCTGCAAGTCTAATTCCAATGTTTTCATTCCCGTGAAGGGCTTCAGCTGCAGATAACGGTAGTTAAAATATAGTCATTACTAGATTTAGAGACAATATCCCTCTTATCCAAATGAGGAGAAATTCAACTTCAATCAACTTCACGTTAACATTCCTGGTAGGGTTGCCAGTCCAGAATTAAGGGACACTGTCACTGATACTGAGGAACACAAGAATATGTTTGATTGCATGCAGTAATATTGTATGACAATCTCCTCGAGTGGAGGTTAAAAGCACACTTCTATTATGTGTGCATTTTGCTTTCACATACATGTCCAGAATTCTTGACGTGAAAAGTTTAAGTTCATTTATGGAGTCACCAGAGAAAAGTGACAAACAGGAGCAAAATTTAAGACCTTTGAGAAAAGTGAGTTTGTCAGCTGTAAGAAAGTGAGCAGAGATGTTAAAACCAAGATGTCCAGGATCACCTACTTCTTCCCTTATGACAAGTAATGAGTTTGCATATGAAAATGTTGAAAATCATATGACTGACCTCTGCCTCTGCTCTTTCTGTACTTCCCTATGTGCTGGATTTTCTCTACTTTTCCTAAACGTCTGCAACCAAATACTCAGTATATTCAGAGTTTGGTGTTGGCATATCGTACTTCAAGTGTACAAATCCGATCTTTCTGCCATAAAGTCTCTGCATTTTAAATGGTTACCTAAAAAAGAAACAAGTGAGGTAGTGATCATTGATGGTCGAGGCAAATATTCATTTCCTTAGAAATCTCTCTATGTACTCCTCCTTATCTCATGAAAAAATGCGGGTGTGTATATCCACCATTTTTATCTTGTTAATATTTATGATTTTTGTAGCAATTAATCTCTTCTTATAAATTGTATTCCATCAAGCATATCATCATATTGCTTATTGTAGTTAGGAAAATCAATATTAACACAGGGACAGCCACCATTGTGATTAGTATCTACTTATAAGCCAAAATCAGACTTTTCAAAAAGCTAATTCATTACTTTTAAACATCCGACTGCTAGTTTTAAATTGAGGGAGAACCATTCTTTAAAAATTCATGGTATTATTGTATGTAGGCCTTGTATGTATATGCAATCACCTAAGAACAAAAGCAGTCAACAGATACCCTTCAAAACAGAACATCTGCCAATGTTATGTCTTGTAGTGCCAAAGTTTAGTTCCAGAGTTTTAAAAGTAGACACTGTATGTCAAAACAATTATCATAAGGAATGTCCATTTCAGCTAGATAGTGCATCTGTCTTTTACTATTCTGCTGCCCTTCAGAAGTGAAATCCAATCCTTATATAAAACTATGATTCACACGAGCATCTTAAATTAAAGCAAAGATGCATTTCAAAGGCAGATGAATTTATGTGGAACAACAGCAAAATAAGAGCAAAGTTTATCTCATGAAAAATGCAGAAATATTTCTCTGTAAAAGACATATACAAAATTAAAACACACACACACATATATATATATATATATATATATGTATGCAGATAGATATATGTATGTGTATGTAGCTCACTTATACTTCATCAAAGCATTACAAAAATGAGTTAAAAGACAAGCTGTTTAAATATAAACAGATCAAATAATCAGTAAAATTAAACAATTAGTGCACCATTTGTCTTTAAGGACAGAGTCATTTACACTTGGATTCTTCCCAGCATGTAATAATGCAGTCTAATTATATTATATTGTTTATATTCTGTCTTACTGTACAGATCATCCCCCTTTTGAAATTCTCATCCAAAGTCTGAGAAGTAATGTAGTTTGTATGTCAACCTATAACAACATAGTAATATGTTTGCTGAAGTCAGTGAGAGCTGCATGACTCTTTATACTTGATGAGTGCTCAATAATGTGTTCTCTAAATTAAAAATAGCATTTGCCTTTGCACAATGCATACATCCATGTACAACAGTAATCCTGTGGCATCCCATGTGCTGAAGGATGAATCGTTTACTGTAACAAAAGAGAAGTACCTGTGCTATTACCTTAGATAACATATTGGCTAATAGGGGGTGGGGTAGGAGGTTGGCATAATGGTTATGGCATTTACCTTACTGACACAAGGTACAGGGTTCAGTTCTCACATGGGGTAAATGGTTAGGCTTAAAATGGCCCACAAAGGCAGTTAACTTAGTACAAATCTATGAACCTATGAAGAAAAAATAGGCCAATGTGACACAAAGCATTTACTTGGTGAGAGACCAAGAAACTGAAATTATGCAATGAATATTTCTGCTAATCTTAAAAGACTTTGTTCATATGGTTTACACTTTGCAGACCAAACAAACATTCTTACAGAAAAAATAGCTAGAAGAAATAACTAAATGGAAACAGACTAGTAAAAACTGTATTATAGATTGTTAACTAGCACAGAGTGTAAGATATGTTAATCTAGTAGTCCTTATCTGTCCTCATCGCTAATAGGTCTATATATGACTCTAAGAATGCAGCATAAGAAACAATGCATCTGTAACAGAAATCCTGCATTCAGTAATGGTCAAAGTTGTGTTTTTCTTTTTTCCTAATACATTTTTTAGTTCCCATCCTCAGTACAACTATCAAGCTGTCATCCATTACTGGGCAATACTTTTTTTCTTTCTTGCCCCCGTATGTGAGGATACCAGCAGAGGGAAAGAGACATGGACTGGATCTACAGCAGAGGCTAGTAGATTTCTGAATGCTTGTACTGCCTCCTTTGTTTTGCAGAAAAACACAATCCAGTGCCTGCTGCACTGTGTCAGGAATAGGCACACACTTCCACATACCTGCAGTGCCCTGCAGAAGTGTTATGCACATTTTGCCATCCTTGAACTCCACCATGGGTCTCTTGTACAGCCACTGCATACCCAGACTTTTCTGAAATGGCATTCCAACACTGGACAGTGCAGCCCCCACTCCCTAGATGGGTGAGCCAGCATCAGCCATCACACCCACAATTCCCAAATGGTCTCCTCCAACACCTAGTCTATTAGGCAGTCCTGGTCCATCTGAGATGCAGCCATGGCAAAAACATTGATACTGTGAAACTAGCTCTCGAATTTGTGCTTGTGAATTTTAATCATAGGTATAATAATTTATTAACTAATACAAAAGCAAGCAAAGTGACAGAGTCTGGATGTCAGAATGAGATATTGCATCTCTACAACCCCCTAGACAGAAACTTGGGTAGCTAGAGGTTATCTGTTGACAGGATGTGTTAAACTCATTGCTTCTTTTTCATCTGTTCCCTTTTTTAATTTTTAGTGGAATAGCCCTTCTTGGACCCTTTTCAGATAAAGAATAGGCCATGAAAGTAAGGGGAAAAACACTGTATATTTATATGATGTAGTATAGCCAATCAACTAACATGACTTTGGGAGATGAGAGAAAAAGAAAGTATCACTATCTCCGTCATTGAGAGAGCAATGCACATAAACAATAATCTGTGCTAGTGCCACAGAAATGGTGAGTATGATTGCCAACTTACATGATTAAAGACACAGATGGAAAGATGGATGTGCCCATCCTGAGTGGGAGTGGGATAAGAGCCATCCATCCAGACAATCATCCAGATGTGCACCAGGGAGTCTGGCACTCTTGCTGGCATTCTGGCAATGTGAGCTACTTTTTGTAAGTGGTGCATTAACTCCTCCTCTTTGTTGGTGACATTGGCATGTGTGTTACTGTATTCAGTGCCTGTGCTCCTTGATCGGCCTATATGCAGCCTTAAGTCCTCCTCTTTGTTGGTGAGATTGGTATGTGCCTATACTCCTTGACTGGCATACATCGACTCCTTCCTTAACGTAGTAACTCTCATTGCCAGGATGCAAACAGGAGCACCAGTGTTCTTGATGTGCACTTGAAGGATAGCTTGTCTGGATGGTTCTCAACCTTTTCCTCTATTTTCAATCCCTAACTCCTCACTTCTCTTATTTATAACCTCAGTAAGATGTCTCTGGCTAATCTAACAAAGCTAACACTTGTAGTTATACTTTCAGCTGTCCTCACCTCGACCTACCTTCTTACCTCCTTTGAAAAACTGCACTATTGCCATCTTAACCACTCCCTAAAACAAACAGCAATTCACACTCATATACCCTCTAATAGTCATACTAACATAACTTCCATTCCCAGTTACCTACTACCTAAATACCATAGACTCTCCCACATTAAACACAATATACCCACAATAAAGAAAGTGAAAATTCAAACTAACCTTAGGTATAATTCAGTAACAAAACTAAATAATCCCTCCTTAAAAGACGGTGACATCCACCCCAACCCTGGCCCTACCAACCCCACTATCCAAACAACCCACCCCAAACTCAATAACTCTCTCCTAATAGGACATCTAAATATCTAAAGCATTAATAATAAAGTAGCCCACCTCCATGCCCTCCTAGATATTCACTCCTTTGATATCCTCTGCCTCACTGAAACTTGGTTGAAACCAGAAACTAAAGACAATGAAATCATTCCCCAAGGCTATAACATAGTGAGACAAGACCATACAAAACTCAAAGGGGGTGGAGTAGCAGTTCTATTTAAAGATGGACTTCATATCTCCACCCTGCGATATAATCCAACCCAGGATAGTAAAGCAGAAGTCCTCATCACCAAACTTCAAATCAACGCAAACAAATCTTTATACATTATCTGTATTTACTTACCACCCGGAAATAAGATCACTACAATAGAGGCTATATTAAGCTGGGTGTCTTCTACTTACCCCCAATAAACAATAATACTAGGCAACTTTAATATTGACTGGAAAGGTGTTAGTGCTGAAAATCCTACCTCTCATATTAACCTCCATGGCTTTAGCCAAACCATAACCTCTACAACCAGAATTAACAAACCAAATAAAAAAGAGAGCACCTTAGACTGGATACTCATAAATAAACCGAAACAATCTTGTAAGGTAGGGACGCTGCCAGATGATGTAAGGGATCATTTGTTGACCTACATCATAAGAGAAAAGAAGGATCTTCCCAACCTCCCCACCTTTAGGATAGCACACTCTACCAAACACTTTAACTCAGAATTATTTCAAACTGAACTTACTGCCTGTGACTGGAACCCTTTAAAAACCCTTCCACTTGAAAAGGCTGTAAAGTATCTTAACTCTAAATTCTTATCTATCCTGGATAGGCATGCACCTAAATGGTCCATCAGAATGAAGTCCAACCCAGCCCCATGGCTTTCTAAAGAAACCAGACATCAAATTTTGCTTAGGAATAAAGCTTGGGCTAAGTGGAGAGCTAACAGAAATATCTCCGATCAACTAAATTTTAGGCAGCTGAGAAATAGTACAAAAAAAGGCAATACTTACAGATAAAAAGAACTACTACTGTAAACTGCAACAAACTCACCAAAATAATCCCCAGAAGTTCTGGTCTAGTATCAATAAACTCCTTTCCTCAGGACACTCAAACACCACCCCACTTGATGCAGATCCAAATACCCCCCATCAAACTGCCAATACCTTTAATTCTTTCTTCACTGAGACCATACAATCTCTAGCTAGTCAACTTATCCCAGACAACTCAAGCCTTCCCACCACCACACCAGGCTCACTACCTACATTCAAACTACAACCCATCTCTACTACTCTCATCTATAAATTCATTCAAAAACTCAAGCCATGTACTCCTTCTGCTGACCAGCTACCGTCACAATATCTCCAAAAAGCAGCCAAAGTAATTGCCTACCCTATATCCATCCTTATAAATCGGACAATCAAAGAGGGAACCATTCCAGATATTTGGAAAATCTCCCACATCATCCCCCTACATAAAGGTGGGAACTTAAATGACTACTCTATTGGCCAATAGCTGTCTTATCACCCTTAGCAAAAATTATGGAAAAATGCATTCACCAACAACTTTTACATCATCTATCTCAACATAACATAATAGCAAACTGCCAACATGGCTTTAGGCCATCACATAGTACCACTACTGCCCTTTTATCCTTTACAGATACCATCAATAGAAACCACAATAAAAGCATCCTCTCATCTGCACTATTTATTGACCTCTCAAAAGCTTTCGACATGGTAAACCACACCCTCTTAATCAATATTCTTGAATCCCTTTCCTTTGACTCTCAGGCTGTTAAATGGTTTAGATCCTACCTCAGCAACAGGCAACAGGCAGTTCTCTGGGAAAATCAAATTTCATCCTTTCTGCCAGTCAGCATCGGAGTCTCTCAGGGCTCAATTCTTGGACCACTTCTTTTCTCATTAATTTTCAATGACCTCCACGTAGTAATTCCTCAAGCCACCTGCATTCAATATGCAGATGATTCTACCTAGTATGCTCAGCATACTCCCCATCAGAAATATATTCTCTTATTCAAAATGTTTTTAACACTGTAGAAACATGGTTTACAAAACGCTGCCTCCTTCTTAATGCCAAAAAAACAAACTCCTTCTCTTTACCCCACTACCAAGTCCTCCCCCATAGATTTCTCAGTCTCTTCAAATAATGGCACTGTTATATTCCCTGACTCTACCACTAAACTGTTAGGAATAACCATTGACAATAACCTTACATTTGATTACCATATAAATAACACCATTAAAACAGTCAACAGAAAAATAGGCTCCTTATATAGAATAAAACCTTTCCTAACCCCAGCAGCCAGAACCAAGATTGCTCACTCCCATCTAATCTCTACTCTTCTGTACGCCTCACCTATTTATACCAACCTAAAGAAAAATAACCTTAACAAACTAGCAACTTCCTACAATAACATCACCAGATTCGCCACTGTCAGTCCCTTTAGAACCCACTACTGTCTGAATCTTTGGCATCTAGACTGGCTTGAATTCCAAAACCATCTGATAATCTCCCTCATGATTGCCCACAAGATATTTTACCAACCCAACACCACCCCTATACTCTCCAATCTCTTAATCCCCTATAAAAATCTGAATTCCCTACATTCTTCTAACAAACTTCTCGGTAGCATAACCAAGTCTAACAACATGGCTGGTGACTCACTGTTTATTAATGCAGTGGGGAAAAACTGGAACCTGCTACCCAGTGAACTAACTCTAATCGCATCCTTGCCTCTCTTTAAACAAAAACTCAAAAAACACCTCAAAACACACTGGTTATGCCCTTGTAGTAACCCTGACTAACCACCCTCTTCCACCACTGTTTCTTCCTCTTCCAGACAAACTTCCAAACATTTTAATGCTTATTCATGTAAGCAAGGCTGGTACTATTTAAACTCTAATCAACATACTGCTGAAATCTTTCTACGTGATGTGAAAAATTCCTTATGAATCTTACTGTGCTACATTTTTATTGTTGCTTTTTTAAGTGTAAATATTTTTATTACTGTTGCTTTTTTCAAGTGTAAATATCTTTAGTATGTAATAATTACTTGTTGTATTTTTTTTTATTAATCCTTTCATTTACCATGTAACAATATTTTTAATTTTTCTATATTGTTGGAGCTTTTCTCCCCGGGCCTCTACTGAAAATGGAAATATATCCAGCTAGAGTAGCCAGGTTAACAAATGTAAAATAAAAAATAAATAAATAAAATGTTCAGCCCCAAGGTAAATATTTCATCAAGTCCAAGAGGACGTGGCTCAAAGGTCAAAAGACAAAGGTAGAAAAAGTGCATAAAACAAAAGAAAATCAAGACAGGCAATAAGCAGCGGACAGGACTGAACCCAAGACCCTAGAATGGAGAGGTTGTGATGTTACTACTGAGTCTCAATGGAGCCCTACCTAAGGCTATACCATCTACTTTTGCCTGAGTTTCAGTTTCAGTTTTCTCATCTCTCAAATAAATAAACATATATAATACAGACGTACATGTATATCGGCAAAGCCCGCAATATCAAATAGTAAGGTAAATCTTAAATAAAATCATGTAAAGCAACTTGAAGTTTAATTTCCCGAAATGATTGGAGTAAGTTTCTTTTCTTCCACTTAACTGTTTTACAATAGCTTAAACATACTGTAATTGTAATACATCTTGCTAGCCATATAAAAGCAAATGATGCAGAAACAGTACTGAAATATTACCTGCATACAGAACAAAGAAGAATTGCAAGTAATAATAAACATATTTAACACCGATTCATGCCTGTCACATTTGTTCTGCAGAGATGCCAAGCGAAAAAGGGTTCTACACCATAGTCATTTACCTTTTCACAACAAGAAACAGACTTGTTATAGCTGTCATGTTACAGAAGTGCAACTGTGCAACTGTTGGATTCAGGTAGCATCATAGATTAACTCTTCACCTGCTAAATACATTTTTATCTTTGTAGGTTCATAATAGGCTAACTGCTCTTGTGGGTCATTTTAAGCCTAACCAGTTATCCCATGTGAGAATCAAATCCTGCACCTTATGTCTGTAAGGTAAAAACCTTAATAATCATGCCAGCCTCCCACCTCTTTATGACAATAATTAGTCTAATGAGTACAACAGTACATGCATATTCACAACACTTAATTATTTTCACTCTGCATTACGCTGCTCATCATCAAAGCAGACAATTTTCCATCTGAAAATTTGCTGTCAAGTTATATACTTTGGCTGTCACCTTAAATAACATTTAAAGCTAAGTAAAGAAAAATAGGATGTGAATTAAGCATAACCCTTTTTTGGTGGAAAACTTTGTGTATGTGATATATTGATAAACAGGTATCAGCAAAAATATAATCCTGATTGTGTGGACAGTGAAATTGGAATATGCCAGATGGCTGCACAAAAATGAAAATACTAAATGGGAGACAAAAATCTGCATATTTCCTAATGACACTTTTGTACATGGCAAAGCTGTATGTTCTTGTGAACAGGATAAAAACAAAAGTCATCACAGAATGACTGCTTGTATTGTTTTGGTAGGAATATCTTTATAAATATTGGCATGCTGTAAGTGGACCATTCATACTTGATACATTTCCACTAGATAAGGCCAACAATGCAAAATGCATGTAAAAAGTAGGCAGCCATTTTGAGAAATAAGCCGTATGCCATATTTTTTTTTACTTCATATCAACCTATGTTTTAAGGGTGGGATTAAGAAATTCAATTTTATAGAGAAATATCAATACAAAATTGACATGTCTGTCTTCCTGATTATTGGCATTAAATCCTAATTGGTCAGGAAACAATAATTTTGAAGTGACTGTTCTTTATTAATGACCATTTTTGAATGGAATTTAACACTAGCATACTTTAAGAGTCCTTTCCTTGATTACCTTCATTGTCCTATATCAAAATGTATTTAGGCTGTGTTCATTTCAGTTACGAAAAGGAAATAAAGTATCTCATAGTATGTACTTTACAGTTCAGGATTAATTTTTAACTGTAATGGAAACTGTTAAATATTTTGATGCAGGGCAAGAAAAGCACTCAATTAATTAAATGCTTCTCATCTAAGGTCAGTATTAAATTCCAAGCAAAACTTTTTTTTTTCATGAATAAAGAAAATTCACTGCAAAACATCAGTTGTATACACAGGCAGACAGACATCATGGGCCTACGTAGATATATACAGACACAAAGACACACATACCCCCTGACAAAATTACTATACATATATATATATATATATATATATATATATATATATATATATATATATATGTAATTATTTAACAGTGTTTTTGGAATATCTTTCTTTAAACAAGGGAAAATTGCTTTATTGTAGTAAGCAGAGTTAAAATAACAAAAATGAAATCTACCTCTTTTAAAAAGCTATGGCAAATGCATTCTATCCTTGAACAACTGCTATGCAGATGATAATAAAGCAAATCAGCACTTGCAGTCAATGAACAAGTTTTAAGACACGCACATATATATCTTTGTCAGATCCACTTATTAGTCCCCTTCTCCTTCAAGATACAGGGTATCCTCTAAACAGTACTGCAGGGAAAGCTTCCAGCTGTGTTTCTCCCTTCAAACTCAAATCACATAAGACACTCCTTGACACAATCACTCTTTGACCCAGAAATCAAGACAACAAGTGTGTGTCCCTACCTGATTGTCTATTATATTTCCCAGAGTCCACCCGTTCTTGTTGAAGATGGCCTGTCTGTTATTAAAGGTATATTGTTCTCCAGGTTGAGATGCCTTAGCAACCAGAACCTAGTTGACATTATCCTGTTTCCTCTTGAATGTGTAATGTTCTCTGCCCTCAGCAGCCTCAGTAGCCGACACTGTGATACCTAACTAGCCAGCAGTGTATGACCACTGGTTTAAGCCCCTATGGATGGGCCATAGGGACAGGACAGCACATCCGCATTAAACCAGTGGTGGCCTGGATGATAGTTAATCCTAGAATTGAAGGGCTGGAAGGACAATGTCCAAAGATATACTTTGGAGATGTTGTTTTACAGCCCATAATCCAGTGAAGCAGGGTATCATCTCTAACAGTTATAAATTCCCTTTTTATCAGGTAGTATGTTATCTTGCTAAGGACCCAGTAGATCAGCAGATCTCCTTTTCTATTGATGAGAAGCATTTCTCAACATTGCTGCATTACTGAGTTTCAGCTGAAGTAGCATTTCAGAAGTTTCTCCTCGTCTCTCATCTGGGACATTACACTGATGCCAACTTTGGAAATGTCAGTATTGAACAGAAACTGTTTGGAGATGTCAGGAGCTATCAGCACAAATTCTAAATGAAGCAGTTGTTTCAGCACCTTAAAGACCAGTTCAAATTCACCCAGCCATTAAACCTTCAATTGAGGCTTACCTTGTTTAGGTCAGTAAGTGGACAAATGGCATGTCCAGGAAGAATTTGTTATAATAACCTTAATTTAATTTTTTGTGGTTTATGTCAGCCAATTCTGTACTTCCTCCACTTTTTTATCCTGTGGTTCAGTTTACCTCTGCCTAATATATATATATATATATATATATATATATATATATATATATATGTGTGTGTGTGTGTGTGTGTATATATCCAGGGACCTGGGTCATATCTGATATGAGGCTTTGGATTCTTGAGCAACAGCCTGTGGAATGCTGCAGATGAACTGTAGAAACTAAAATGTAAGACTATATAGCAGAAGGGCCCTTCAGGTGTAGAGATTGCAGTTATTTCATTAGCTACGGGACTAGAGTACATTTCCAGTAGCCTTTGGTTATGTCTAAACAGAAAATAAACTTATCTCTGCTGTGTTCTCAATTTTTTCAATAGCAAGAGATGTTAATTACATTTAGTGAAGTCATTTCACTTTCTGAAATATTTTCAAAACTTTATAGACTAGTCAATACATTGCAATCAAGTACAATAGGAATGTTCTACTCACCTTCCTCTATGATCCCAAGTTTAAGCATTTTCTGTACTTCTTCCTTAACTGCTTGGCATTAGGATTCTTGTATGTGGTGTGGTTTCAAAGCTACTTCCTCATGGGACATGGTTTCTATATTGTGTTGAACACATACACACACACACATCTGAGAATGTGCCCTTCTTCCCAATTATAAGTTCCTTCACTTCCTGTTTGTGAGACACTGATAATGTCTTCCCTATTTTGATTTCAGAACATGTTGTATGAACATAAATGTCTGCAAACATATTCAATGCAGGTTTCAGAACATTTATGTAATATAACCATCCTGGCTTCCTTTTTCCTAATTATCTTACCTTATGGTTGATCTCACTTACTTTTTTGTGCAATTTCTTAACTTTCTTTTCAATTTACAAGAAATATATTTTCAGGAGTGGGTACCAAGGCAAATGCTTTATCTCCTGGTTTGAACTCTCCATAATGAGAACGTCTGTCACATGCTTATTTTTGAGTCTCCTGTACTCTGTCTTTCTCTCTTTCTATAGGCATTATAGTCTTCAACCTACATTGCCATTCTATAAAATCCTGTATTGCAGTTTTAAAGTAAGTGTTTCCATTTTCCAGATTTCTTTTATTATATCTAACAAAGTGTCTGGGTTGTTTATCATATAGTAGTTCAAATAATATGAATCCAGTTGAAAATTGGGGTCCTTTACTTACAACAAAAAGAAGATACAAGAACAGCTGGCCTCAATTTCTTCATTCCAGTTACATAGTTTTATATACAATAGTTACTAAGATTTTGTTAAAGCTGCCATGTAACCAACCTAAATGGAATTTGCCTGTCATTTTCTTTCTTACCAACAATGTTTGAGCATTTTCTACTCAGTAGTATAGTTGTAAGCAAAACCAAGATATACTGCTTATCTTAGTTTTATTGAGAAATAAAAGCCAAAAGCTCAGAACCAATGGACACAGAGTAGACTAATGTGGTCTGATATGTACTGGCTGAGTCTGAGTTGTTTTTTTTCACTAGTACAGTGGCAAATGTTTTTTGGAATCCTTTTTATACAGTGCATGTTACTTATATATCATCATACAGAGCAAATGAAAATCTTGCAGCTCTCCTCAGCAATTGCTTGTCCATCAAGCTTCTTAAAGGAGTTTCGTTGCTGCTAACAATGTATGTCCCTGACATAGTTTTTATTCACTAGTACACTATCAGTGTTTGGTTTCTATAGGCATTTTGAAATGCTGTATGATGTATGTCCATCATAATAATTTGCAAAGGAAAATGTCCTGGCTTGGATAATTTCGATAGTATTTAGTACTTCAGAATGATACTGCATTGCTAAAAATGTATGCTGTGCCTGATAAAATGCAAATATGAATGAGACAAATACTGGTGGAAGACTGCTATAGTAACAAATGTTGTTTTCCTGAATTATCTTAGTTTCATAGTTTCATAATTTAGTACTAGGCTATCTGTCCTGGGGCATTTGCAAGCCCAGCCATAGTGATGTGGCTATTGCCACCCCATGAAATGGTACAAAAATGCACAGAATAGATTTAGAATACTGTGCCTCTGTCTAGTAGTGACACAATGAAGGTCCCCTTATATAATAGAATTAGTTTACTGTGCCCCTGTCTAGTAGTGACACAGATGTGACCCCTGGGGTAAACTTACGATCTCCCATCCACTCATCAAGATTTCTCTTGAAGAGAGTCAGTGAGGGGCTCTGCCTAACATGAACTGGGATCTTGTTCCAAAGCATGGGAAGCCTCTGGGTTATGAATCTATCCCTCCAGCATGTCCTATTCATACTTGTGCCAAGGTTTAAGTCTTTAGCTCTCGTGGTCCTGATGGATTTGGATTTTTTGAGGTGGAGCATGTCCATCAGATCCTGATTGGACATGGCCTTGTATGTCAGGCAGAGATCACCTCTGAGCAGGCGGTATGCTACTGAATAGAGCTGGAGTTTCTTTAGTCTGGCAGAAAAAGACATATGTTGGAGACCCTTGATCCTCTTGGTGAGGTACTTTTGTGGTCTCTCCAGCTGTTGCAAATGCCGGGTGAGGTACATACCAAATGGGGCATTGTACTCAATCATGGGTCTGATGAAGGAGGAGTATAGGGGTACAATGACATCCTTGGATCTGGATGTGGATCCCTTCATGATGAGGTGTGCAAGGTAGAATGTTTTTCTAACCACTTTGGCAACGTGGGTGTCAAATGAGAAGTCGCTGTCGACTTGGGTCCCTAGGTCTCTGATTACTTTTTCCATACTCAGTGGGTTGCTGTCTATGTGATAATTTGTGGGTACTTTGTTTTTCCCAAAGGGGATGACTATACATTTTTTGGCATTTAATTTAAGGCTGTGACTCCGGCACCAGTTGTCCTTTTCTGTGAGGCCTTTTTGTAGGATGTATGTGTCCGCTGGTGTATCGACTATGGCGCCTAGTTTGCAGTCATCTGCGAACTTTGTCATCCACAACCCTCCCATGTTTGCTTTAACATCTGAGAAATAAATGCTGAACAAGAGGGGTCCCAGAACAGATCCCTGTGGGACACCACTTGTGACTGGCTTTGAGTCTGACATTGCTCCAGCAATTTTAACTTTATGGGTTCTGTCCTTTAGCCAGTTTGCAACCCATCTAGTGACATAAGGGTTTACGTTTAAGCTGTTGAGCTTATCTATGATGCCTGAGTGGGGTATTGTGTCGAAGGCCTTAGCCAAGTCCAGGTAGGCTGTATGGACTGCTTTGCCCTCATCAATGGCTCTAGTGACTGTTTCGAAAAAGTCAACCAGGTTCAAAAGGCAGGATCTGCCCTTTACAAAGCCAAACTGGGTGGGGTCAAGTGTCTGTAGGTCCCCTATGTCTCTGTTTATGAGTTCCATAATGATTCTTTCCATAGCTTTGCAGACCAGGCTGGTTAAGCTTATGGGGCAGTAGTTCCCAGGGTCTGTAGAGGTACCCCCTTTGTGGAGTGGGACCACTGTTGCTGTACGCCAGTGTTCGGGTACATATCCTGTAGTAAGGCTAAGGTTAAATAGCATTTTTATGTGCGGGTTTAGCTCCTCTTGGAGTTCACGTAGCACGCAACCCGGGATACCATCAGGTTCCATTGATGCTGTGTTTTTAGCTTTGTTGAGGGCGGTTATCACTTGGACATCTGAGATGACAGGGAGATTACATTCAGCTGGGATAAGTATTTCTTCTTTTGGGGGTGAGGGAGGGGAGAAATTTGCACTGAACCTGTCAGCCAGAATGTTGGCAATATCTGTGGGTTCAGTGTATTTTTTGTTGTTGTGAACTAACTCTGAGCATATCTGAGGGTTTCCGCCCAGGTTTCTAACATAGCTGAAGAAGGCTTTGTGGTTATCTTTAGTGTCCTTAGCGATTTTTCTCTCAAAGATGGCCTTGGATGTTTTTATGAGAGAATGTAGTTTTCTGCTAATGTTGATCAGAGATGTCTTCCCTTTATGGGATTTTGCTCTGTCTTGCAGTAGCTTCCTTCTTTTGTTATACAATTTGTTTATGGCTGAGGTCCACCAGACAGGGCGCTTGCCTTTGGTGGAGAGGGACTTGGATTTATTTGGGATTGCATGATCCATGCATTCTTGGAGATGTCCATAGAAAGCATTGGTGAAGGATTTGGCATTCTGGGATGTGGTATCCACTGGCCCAGTGGGCTTAAAGGATACCATCTCAGTCCTAAGAAGAGTGAAGTCTGCTTTTGAGAAGTTTTTCACTGTGGTCTTTTGTGCTGGGGGTGGAGGTGGGATATGTATATCCAGGGTGATTAGTTTGTGGTCAGATCTCACTAGTGAGAGGTATACCTCCGGTGTGGAGCATTTTGTCCCCATGTTTGTGATGATCAGGTCTAGTATATTATCTCCCCTAGTGGGAGAGGTGACTAGTTGTTCCAGTGCATTTGAATTTATGAATTTCAGGAACCTTTGGGCTAGGGTGTTAGGGCTAGAATAATTTACCCAATCTATGTTTGGGTAGTTGAAGTCTCCCAGTATGATGGTATTTTGTGTTACATTCATATCCTCCAATGTCTTCAGGAAGGCTGAGTGGGGTTCCTGAGATTGGGAGGGTGGTCTGTAACATGCTACCAGTTGTATAGCAGTTTTGCCTATGGTTAGTTGCACCTGTATGGTCTCTGATGCTTCATATGTTGCTACTAACCTGGAGGTGTGGGTGTCCTTGATGAATATGGACACTCCCCCTCCCTTTGTGGTTCAGCCCGGGTTTTGGGGCCGAAAAGCATGATACGAGGTATAGCCTGGTAGCACTGGGGTGCTCTCAGGAGCCTTGAACCAGGTTTCAGTTACTGCACAGACGTCAATGTTCTCCATACTGAGGAGTGCATCGAGTGCCTGTATCTTGAGATTTAGACTTCTGGCGTTGAGCAGCATTACCCTTAGTTTTTTTCCATTTTTGTTTTCTAAGGAGGTGAGTTTGTCTTTTGAGCCTTGCCTAAAAAGGCACTATTGGGGTGGCAAGAGCCTTAGCCAATATCTGGAAGCCCAGTGGTGACAGGTGCAAGCCGTCCCTTGCGAAGCAGCGTGGCTTGTCCAACATGTCATCCCAGGCAGACAGACACTGGATCCCCTTAGAATGACACCAGTACTTGAGCCAATTATTAAAGCTGATCATCTTGTCTTTCTATTGTGGCATCATTCTTGGTGAGGGCAAGGTGCTGCTCAGGGTCAGGGTCATACCAGCCTGGGCTACATAATCAGAGAGCTCCTCTATGTCTCTTTTCATGTAGTCCACGGAGGTACATCTCAGGTCATTCACGCTAGCATGGACAATGACAGAGTCATATTTGTACTTGCTTTGGAGTGATCTGAGTGCGTGTGTTATGTGGTGGATCCTAGCTCCCGATAGGCAGCTCACAGTCACCCTCTCCTTGTTCAGCCTGGTAAGCGGGACATCAGTGTGTCTGACTATAGAGTCACCTATTACTAGTGTATCAGGCATGGTGTTTGGCCTTAAGGGCTGTGATTGGATGACACACTGATTTATTGAAGTATGTGTTGCATGTGTTTTGTTTTGAGGTGGTGGATTTTTGGATATCTGCTTTGGGAGCCTCTGTTGTTCTGGTAAGTTTTTTATTAGAGCCTCCGAGTATGTCTTTGTGTTTTTATGTGTTTGGTTTGCAGTTGTGGTAGGTCTATGTGGGACTGGGTTTGTTGTGTGTGTGGTTACCACCTCCTCCTGTCTGGTCATGCCAGCCCTGAGGTGAGAGAGTTCAGCCTCCATTTTGGCTATATAGTTGCATCTCTCACATGTATTTGTGTTTGTTGGGAGGAGGAGAGGGTTGTCTGTGTACATGAGACAATTGTAGCATTGTCTCAAGATACCCAGATTAACCAGCTGAACTGGAGAGGACGCCAGTAATCTACCACTCGACATGCTAGAACAGTATAAGGGAGTGCTGTGCCTTTAAGGGAAGTAGGTATTCACAGGGGTGGTAGGTGGATGTAGTGCTTACTTAGTACGAGAGTGCTTACTTAGTAGAGAAGTTTTGAGAACAAGTGCTAGGCTTATAATATAGCGAGTAGTCTGATTAAACTAAGAGTAGAGCTTCCTTAAGGGAAAATTTAAAGAGCAGACTTGGCGGAGCCAGAAGAAGTTTAACCTTGTTTAAACAGCGCTGCGCTATGCGCACAATTGCGCAAAGCCGCACAAACGCGGATTTTAAACAGGGAACTACAAAAGAGCTAGAAATGGTCCAAAACAACCAATTACTACAGCTCTTGTGCTGAGATCACTTCCTACAGGGACAGGTAGGCTGCTCAAGGCTCCCCACTCCCACTGGTGAGCAAAGAAACTTCCTTCTATCCAAGTAAGGTAATGGACAACACAGGAACTACACCACAGGCCAGAATACAGCAATGCCTGTAAACTGGTCTAAACTAGTCGAGGAGAGGCGGGAAAACAAGGATTATTTTTTTGGTTTTTTTTGTTTTTAGATAGAAACACACAGAAAATGCAGAAACAGTGATAAATCAGTTGCACAGGCTAGCACACTTTAGTGGGCAGCCTCAACAGTTAAATTAAACAAACAAACAAACAAACAAACTTTCAATCAAATTCGACTAAAAAGTAACTTTAAGTGCAAATTTTAAAATAATGCAGCAAACAGCTAAAAAAACAGTTTAAGCTTGTTTAGGGTAAGCTAGAGAAGCTATTCCAAGTAAAAAAACAACAAAGATACTTAAATCCAGAAAGTAGTCGCTTTTCTGAGTTCTCTGTAGCTAGGACCACTCTGCAGGACCACGAGGAGCTTGTCTGAGTAGTATAGCCAGAAAAACATGCCCAGAGGCGGATTTTAAACAGGGAACTACAAAAGAGCTAGAAATGGTCCAAAACAACCAATTACTACAGCTCTTGTGCTGAGGTCACTTCCTACAGGGACAGGTAGGCTGTTCAAGGCTCCCCACTCCCACTGGTGAGCAAAGAAACTTCCTTCTATCCAAGTAAGGTAATGGACAACACAGGAACTGCACCACAGCCCAGAATACAGCAATGCCTGTAAACTCATCTAAACTAGTCGAGGAGAGGCGGGAAAACAAGGATTATTTTTTTGTTTTTTTTGTTTTTAGATAGAAACACACAGAAAATGCAGAAACAGTGATAAATCAGTTACACAGGCTAGCACACTTTAGTGGGCAGCCTCAATAGTTAAATTAAACAAACAAACAAACAAACTTTCAATCAAATTCGACTAAAAAGTAACTTTAAGTGCAGATTTTAAAATAATGCAGCAAACAGCTAAAAAACAGTTTAAGCTTGTTTAGGGTAAGCTAGAGAAGCTATTCCAAGTAAAAAAACAGCAAAGATACTTAAATCCAGAAAGTAGTCACTTTTCTGAGTTCTCTGTAGCTAGGACCACTCTGCAGGACCACGAGGAGCTTGTCTGAGTAGTATAGCCAGAAAAAAACGCCCAGAGGCGGATTTTAAACAGGGAACTATAAAAGAGCTAGAAATGGTCCAAAGCAACCAATTACTACAGCTCTTGTGCTGAGGTCACTTCCTACAGGGACAGGTAGGCTGCTCAAGGCTCCCCAATCCCACTGGTGAGCAAAGAAACTTCCTTCTATCCAAGTAAGGTAATGGACAACAAAGGAACTACACCACAGCCCAGAATACAGCAATGCCTGTAAACTGGTCTAAACTAGTCGAGGAGAGGCGGGAAAACAAGGATTATTTTTTTTGGTTTTTTTTGTTTTTAGATAGAAACAGTGTTAAATCAGTTACACAGGCAAGCACACTTTAGTGGGCAGCCTCAACAGTTAAATTAAACAAACAAACAAACAAACTTTCGATCAAATTCGAGTAAAAAGTAACTTTAAGTGCAAATTTTAAAATAATGCAGCAAACAGCTAAAAAACCAGTTTAAGCTTGTTTAGGGTAAGCTAGAGAAGCTATTCCAAGTAAAAAACAGCAAAGATACTTAAATCCAGAAAGTAGTCACTTTTCTGAGTTCTCTGTAGCTAGGACCACTCTGCAGGACCACGAGGAGCTTGTCTGAGTAGTATAGCCAGAAAAAAATGCCCAGAGGCGGATTTTAAACAGGGAACTACAAAAGAGCTAGAAATGGTCCAAAACAACCAATTACTACAGCTCTTGTGCTGAGGTCACTTCCTACAGGGACAGGTAGGCTGCTCAAGGCTCCCCACTCCCACTTGTGAGCAAAGAAACTTCCTTCTATCCAAGTAAGGTAATGGACAACACAGGAACTACACCACAGCCCAGAATACAGCAATGCCTGTAAACTGGTCTAAACTAGTTGAGGAGAGGCGGAAAAACAAGGATTATTTTTTTGTTTTTTTTTGTTTTTAGATAGAAACACACAGAAAATGCAGAAACAGTGATAAATCAGTTACACAGGCTAGCACACTTTAGTGGGCAGCCTCAACAGTTAAATTAAACAAACAAACTTTCAATCAAATTCGACTAAAAAGTAACTTTAAGTGCAGATTTTAAAATAATGCAGCAAACAGCTAAAAAACAGTTTAAGCTTGTTTAGGGTAAGCTAGAGAAGCTATTCCAAGTAAAAAAAACAGCAAATATACTTAAATCCAGAAAGTAGTCGCTTTTCTGAGTTCTCTGTAGCTAGGACCACTCTGCAGGACCACGAGGAGCTTGTCTGAGTAGTATAGCCAGAAAAAAACGCCCAGAGGCAGATTTTAAACAGGGAACTACAAAAGAGCTAGAAATGGTCCAAACAACCAATTACTACAGCTCTTGTGCTGAGGTCTTGAAATAGTATGTGTTATTTACTTATTACTATAAAGTGCAATGCAAAGTGCCACAGCTCCAGTAAGGTTCCCTTCACCTGGCATCTAAAAATAGAGCTTGTTAGCATACAACAGGACTATGCTGTTAATAGTATGTGTCAACTTTGTTTTATTTACATGCAAAGCAAAATGTCACAACTCCAGTAAGAAACATATGTTTATCTATATAGTATGATATATTAATGTGTGCTATGCAAACCATTGCTCCTTTTACTGTCTGTTGACAAAATGATATCATAGAATAGCACTGTATTCTTTATAATCCCTGTGGCAGAAATTAGAACTGTAGTCACTGTCATTTGCACAAACAGTGTAAAACAGATTATCACTACAAGCACATCTCATATTGGTATCACCACAGTAAGATACAGCTCTAGTATTCAGGAATAGAGCTTACTGTCTCTTTATTTTTTTTATTTTTGGTCTTTTAAAATATAATACAGTATGTCACAGTTCCAGTGATCCAATTGCTATGGTGCCAAATGTCATTTTCCAAAATTATTTTAAAATACTGTATTTTATTTATCTGTTCATAGGTTCATAGGTGTTTACTAGGCTAATGACCACAAGGGACTTTTTAAGCCTAGCCAAATCACTGACACGTGTTGATGCCCTTGATAAGTGTAAGCATGGGCCTGGTAGATGAAACATTTACAAGTTACCTGTGTCCATTAGAAACACAGCTGCCAAACCAGGGATGAATTTCCGGTTTCCCATCCAGTTCTCCAAGTTGCACTTGAATTAGGTTAGGGAGGAACTCTGCTTCACATGGATCAGGAGCCTGTTCCATAGATGGGGTAGTCTCTGGGATACATACCTATCTCTCCAGCAGGTCCTATTTATGTCACAGGGAAGGTTTAAGTCTTTAGAATGGGTATATCTGGTGCTATTTGTTTTGTGGATATGCAGGAGGTCCAGCAGAGTGGGATCAGACAATGTCCTGTATGCTAGGCATAGATCTCCCCTCACAAACCTGTAGGAGGCTATATATAGGGATAGGGCCTTGAGGCAGTCTGCATAGGACATTTTACTTACACCCTGTATTGTTTTAGTGAGGAACCCTTTTTGTTTACTCAAATGATTTTTATTTTGATGAAATAACACAATAATTTAATACATTCATAACATTCAATAGCTATTTACAGTATATACATTCATCCTGACAAAAAGAATTCAGATAAAAACATCTGTAGTTAAATAATGAGTTAATATATAAACTATGATATTTAGGAAGAGTTTTGTTCCATCTGTAGGGTATCAATTAAATTCAAAGCTTTCCTCCATGGACTATTAACCAATGGCTTAGGAAAAGTTCTTAACTCTTTAGTTCTGTTCTCCATTAGTATGCATTTCTTCAGTGATGATAGGAATTCCTCCATTGTGGGTGCTCATAGCCTTAGTTATACTTAAGTTTAATAATAGAATTTGGACCCTGGTTAATTTATACTGGTTCCCGGGTATGGGGGTTGGACTAGCTAAGAAACACTTAGACTTAATTACAATGACTTCTAAAGGTAATATTATACTAGGAGGCGATTTCAATTGTATCACAGATATTATAGAAGCTACCAATAGGAAATCTCCCAGACTATTGTCCTCAATCAACCAGTTAAAAAATGGACAGAAATGTTTAAATTAAAATATACCTTTAATGCTTTGGGACCAAATTCTTTACTATTCTCACACCAGGACAATAGACATGGTACCCAAACTAGAATAGATAAAATTTATATCTCACAAGATCTTTATTCTAACATTTTGAATTTTACAATACAGCCTTGTCCCTTTTCAGATCATAATTCCCTGCTGTTAACAATACATATGGAATTCAATCAATTAGTTATTACTTCAAGGATTCCTTCATATATCACAAAAATTAAAGACTTTAAATCTTGGATAACTTCTGAATGTCAGCTTTTCTTAGAGATTAATTATAAACCTGAAGCAAACACAATTATGGTTTGAGATTCTCTTAAGGCCTATCTATATGGAAAAAAAAACATTAGCTGGTATAAAAATAAAATTAATGAATGGGACTCAGAGTTACAGCAACTCCAAAGTCAAATATTATCTCTTAAATCTAATAAAAACTTAATTGCTACAGATAATAAGAAAATAGAAGAAGTAAATAAGAAATACAATGAAATATATCCCATAAAACTAAATTAGGTATGGAAAGACTGAAATTAAATTCTTATGCTACCTCTCCTAAGCATCTTCATAACCTATGAAAGTTAAGATACAATCAAAATTAATAACATTGATAGTATCTTTCATGAAGGGAAAAGGAAAAAAGTCTCGGACATAGGGGACATTCTGGCGGCTTTTAATTATCATTATGCAGAGCATCATAAAGATAAAATAAGTACAAATGAATGTGAAAAGTTAGAAAATATAGTTACCAACATAAAAATTCCTGAGGAACTTACGTTAGATCTACAAAAACCTATTTCTCAAAAGGAAATTATAGATGGGATTAAAGGAAGTAAGTCTAATAAAGCACCCAGAATAGATGGCTTAATTATCGAAGTTTATAGATTGTTCCCTTCTTCCATAATCTCTCTCCTACATAAAACCTTTCTTGAAGTTCAAACATTAGCAAATATTCCTCCTTCTTGGAGATATTCTCTAATTTCCTCTATATTAAAAGAGAATAAGGATCCTAATCATTGCAACTCATATAGACCAGTTTCTTTGTTGAATAATGATTATAAACTATTTATGTCAATTATGGTCAATAGATCGAAAATACCCAAACCTAAAATAATTAATGAAGACCAAACTGGTTTCATACATAACAGGCATACACAGGATAATATTAAAAGAGTATTAACTCTAATAGATTACCTCAATAGAGAAAACCATGAATCATTGATAATAGGTCTAGATATTCATAAGGCCTTTGACTCCTTAAATTGGGGTTATTTATTTAAAGTCTTACAGTTATTTGATTTCCCCCTTTTTTATAACAATGATAAAGAAAATCTATGAAAATAATCTAGCATATGTCAAATTAGGTCCCTTTACTTCCAAAGCAATCCAAATCACTAGAGGTACTAGACAAGGATGTCTTGTGTCTCCTATCCTATTTGGTCTGGCCATAGAAATACTTGCCATTTTAATATGTAATAACCCAAAGATAACAGGTATAAATATATATGACCAATATATTTCTAAAATAATGATGTTTGCTGATAATGTCTTACTTACGTTATCCAACTCTAAGGAAGTGTTAGGTGAAGTGGATATAGTAACAACAAATTTCCAAAAAATCTCAGCAGTTGCCTTCAACAAATCTAAATCAAAATATGTATTATTAAATAAAAAAGAACATACAGGTTCCAGTTAATCATATTATTGGAAACCAAGTTTCAACTCTAGACTATTTAGGAATAGTCCTAGGTAAGAATATAGAGGAAACCTTACAGCTTAACTATTCTAAAGCTGTAGACTTAATCAAGACATTAATAAGCAAATGGAATAATTTGTTTATAACATTTGATGATAGGTTACAACTGATAAAAATGGTTTTGTTACCTAAAATATTATATATAGCACAAGCCCTTATACTTCTACCAGGAAACAAAATCCTTAAAGAAATCACTTTAACTCTGATGAAATTCCTGTGGTATCCCAAAAGAAACAGAGTGGCATATTCTCATCATATCAGTAAATGGGAACGGGGGGGGGGGGGTTAAAATTCCCAGAGATTGAAACTTATATAAAGGCATCTATAATTAAAATAGTGATGAATTGGATACATCCAAGGTACTCTTCCAAGTGGAAACAGTTATACTCCATTATACTAATGAATGAAAATTACTTATCAAAGAATGCTTTGATATCTGACAAAGATAAGATATGGCACTATTTAAGTTCAAATTTACAGTATAGTACAACAAAAGTAACTAAACTAACACTAATAAACAATATTTTTGATGTGTTTAGAAAATTCATTAACACAAATTTAGATATAAAACTGTGGCATAGATTTTTAATACCATTTACTATTACAAAGAATTTCCCTGATAAAACACATAGAGAGATTTTTGGTTTATGAGAAAATATTAACCTATTTTGTTGGTTGCAATGTATTGAAAACCAAAAAGCTTTGAACACACAAAGTATATTATCAACCTATGGCCTATCTCCTAATGACTGGTTTGTTCTTCAGAGTGTCACAGCATACACTAAGGATCTGTGTAGAATAATCCTTCAAAACCGTACCAAAAATTATAAACTGGATTTTTGGAATTCTATATAATAATATCAATGTTAAAAATGAATTATCATATATATATATAACACTCTAATTGTCTATAAGGCAGTTCCTAAAAATTGTTACTGGCAATACCTAACTAAAGGGTTTCAAGTATCATTAACAATGGAAGATAAAACAAACATTTTATTTTCAGTTAAACTAACTTCTTACTCACAATTCTGGAGGATTTTTCATTGGAAATTTCTACACAGATCCTTTTTGACACCTGAGAAACTCTCAAAAATGAACCCTTCAAACAGCAAGTTATGTTGGAGATGTCATCTGCCCACTAATGCTTACTGTTCTCATATTTTTTATGACTGTACTAATATTAAACTAATATTAAACCATATTGGAATGAAAATAACAAATTTCTTCAAGCTATCTTTACTGATATATTTGTTTTGACAAAGTCTTTAATTTTATTGAATGTTGTTAATAGTAATAATATGAAGAAATATGACCTGCATTTGTTGTGGACAATGTTAGCAATAGCCAGAAAATGTATAACTAGAAGATGGAACTCTGTGGACATTCCAGTTGTTGGATATGCCTGATTAGGTACATACCAAAGTGGGAATCATACTCAATGATAGGTCTGCTGAATGCTGAATACATGGAATAATGAATTCCTTGGACTCAGATGCCATACCTTTGTTTATAAGAGTAGCACAGCATAGAATGATTTCCTCACCAGTGTAGACATGTGATGGTCAAAGGCTAGATTACTATATATGTGTGTCCCTAAGTCCCTGACTACTGGATCAACTCTAAGGTGTGTGTTGTCAATATGATAGTTAACAGGGATGGATGACTTCCCAAAGGATACTATTATGCATTTCTTGGCATTTAGTTTTAGTCCATGGCTCTGTCACCAGTTGTTTGTCTATGTCAGCCCCTTCTGGAGAGCATTTGTATTAGTGTGAGATTCAATGACAGCTCCTAATTTGCAATCATCTGCAAATTTAGAAAGCCAGAGACCACTGACATTGTCCTTGACTTCTAAGAAGTAAATGCCAAAAAGGAGTGGTCCAAGGACTGATCCCTGAGGCACTCCACTTGTGACTGGCCTCTTTGTAGAGGTAGACTCCCTGATTATAACTTCCTGGGTCCTGTCTGTGAGCCAGTTGGCTATGTACTGGGCGACATACAGGTTTATACCTAATCTCTTTAGTTTGTCAATACCTGAGTGGGGTATTGTGTCACATGCCTTGGCCAGGTCAAGGTAAGCAGTGTGAATGATTTTACCCTCATCCATTGCTTTGGTGACCTTCTCAAAGAAGTCCACCAGGTTGACTAGGCATGATCTGCTCTTGAAGAAATCAAATTGGTTTGGTTCCAGTGACTGGAGGTTCACTATATCTCTACTGATCATCTCTATAATAATTCTTTCCATGGTGTATAAGACTACTGAGACTTATGGGTCTGTAGTTTCCAAGGTCTGTAGATGACCCACCTTTGTGCAGAGGGAGGACTGTTACCTTTCTCCATTCACAAGGCACAAAACCTCTTTGGAGGCTACAGTTAAATAGTAATTCCAGAGGCCCTGATAGGTTATGTTTCATGATATTTAGAAGGCATCCTGGGATATCACTATAAAGTGCAATGCAAAATCTCATAGCTCCATTCAATATCTTCTTTGATTTTTCAGTCTGCAATAACACTAGGTTACTAGCAGTATGTGTGTGTGTGTGTGTGTGTGTGTGTGTGTGTGTGTGTGTGTGTGTGTGTGTGTGTGTGTGTGTATCCCATCTTAATTTTAATGTTAGTAGTGGAGAGTTAAATGTTGGTATCTGCCGACATTTTATAATTCTTTATCTTGTTACAGGACCACTCCAATACTGCTGTATACTAATGTATACGCCATGGTTTCTCATTTCTGTGTGTTTCTTATTTATGACTATGAAGGGTAACAAACCAAAATGACACAGTTTCAGTGAGGAATATTTCACAATGGTGATCACTGCTTTCTGGAATTAATTTTAATTGCTATTGTTGCAAAGTGCATCTTACTATGTTACAGCTCTATTCAGGTTTCCCCACTTGGCATCTCAGAATAGGACTTGTTAACATGCAACACTACTATGTCGCTAACAAAACATGTCCCATCTATTTTTACTCAACAGTGTTTGCCATTTTTATTAGACGTTTTTAGACATTAAACATTTAGATTCCAGCTCTGGAGTTTTCACATGGCCATATCGGGATGAGGTAGAAGTCACTGCCTCCTCTTTTACCAAAATAAGCAATGGGATCTCAGTACATAACTCTTCTGCTAAGAAAGGCAACTCATGTTTGTATTGTTTAATACCTGTTGTCAATTCTACATTATGCATTTTTTATTCCTTTCTTTCATGAACTTGATGCCTTGAACACTCTTTTTTCTGTTTGTGTTTTTCTTATTTTAGCTCAACAGGGATAACATTAGTGCTCAAGTTATCTTGCATTCAGTTTTATACTAACCTCACTTTATTTCCTTTTTTAGTTAGTTCTCATCTCAGTGTGAATGAACACTATCACCTTACATTCTTTTTTCTTCTATGTTGCTTTCCCTTTGCAAATATTACCTCAGAGCAAAGTGTATCTTCAGTTTAATTTTTTAATTTCTTGCAGATAACTATTGCATAGAGCTTTCCCTTATTTGAATTTTCTGTCTTACACTGACAGAAATGGAATTCTGTTCAAGTACTGTTTCCTCTTTTCTGTATTAGTTAAGTCTTTCTTTTTTAAAAAAAGTTTCCCTTCTCCAGTACTCATCTGCTACTTTAATTTCTCAATTTTTATCTTTCTGTTATGGCTTGACAGAAAGTTTAGAATTATGCATAATCTGTGTATTTCCTAACTTCACTTCCATGGAATATTTTTTCCAGTGAGTGATTCATTCACTTCAGTTTTATTAATCACTTATTTACCCTGCTTTGCAGTACAGTTCAACTTGCTTCCCTCTACTGGCTTTGATTTTCAGGGTGTTCTGACATATGTATCTCTTCATGCATCTTTTTTATTTTTTTCTCTGCAATCTGAGCCAAATCTTTGTACCTTTAGGATATTCCACTACTATTCCTTGATCTTTGTTGGGTTCATATACTCTTACACATGTGTCTGTTAGTAGCAACCCCCCTACACACACTGTTTCAAATTAAACAGAGGTATATGTGTAGGGTTATTCATTTGTTAGTTTCACTCCCTACACCGATATGATATGCAGTATCATTTGTGTAACAGGTGGGTGGCTGCAGTGGTGGAATGGTTAGCATTGCCGCCTGACATCAAGTGGTTCTCCGGTTCAATCCTCGGCTGGGGTGCCTTTTGTGTGGAGTCCGCATGTCCTTCCTGTGGTCGCGTGGGTTTCCTCCGGGTGTCCAGTTTACTCCCACATCCCAAAGACATGCTGCAGGTGGATTGGACACTCTAAATTGGCCCTAGGTGTGAGTGTGTGCATGTGTGTGCCTTCTCTGGAAGGTTGGGCACTGGGCTGGCAACTCGACACCGTAAAACTCCACTGCCAATCATGAGCGGACAGGTGATCCACTGTGGCAACCCCTAACTGAGAAAATACGAAAGAAGAAGAAGAAGATGAGTTGTGTAACAGGTAGAACACATTACTTTGGTGCAGGTCTATGGGTTTTATTCCATACTGGCACTGCATTGTAGCATAAGTAGGCTTGCTGCATTCCTGAAATGTGTCATACTTTGGATGACATATTAAACTGAAGCCCCATTTGCTTGAATTTGAAGTAGCTAAGATGGAGGTAAAATACCATGGCACCTATCAAAAACAGTAGAAGTTCTTTATTTAATACAACATAAAAAAATATTGATAGGAGTATGGCATAGTGGTTACAGTGTTTGCCTCATAAACAAGAAGTGCAGAGCGCAGCAAGAGAAATTGGCTAGGCTTAAAATGGCCAACAAGGGAAGTTAACCTGGTACTTATAAAGATGACCTTTTAAAAGGAGTGCCATTTTCCCATTGTTTCTGCAAATGTTTAAAGACAGGAAACTGTTTATTTATTATTATATCATGCCTTAAATTCAGGAATACAGCAATAAGATGAACTACCTTTCCAATTTGTGTTTATACTTGAGTAATGAGATACTGTTTCCTCTGGCTAATGAATGCAGTCTTCATCATCTGCTTTTACGTAATGGTCTTCATTTCATACACATACTACCCCTTTATAAGTCTAGCCATACTCCCTGAATCTAGTAGCAACTGTAGCTCCCTGCAATCAGTTAACACATTGTCCTTAATTGATGCCACACTGTCACAATTAAAAAATGCAGACTCAACTATTCCTGCAGTGCATCACATTCCATAGACTAAGTATATCATCAAAACCATGTTTTACACCAGTTTAAGATGTTCTTCATTCCACATTGCTGCAGTCCTAACACTTGGGGTAGTCCGCTGTCCCAGTCGGCCCGAATACCAAAGTATATGGCTGACGTCGGTCAAGGCGCATTAGTCTGACGTCAGGACGTCAGGGTACAAATGCGCATGACCGACTTCATATCCTCAGTCTTTTTTGCCGCATGGTCCGATGCAGAAGCAGTTTTGCGAGTGCAGGTTGGCGTTCTGAAATTTTCTGAAGTCGGAGTTTCAGACCGAATCAAAGTTGGCTAAGTACCCGTTGGGAATATTTTGGTTTTCTTGCCTCAGTATTTAACCGGATGTCAGAAAAGTAAATAACTGTATTTCTTGTGGGAAACAGATACCTCATAGGGATTACCATACCTTGTGTATACCTTGTTTAGGGCCTGAGCCCGGCGTTGTTGGATGTCGCTCTTGTGCTAGATTTAACAAACGCACTATAAAGAGAAGATTAGACTGTGCCAGGTTAGTTTTGGGAAGCGTTGTAATTATAAAATGCCGTCGGATACTCCGGCGCCCGCTTCGTCAAAAAGCGCAAGGACAAAGCAGCAAAGCCTAGGTTGGAAGAACCGTCAGTCCCAGGCGTCGGTTCTTTAGAAGGCTCAGTGGAGCCGGTGGTTCTGCCTGAAGTTTCTTTGGAGTCTCAGGAGAGACTTTACTGTTACAAGATGTGTCCTCTCAGGAGGTAGGCCAGGCTGAAGGGGCTTCTCAGGTGGCTGTTCTCCCCTCTCTTCCTAAGGTGGTTAGGCCTCCCTACTGTTTCCAAGGCTTCTTTGAGAGGCAGGCCAGGTTTAGCTTCAGTGGGGGTCTCTCCTAGTTCTTCAGGATCTTTGCCTAAGAAACATATGCTTAAAATGGCAGAAGATTTGATTACTATGATTAGAGGTTCTATGCCCCCTCCTGATAAGAGGCCTAGGGTGGAACCTGAGTTTGAGAGTTTTGAGCAGTGTTCGGAGGCTTCTGAGTCTTCGGCTGAAGACTTGCAGGAGTATCCTCCTTATTCTGATTCTGATGTGGATGATTCTACTCCTTCGGCTTCTCCTTCTGAGGATTTTTCTTTTTCAGAGACTCTTCATTCCCTGAGGGAGCATTTTAAATGGGAAGGTCAAGATTTCTCTGATTCCAGGAAGAGGCTTAGGGAATTTTTGTTTTTACCCCAGCATAGGCCTTATAGCTATCCCTCCTGTTCTGGATGTGGTGGAAGATGTTTTTGCAGAGGCTTCACTGAACCCTGATTCTTTGCCTCCTGCCCCAGTTAAACCAGACAGGTATTATAGGGTGCCTGAAGCTCATAAGTATCTTTTTAAGAGTCCTAGGGCAGACCCAGAAACTGTTTCTCAGGGGCCTAAAGGTGTTAAGGCTTCTGTTGTTAAAAATCCTGTTCCTCCTGATAAAGAGGCAAGGGCTTTGGATAGATGGGGAAAGAAGGTGTATACTTCTTCCACTTTAGCCATGAGGGCTTTGAATTGCCAGTTCCACATGTTAAAATATCAAAATTATCTCCTTTCACAATTGAAGTCTAAGGTAGATGCTCTGGCGGAAGGTATTGAGTGTAAAGAGTTGCAGGATTTAGTTCATGTGTCTGAACAGGTGGGTAAGCATTCCTTGCAATGTGGTTTTGATGCTGTGCAGGCCTCTTGAGGGTGGCTGCCACTGGTTCTGTTCTTCGTAGGCACGCCTGGCTGAGGGATCAGAATTTAGCTGAGCATGTTAAGACAAGGATTTTGGATGCTCCATTACAGTCTGACGTGTTGTTTGGTTCGCCTGTGGAAGCAGTTTTAAAGAAAATGGAGGACAAGGCTAAGTCTATGCAGACTGTTAAAGATTTTTGCAGGTTCAGCCTCCAGTTTAGTAGAAATTGGCCTACTAAGGGGTGGACATATCCTGCTTATGTTTCCCAGTCTAGGGGTAGGTCTAGGCGTGGTAGGGGCAGAGCTCAGGGTTCTTTTAGGCCTAGAGCAGGGAGTTCACCTGCTCAGTCTTCTGGTGAGGGCAGGGGTCAGTCCTTTCGTAAACAGACCCAATGACCTGCCTTTTCAGCTGCCAGTGCTTTCTCGTCTGGCAGCACCTTTGGGAGGAAGGCTGGCACTTTTCAAAGAAAATTGGAGTTTAATTACCCAAGACAGATGGGTATTGGATATCATTCACCACGGTTACAGGTTTTATTTCCATACCTTGCCTCCTTTCAAAGGCATGCCAGACATTCCTCCGCTACAAAGAAAAGAGGCTCACAAGCAAATTTCTCTGTTACTCCAAATAGGGGCCATTCAGCGGTTCCTGTGCCAGACAGAGGCCTAGGATTTTATTCTCGCCTGTTCCTAGTACCAAAGAAGGGGAACACGTGGAGACCAATTTTGGATTTATCTATCCTCAACACTTATCTGGACATTCCCAACTTCAAAATGTTGACGTTACAACAGCTTTTACCTCTGCTGGGCAAAGATCACTGGATGGTAACTTTAGACCTCAAGGAGGCTTACCTTCATGTACCTATCAGACTAAGTTGCAGGAAGTATCTGCGTTTTCGAGCTGGAAATTCACATTATCAGTTCTCTGCATTGCCCTTTGGCTTATCTACTGCGCCCAGAGTATTCACAAAGGTTCTGGCTCCAGTGATAGCTTACTTCAGGCTAAAAGGAATACAAATCTATCCTTACTTGGACGACTGCCTGATTCTGGCTCAAGAAAAGGAAGACCTTTTACAGCATTTGGAATATGTGATAGCAGTGCTAAGATGCCTGGGGTATTCTGTGAACGAAATAAAGTCCAGTCTAGTACCCTCTCAAGACATGTGCTTTCTGGGTGTGAGACTGAATACAGCAACCCAGATGGCCTTTTTAACCCCGGACAAACAAAAGAATCTTTCCCTTTACTTCCATCAACTATCTCTTCAGTCCGGGCTGACTGCAAGGACAGTCCTTCAAGCCTTAGGGTTCATGGCATCTTGTATTCTGGTGCTTCCCAATGCCAAACTGCATATGAGGAAGCTGCAATGGTATCTCAAAATGTATGGACACAGCACTGCCAGGATTTGGACACTGTCATTCAAATAATACCTTGCATTCAAAAGGAATTTTTGTGGTGGGCTCAGGAATGTCACCTAAACAAGGGACTCTCTGTGACCCGGCCAGAGGCGAGTCAGATTCTAACGACAGATGCCTCAGACATAGCTTGGGAGCTCATCTGAATGGAAAGTGGGTACAAGACAAGTGGCCTGCCAGACTACAGCATCTACATATCAACATGAAGGAGATGTTAGCAGTCCAGTTTGCATTAATGGCTTTCAAGGAGTTACTTCTTCCAGGGCAGGTGTTGATTCTAACAGACAACACAACTGTCATGTGGTACATCAACAAACAAGGGGAACACAGTCTTACCCTCTATGCAGGCAGGCAATGATTTTATGGGAGACTGCGCTCAGCTTGCAACTAACTCTTCAGGCAAGGTTTCTGCCGGGAGCACAGAACTCCTTAGCAGATGTGTTAAGCAGGCAAATCATGGATCCCCACGAGTGGAAACTGGATCTTCATGTATTTCGAAATTGACAGTGTCATGGGGAACTCCAGACATAGATCTGTTAAGCTTCTCCACTAAACCACGAGCTGCCAAAGTTTTGCACAGAAAGGTTTCATCACACAGCTTGGAAGGTGGATGCTCTTTCTTTCAGTTGGAAAAATCTTCATGTGTATGCCTTTCCACCTCTGCCTCTTCTTCCAAAGGTACTCCTAAAGGTCAGACAAGACAAGCCAAGGATGATTTTAATAGCTCCAGATTGGCCTCGGCAACACTGGTACCCATTACTGAGGAGTCTGGTAAGGAAGCCTCCATGGCCTTTACCTTTGATTCCACACCTATTGTCTCAGAGGGACGGTCATCTACTCAATGTCAAGCTTCATTCTCTTCATCTAACAGCCTGGCATATTCTGTTTTGAAACATAGCAGGTCTCAACTTCCTCAACAAGTTTTGAATGTGATTATGGAAGCCAGAAGACCTAGTACAAGGAAAGTGTACAGAAAAATGGAAGAGATTTTTATTTTGGAGTGCAGCAAAGAATTTGGAGGTTTCTGAGCCTAATTTGAGTGTGGCTCTTCAATATCTTACTGAGTTATTGGACAAAGGTTTGTCTTTCTCTTCCATAAAGATTCATGCTGCAGCAATTTCAGCTCACTATGATTGTGACCCACCATTGTTTTCTCATCCTGTGTTCAAGCAATTTCTTAGAGGGGCAAAGAATATAAGACCCCCACGTAGTGCTCCTACTCCTGCTTGGGATCTCAATTTTGTGTTGGAGAAACTTACTCTACAACCTTTTGAGCCTCTTGACTACTGCTGAATTGAAATACTTGTCATGGAAGACTGCTTTTTGTTGGCCATTACTTCTGCAAGAAGGGTTTCTGAATTGCAGGCCCTTATGGCGGTTGAGCCTTTTTTGATTTTCCATAAGGATAGGGTATCATTACGTACTAATCCTTCCTTTATGCCTAAGGTGGTTTCTAGTGTGGCTTTAAACCAAACTATTCATTTGCCTACTTTTTATGCAGATCCCCAAAATAAGGGGGAAAAGATTTTGCACACTTTAGATGTACACAGGCAGTTGCGTTATTATTTAAGCAGGACTATGGATTTCAGGCAGTCTCAGCAGTTGTTTGTTTCTTTTGCTTTGAGTTCTCAGGGCAAGCCTGTGTCAAAACAAACTATTTCTAAGTGGATTGGGTTTTGCATTGCATTTTGTTATTCCCATCATGGCAAGGAAGTTCCAGCTGGGATTAGGCCTCATTCCACCAGGGCTACTGCCACTTCAACAGCATTTCTAAGGGGGGTGGCAACTAAGGATATTTTGGAGGCAGCTACTTGGAGTTCAGTGCATACTTTCTCTAAGCATTACCACCTTCCTCTCTACTCTAAATCTAGGGCTGGTTTTGCCACGGCTATTTTGCAGGGCATGTTGACAGCTCCTGCTTCTTTATGATTTGCCAGCCTCCCTTACCTCTGCTTTGGGATTCTACCCAAGTGTTAGGACTGCAGCAATGTGGAATGAAGAACATAGTACAGTTTTGTACCTACCATAAATGTAGATGTTCGAAGATCCACATTGCTGCAGTCCAATTTACCCTCCCTCCTTCCCCTCTGTGTTTAGGGGTGGTTGTGTGGGTGGGGTTATACTTTTGTAAATTTGTATATATATTGTATATTTGGTGCAGGAGTGTTTGGTGTTTTTTGGTTTTGGCCTTATCTTTTTAGGGTCTTCTGACATCTGGGGCAAGAAAAGACTGAGGATATGACGTCGGTCATGCGCATTTGTACCCTGACGTCCTGACGTCAGACTAATGCGCCTTGACCGACGTCAGCCATATACTTTGGTATTCGGGCCGACTGGGACAGCGGACTACCCCAAGTATTAGGACTGCAGCAATGTGGATCTTCGAACATCTACATTTATGGTAGGTACAAAACTGTACTTTTTTTACAGGCATAAACATGTTACAAATATTAGCACAAAATTTAGCCCACAGAACCACTGCTCTGAGCAGAAAATCTCCCTCTCGCAAGGGGTAATAACTCTAAATTGTTTGACTTTAATATTCATTTTTATTCACCACTAATTGGCTTCATTAACTAACAAACCTCTGAGATCCCACTCTAGGTAATAGGAAAAGGGTCCCGTGTTCCTTAAATGGGTAGTTCGATTTAAAAAAGCTTTATTTGGAAGTGTTTTCACAAAACTCTAATTATGTTCATTTCATTTTAATATGCAACTCAGCAATAGCGGTCCTTTTGTCTTTGGTTTTATATATATATATATATATATATATATATATATATATATATATATATATATATATATGGGTCCCTATGAGTTGATCAACAACTCAAAACAGTGACAGTGACTTCACCGACAAGTCACATCGCCGACATTGCAAAACACGGAGGTTTACCGAGTAACGGATGCAAATCCGGTACTCATGCCTACCATGGTTGCATGACACTGCCACACTTAAACCATGGTAGGCATGAGTAGCGAATTTGCATCCGTTACTCGGTAAACCTCCGTTTATGCGATGTGACTTGTCGGTGAAGTCACTGTCGCTGTTTTGAGTTGTCGATCAACTCATAGGGACCCATATATATATATATAGATAGATAGATATTTACTCCAGTGCTGCAAATGACCTAGTTATTTAGATAGCGTATTCAGAATTCACACTAACATGTAAGCATTTAGTGGAATGTAATAATCTGTGCACATTTACACAGATTGTATAAATGCAGTTTTCAAACTACTCTGTATGTCAAAGACATTTAAAGTAATGTATAGTTAGTTCTAAGCATTTTCATGATCTAAGGTCAGTGATAGAAAGTACTAACTTTGTATCTAGTCAGAGTTTAAACAAACACATAAAAACATCAACCTTCAGAGCCTTTTTCTGTAGTACGTCATCTGAATTGTCATATTCCGTATCACTTTAGTATTCTGTAAAAAATGAAACAGTGCTTTCCTGTCTTTTCATTTAATCAGTATACCAGTTTAACTAGGCAGATAGCCAGCATCTGCAAAACACAGCATTCTGTTTTTTTCTCATTCAAGTGTTGTTAAGTGTTACAAGTGTCTGATAAATCTCAAATAAGTATAACAACCTACTTTTATAAAACATACATTTAGTACACTGAGAATTATGCTGTGCAAGAGTTAGACACTATTATATGCTGTTTAAACTTCTGTGGAATTAAAGAAATATTTGCTACAAAATAGCTTAACTTGTACATTTGGATGTTCTGTCCAGGGGAAGTAAATACACATATACAATCTATTTTGTTACAGTTTTGTGTCCTGCTTATTGCTATTATAACTGTAGGATTATGTTTTTTATATTGTTCTCTTTCGCATAGTATGATGGCCTATTAGCTAACTGTTGTTACTTTTAACTTTTCTAAGCCATACAAGCCAGACCAGTGTTCACTCACTGATCATGAAACTGTTGTGTTATTATGACACAATTGGTGCATGGCACAGAACCATTCCTTGTACTACTGAAAATAAGTGATCTGATATGATTTAAGGCTGACAGTTAACACTGCTGTTAAGCTCTTTATACATCTTAGACACTAGAGTGTTGTTCCCAGTCTAATGTTTTAATAACAGTGACAACACCCCTTAATTTAAAGCTGCACGGATTAAATAAGTGAAGCTGTAATACATAAAGGTTGTATTTCCAGACTTAAATATAGCACCTAATTACCGTCTGTAATTAAATTCTTGTTTAAGGCTTCTCTGACAGTTATATGTACTACTCCTGTGTTGGCTGAACTCTTGCATCTCACTGTAGTTGTGTAGGAGCACTAAATATTTACACTGCAGAAATAGTGCATCATCATCAAGTAAATATCTCACAGTGGTGGTGCAAGGACAAAAAATACATATCTCACAGTGATGGTACAGGATCATTAAATATATATCTCACAGTAAGTGTGCAGGGGCACTAAATATGTATTTCATGATGGTCGTGCAGAGATGCTCAATACATACTTTGCAGTAATAGTGCAGAAACAATAAACATGTATGTTATAACACTGGTGCAGGGGCACTAAATATTTATCACACAGTGTGAGCACTAAATATGTTACAGCAGTTGTGCTGAAGCAGTAAATATATACCTCACAGTAATAGTGCAAGGGCACTAAATATACAAACTTCGCTGTAATAGTGCAGTAGCATTAAATATGTGTCTCACAACAATGGTGCAAGGTCAGGGAATATATAACTCACATGAATAGTGCTTTACCAATACATGTGTAACTCGTAGTATTGGTGTAAGGCTGCTAAATAGGATCCATAAACTAAACAGTAGTCCATCCCGGGGTCTCATTGTTATAAGTGAATAAGTAAATCTTAACTAACAGTATTGTGCTTCAGCCAAAACTTGAGGAATTAACCATGAACTTATTAATCTTTAAGGGAGGTATACAAAATTGAATTATTTTTCCATACTAAATAGATTTCATGCTTAAATCTACCATGTGCATTATATGTTTGAGACTTATGAATCTCCATCATGAGGGAAACAATTTGCCCACCAGGATCCATTTAGCTTTAGTTCTTTCACATTTACTTTGAATTTTGGGTTATTATATGAAACTTCTCATATTATTATTGCAGTCAATTGCAAGTCTTTAAAATTATAACTGTATCCTAACAGCATATACTCGCTGCATTTCATTTATTTCTGGGTTTTCTAACAGGGTTAGTGATTAGTGAATGAGCCTGGTAGCTATACCACCAGACAGTAAATTAAACACGGAAGTAGAGATTATTATTTTAGAATTGGCAATATCATTTGCAAGATGGAACAATTCAGTGGGTTTTGCATTGAGATCTTTTTGGAAAGGGTTTGCTTGAAGAAGTCTAAAAATTGCAATATGTTACCAAGTGATAAATCTGTATTTAATGTAGAAGGAAACATTTCTAACAAATCCATTTACTTAATAGAATTTTATGAGGTGATTAGAGCACAACAGCATTGTAATGACATGTTAGTTCAAACTGAAAATTTAGACTAGATGGCCAAAAATGGTAACCGATTCCTTTCTCAGGATAGTATTTACCACAAAAGGGATCACATGCCTTCTTACAATAATTACCTAATAAAACAATCAATTACATAAAGTGCACTAGCAAAAGGAATTGCAGTTGTATACACCATCAATGGAAAGTGTCCTGTTCAAACAGGGTAGATCAATATAGGGTCCCTCTAAAATAAAATGACATGAAGAACAAAAAACACATGTATACATCCCCTTACAGCATCTGCTGTTGTCAGGGGTACTTTTATATATGGAGTCAAGTCGTAAAGATTTTTTTAAACAGTCAGTTTCAATTGATGGTGAATACAATTGCAATACTAGTGGCATAGTCTATTTTGCTGTTTGTTCTGTGTGCAATGAATTTTATGTAGGTATGTCCACACGACCACTTAATAAAAGAATTTCAGAGCATTATTATTGCAATAGAACTAAGAACATCAATGATGCTCTATTTAAACATTCCATTGCATGGTTTTAAAAAGTTTCTGTTTGACGCTTTGGAACATGTAATTAGAAATATAGGGGGGGGGGTCCTATAAGGACCAACTGGAACAAAAATAAATTATTTGGCAACTCAGGTTAGGGGCTGACAAAAAACCTGGTATTTATGACTCAGTGAATATTAAATGTTTAATGAAGAATAGAAGACTGAAGATTTTAAAATGAACTGTCTATGTTATATTATTAGATGTGTGCCCTTAAATGACTGTATTCCTTTTGCTAGTGCAATTTAAGTAATTGATTGTTTTATTAGGTAATTATTTTGATTTGATATATAAGGGGATGCTGCTGTGTGCATTTTATTTTATTCTGAAGAAGTCTTTTGAGACAAAAGCGATATTAAACTGTGTTTTTCATTATTGCTGGTGGTCTCCTTCATTGTTCGGTCAGACTGGTGGTTTGGTTTTTATTATGCATACAAAGATGCAAAGAGTTGCTATAAACATATCCCATTGCAAAAGCGTAACGTCCTTAACAAATAAGTAATAGGGGGACAGTTAGTATGCTTAGGGATTTTACATGTATGCGTATGAGTTTGATTCATACACATGAATCTATAATGAGCTAATCTGCATGTAAATAGCTCCAAATGTATACCAGTAAGTAATAGTTTTCAGGGAGAATACGAAGATGTGAAGGGAGATCAGTTGGTACTTCTGTATACCTGGACATTTTGCTAAAATGCTTCATTATGGTTCTTGTGCATATCTGGACATGTTACTGAAGGAGTTACTTGGGGAAATGTTTTATTTTGGTGCTTGTGCATACCTGGACATACTGCTGAAGGGGTCATTTGGGGAGATAATTAATTTATGTGCAAGGGAAGTGCTTGTTGCAGTCATGATCAGACTACTGAAGTGACCATGAGGTAAAATAATATAATGTGTCATTTTAGTGCTTGTTCATACTTAATACAAACTAATTAAAGGGTTGCTGAGGGAAATTATTAATTTGTGTGGCAGGAGAGTTCTTATGCATACTTGGACAAATGGATTGCAATTCTAATATCAAAGGTGAAGCACCGTTTTAACAACTGATGTGCATACCGCAGGAATGTCAGACTGTGAACTGGAAAAATGCCTCATTAGCATACTGCTATTTTCAACATTTCTCATTTGCATCTCATTATTTTAAGGCCTTTCATAATAGCATGAATGGCCTCCATGACCTTTCTTACTCATAAGCATCAGGAATGCCAGTATCACATTTGCACAAGGTACTATGAATATCAGCCTTAACCAGCTTACTTTACTATCAGGCTTTTGCTCAAGTAAGGACTTTGTCAGGACAAAGCAAAAGCTGAAAACAGCCCGAATTTGGGGGAGAGCTGGTGAGTGCATTAGTTAGGGTGTCATAACAGCATTACCACTGAGTTTTTATATTTCCTTAACATGTGTATTGTATTATGCTGTCAAATCTCAGTAACATTTGCACTAAGCCATACAAAAAATAAAATGTTCGATAGACTGACTGCAAGGGGGTTGCCTTGTATTTTCAAACAGCTTGACAATAGCTTAAGTTAGTAAAAACAGCAGGACACTAAAACTCTGAAATGCACCAGAAATGTAATTACAAAAAAAAACACTGTTGTTTAGTTAAGAAAAATTGAGTGCTTTAGCTCTGATAGTAAAAAAGTACAAGGGTACAAGGGGACCATGAACCCTTTCCTGAAAAGTGGCTAACATCAGCTAGTGTTTGGGGAGGGTGTCAAGTCTCTTGTCACAATGTCCAGCTTCTCGTACTTGACTGCAGCCCTCTAGTCAGATGCACACACTAATTGCAGTGAGCTACCTAGCACATGGCTACTTGTATCAAAGGAGTGCATACTTCACCCATCCCCTGACATCTACCAGCTGACTCCTTCCCGCTGAACTGTATCAGGGAAGTACACAAATTCAGCTGAACTGAGTTAGAATTCTTTGTTTCACACCCCACCCCTGCCTTAGTCAGTGAATTGATAAAAATAAAACAAATGCATTGAGATGACTAAAAAACTTGTGAATGACTCTAGATGTGCAAAACTGTGAACCAGAACCCTTGGCAATGTAAAAAAGAAATAAATGCTGAGTAAAACAGTCAGTCAGAATTTGTCAATTATTTTTGCTTTATATTTAGCTCTCTGCTACAACATCCTGCAGAATAATAGCTCATTGCTAGGGCATACCTAAAAAATTAACAAATGAAGCAAATAAACTCATGGCTCACCATTCAAATATTGTCACAAGAAATGCTAAGTGTTGACATGCCAAAAGAAAAAAAAGTTGAAAAAACAGGAGAAGAGCAAATCTTAAAGATCTTTCTTCTCCTTAAAACTTATTTTTGCGAGGGGGCGGGGGGGCCTTCAAAGTTATATATACCGACTGTGGGATCTCCATATTTCTGTGAAAAGAGAATAACCCGAGAAATGGCATCTTGGATTTACTATATGTTAAGTCCATTCTTTCTGCTATTCAGTTTCTGTATTTCAGAACTACTTCTAGTGGGTCAGGCATTTCAAATGGTTAATGAACTGACAATTAATTTCTTGTTTATAGACAAGAGAGGCAGCAATAATAAAAAAGCTAAAATGCTGACTAAATATTCTGAATGAGTAGGGCGAAGTAAAATGCAGAAATAATGGTCAATTTGAAAAGAAATATAATGCTGGTCAAAGTAAGACAATCAGTGAAATCTTAGCCAGTGCAGAAGGTGTACCAGTTAGCATGTAAGCATGAGGCAGAAGTTGTAGCACACAAAAAAGGCTGGCATATTTTGCTTCATTTGTATGACAACATTAATAAAATAAGTTGCCTCTGGGAACAAAACGGAAAAGAATGTTCAGAAAGCATTTTTTTTGCGGGGGGGGGGGTTGGGATTCAGTGTTTATTATGAATTTCATATTGCTAAATCAGTTTGCTTTTAGTATTTCCCTGAGCCTAACTGGCCTACTTTTTTGACATTCTCGTCTCCTTGTAAGGCTCCATGACATGCACTCATCATCTGCACTCACTGTGGGGCTTGTGCCCATTCATCTAGTTACAGACACTATATACCAGTACTTCCCGCCATTTCCTATTAACCCTAACCTATCTTAGGTTCTACCAAACCCCCTCCATCTCACTGGCTAGTGTCATGGTAGGTGAGAGTTCCCTACTTTACATCCCTTTATTTTCCTCCTTATTTTATGAGTTCCCAAATCCATGTTCCTTTAATTCCCTTTTCCCCTTATTTTTAACATTCATTTTGACTCCACTGTTTCTTTTGCATGCATTCCTCATAAGAATGACATAATGCAAAATTTAAAATACCTTTGCCTGTGACATTCATATGTACATCCCATTGATGTCCTATACTCTTATATTCTGTGAGAAATATTTTGTGTCTTATTACTGATCCCCAAATATTATCACTTCCTTCCTTGTGCAGTTCAGTGTCAATAGTCTTCCTTAATTTCTCTGTATTCTCTTCCTCTGAATATGCTATGATCCTCAAACTAGTAAACATAGTCCATAAAATGCAAGTCTTCTAAAATCCTATTATTGTGGAACTCTCGCGATAGTGCCCATGAAGTTAACTTGTAAGGGAATAATACATTCTTTGGGCATGGGGCCTATGAATTCCAAGTCTACAGTGAATGGAACCAGCTGTCCCTATACCTCAGTCTATGACAAAATGCCCACATTACTTTTATCTCGCAGGAGTTTGGTTTTAGAATTAGGCTTCCTTGGTGAACATTGGCTCTTTCTAACTTCCAGTTGTCAAAGGAAGGTCCCACCACAAGTGCTGCCACTTGGCCTAGGAGAATTAATAAAAAAACATTAAATCTGTGTAAGTATCAGTTTCATGCTTGCTTCTCTTTCCTTTCCACTGGATCCTTTGAATAACAGTAAGAGAGAGAGAGTTAATATATGGCTGTAAGCAACAAACAACAAGCAACAAATGCCTATTAAGATTAACCAATAAAGCATGGGCTGACATAGGTAAAAGCAACAATAGCTATGGTGAGGGGATTCAAAGATGGCCACCAGATAGGAAGCACATACTTCAGCCTGCTCTCAAGGAAAATTTCTAATCTAATCAAATCACTGGCTACCACTGTATCAAATCTTACAAAAAAAAAATATAATGAAAGGAAAACTATATTTTTGCTTACTTGCTGCTTATTTTCTGGATCCAAAGCAAGATTAAGCCAGAACACTCTTATTTACAGCAGTGGTACAGAGATGACTCCGACTACATGTGCTTGGGCCTGCCAGCCTTGAAATAACAGCCTCTACAACCAAACAATTGGAAGTTCTCATCAAAATGGGACAAATGGAATCACAATCCACTAAAACCAGATTATCACTTAGCAATTCTCCGGAAAAGGAGATCTCTACAAAGAGACAGAAAACAACCAAAACACAGTCTGAAGTGCCTAAACAAATCCAAAAAAACAAAACTGACCAACCCTTTACTATGGAGGAGTTCAAAGCAGCTTTACTTCCCCTTCAATCTGAAATCCAAGCCTTCTCCACAAAGTTAACATCATTCGGAAATAGGTAAAAAGTAAAAAGTAAAAAATCATTCGGAAATAGCTTGGATCAAATCATGTCAAGACTGGAACAGAATGAAGCAAAAATAATGAACGATGAAATAAAAATACAGGAGTTGCAAAATGCTGTCTTTGAAAATGACACTACCATCAAGGACTTGCAACAGAAAATAATAGACCTTGAAACAAGAGCAAGACACAACAATCTATTAATTAGAGGCATTCCAGAAAAATACAAGCGCTCACAACTCACCAGCATTGTGAAAGAAGTTATTGATATGATTGTTGAAAATAAGTAGTTATCTCAATCAATAACAATAGAGAGAATCCAGAGGGCATTAAGGAAGGCTCAATCTTCGGATACCCCTAGGCAAGTTTACGCCAGAATACTAAATGCCTCACATGCTCAATCCATTATTGTACACGCAAAAAAGAAGAAAATCATCAAATGGAATGGAAATAAAATCACAATCGCTCAGGATCTGCCCCTTCTAATGAAACAGTCAAGGCAAGTCCTCTCTCCCTTTTGCAACTACCTTCTAAACAAAAACATTAAATTCCAAATGAAATACCCGGCAACTCTATGCTTCCATCATAACAGCATCAACTACTCAATCAAAACCATTCATGAAGCCAAATCAGCTTTTTCTAAAGCGTTTAAAGAGTTACCGATCAATCTTGCATAACGAAAAAAACGAAGCTAAAATAAGTCAATGCTGTTCGTTCTATATAAAAAGCAGACCTGTTCGTGGAAACAACGGAGCTCTATAGCCATGCCTATCCAGCTACTTACCTTGTTTGTAGGTTGGTATAAAAACTGTCCTCTTGGAATTCCATTTCTAGTCCGAGGAAATGCAACATGTAGTCAGCAAACATCCTCTGACCTTGCAAGCTACTTCCGGGTGAAAAACAGGAAGGACAACATCACTGAGGGCAAAGTTCGCTGATGCAATTAGCGCCCTAATGTCTCAACGCATTTATGCAGATCTCATTGCATCCAAATTGCACCTAACCTTAAACACAGTGGTTGGAACATCCACATATACTCAGGAGTTGCCTGAAAAGCCACCTAGAAAGCTATGCGTTTGTTCGGAAATACAATAAGATTTAATAGGAAAAAGGGGGAAAAGAATAAAGGAAAACTATGGTTATGCTAAACATCATGAGTTATCATTTCCTTTTCCTGATGTTGAGCTTCCGCCTGTCACAAGGCTTACATTTTTGCACAACTTTAGCATTTAGTTCTGTCATAATTGGCCAATGTACATTATCTCGAGCAATTGCTGTGTACTTGGATATTTGAAATGTGACATAAGTTTTCAAAGCATCTGAATTCTCAGCTGACAAAGAACCATAAATTGCTCACCTGTAAATAATAAACCATAGACAGGATAAGTATTTGAAAGCACAATATGAGTTAATCAAGCAATATAAATATTTTGTGCCAGGTGAATATTTGTTATTAAGGCTTTTCTCAATAGCTGCATATCTCGGTTTCCTCATGCAGTTACATTAAGTTCTTGCAACTCCAGGTGTCAGTGGGAATTGTGTTCCACATATTTTTTCTACCAAATCTTTATTGCAATTAGTCAAATATGCTTGAAATTACTATTTTAGCAATGTTCATCAGTTTTCTCATTCTATACTGCACTCCAGTAACATATATTTGCAGCGATAATAACTTTCATACAGTCTAACTAGTGATATGTATTGTGGTTGTTTTGAAAGAATCTTTATAAAATCTTTTGATCTTTACTAACTCCAATTTGCTTCTCATATGCATAGTCATAACTTTTCTAACAGCCAAAGATAATAGCCAGCATTTTGTTTCCAACTTCGCCACAGCTTATACATACCTACTTTGTAGACTGTAGACTACTTTGTAGTTGTTAAAGCTCTGGAAAGCATAAACTTTGGTCTTGTTATGTTCTCCACCGCATTAATGTGAGTTTAGTTGCTGAAGTTTGCATATATACAGATGAATGTGCGTTATCGGCATTTCGCTGTTACTATTCAGTTAAAAAATGACCCACACATTTCAAAGATGTCACAACAGTCTGGCACTTTAGACTGTTCATCTTTAAACCTTTAGATTTCAACATGTCTAACAGTTTAATTAATCAGGTGTTCTACTCATGATTCATATCATTCTAGAGTGTCTTCTTCTTCTTCTTTCGGTTGCTCCTGTTAGGGGTCGCCACAGCAGATCAACTGTTTCCATTTCTTCCTGTCCTCTGCATCTTGCTCTGTCACACCAACCACCTGCATGTCCTCTCTCACCACATCCATAAACCTTATCTTAGGCCTCCATCTTTTCCTGTTACCTGGCAGCTTCATCCTTAGCATCTTTTTCCCAATATACACTGCATTCCTCCTCAGCACATGTCCAAACCAATGTAATCTTGTCTCTCTGGCTTTGTCTCCAAACCTTCCAACCTGGGCTGACCCTCTAATTTACTTATTCCTAATCCTGTCCATCCTCATCACACTCAGTGCAAATCTTAACATCTTCAACTCTACCATGTCAAGCTCTGACTCCTGCCTTTTTGTCAATGCCACTGTCTCCAACCCATATAACATAGCTGGTCCCACTACCCTCTTGTAGACCATCTCTTTCACTCTTACTGGTACTCGTCTGTCACAAATCACTCCTGACACTCTTCTCCACCCACTCCATCCTGCCTGTACTCTCTTCTTCACCTCGCTTCTACACTCACGATTACTCTGAACTGTTGATCCCAAGTACATAAACTCATCCACGTTCACCACCTCTACTCCCTGCATCCTCACCATTCCTCTATCCTCCATCTCATTCACACACATATATTCTGTCTTAGTCCTGCTGACCTTCATTCCTCTTCTCTCTAGAGCATATCTCCACCTTTCCAGGGTCTCCTCCACCTGTTCCCTACTCTCACTACAGATCACAATTTCATCTGCAAACATCATAGTCCACGGGGACTCCTGTGTGATCTTGTCTGTCAACCTGTCCATCACCGTTGCAAATAAGAAAGGGCTCAGAGCTGAACCCTTGATGTAATCCCACCTCCACCTTAAACAAATCCGTCACTCCCACTGCAGACCTCACTGCAGTCACACTACCCTCGTACTTATCCTGTACCACTCTTACATACTTCTCTGACACTCTCGACTTCCTCATACAATACCACAACTCCTCTCTAGGCACCCTGTCATATGCTTCTCTAAATCCACAAAACACAATGCAACTCCTTCTGACCTTCTCTGTACTTCTCCATCAACACTCGCAGAGCAAACATTGCATCTGTAGTGCTCTTTCCTGGCATGAAACCATACTGTTGATCACTAATCATCACCTCCCTTCTTAACCTAGCTTCCACTACTCTTTCCCATAACTTCATGCTGTGACTGATCAGTTTAATCCCTCTGTAGTTACTACAGCTCTGCACATCACCCTTATTCTTAAAAATCGGTACCAAAACACTTTCTCCATTCCTCAGGCATTCTCTCACTTTCCAAGATTTCATTAAACAATCTAGTTAAAAACTGCACTGCCATTTCACCTAAACACCTCCAGATGTGCAGATCTTCTTTATGGATTACAAGCTAGTATACAGTAGCTCACATGTTATATACTTATTTTGTTGCTTCAGTCCTTGTTTACCTGAATATATGCTTCCCCTCCTATATACAAGAACTTTATGGAGATGTAAGAATTTTAAATTTCGAATAGTTTTAGCATTAGTGAAGGGTTTATAACATAATTTTTTGACTCCCCAGGTTCACACCAATTAGTGAAAACTATACACCCTGTCTAACATTTACCCCAAAAGATGAAGACAAGTATTTAAAATTACAAATCTCATTTTTGCAGAAGAACTATTACTTTTCTCTTAGAGAACATAGGTTGGAACCCCAACTAGCAGTATTTGATTATAACTTCGATCTCTTTAATTAATCACTAGGAAAAATGTATAATTTATGATATATCCTTAAAGTTATTGCAGGATATGAAGTTTAGTTTTTGTGCTAAGTGTCTGATGGATCTTAGAACAACAGTAGAATTTTGCATAATAGTTAGATTTGTAAATATGGTTCTAGCACCTCTTTCAGATAACAGTAGGTTGTGGATATGCACGGGGGATGGTCTGAAGGGGGAGGGTTGTCACTTATTCACCTTACTATCACAAGTATTATTCTTTAAGAACTCTCACAACATATGCCAAAAATGGCATCTACAATCCTCTATAATGTCTGATTTACCCTTTATTCAATATATTAACAACTATTCAAAAGTTAGAGTAATAACTTAATGGTATCACTGGAATCCTAGAATGTTAAAGGCCTGTAAAATAATAAGAAAAAGAATCTAATTCTACATTTAATTTAAAAATCAAGGGCCGAGGTAATGCTTTTCCAAGAGACTCACATGACTAAAGTTGAATGGGAGAAGGATATAAAAAAGGAAATGGGTAAAGCTAATAATAGCCACAGGCGAAGGCACTGTCTCTAAAGGGGTAGCAATAATTGTTAAAAATTATTTCAACCGTACCATAATATCAAGTGACTGTGATCTTAATGGTAGGTGGTGTTACCTAATATGTTCCCTCCCATTCTTCAGTAAAAACATTTTAATCTTGAACATATACAGTCCATGCATGTACCAGACTACTTTCGCATACGAAATCTACACAATTTTAGAAAAATTCCCAAATCATCTATATGTTTTAGGTGGGGATTGGAATATGAATATCAGACCTGAACTGGATAGAACGAAAAAAGGAAAACAAACAATGTGTTGGCCTGACAAAGCTTATAACTGAATTAATGGATAATTTTAATATATTTGATCCCTTTGAACTTTATAGAAATGATCCTGAAATCAGTAAGTTTACATTTTTCTCAGCCTCCCATAAATCATGGTCTAGGATAGACTTTTTCTTAACTTAAACAAGTTTCTCAAAATATGCAATAGACTACTACAATGGCCCCAGAACCTTATCTGATCATGCCAAAATTAATCTAAAAATAAATGAGACTAAGACAAACATAAATCACCAATTTGCATCAAACTGGACCTTAAATCCAAACCTTCTTAAAAACAGGGAACTCTATCAAGAAGTACAGGAATTTCTTAGCCAAACTAACAACAACTTAGAAAAATCAAACATTCCTTTTGATATACAGTGGGCCACGACCAAGGCAACACTTAGAGGAATATTAATCCAAAAAGCATCCTTACTCAAGAAACAAGCTAAATCTCAAATTGCCACTTTAGAATTCAAATTAAAATGCCTAGAGCTAGAACTGCAAACCAAACACACCACAGATTTAGAAAAACAGATGCTCTCCATACAAAAACAACTACAAGAAATCCAAATAAACCAGTTTTCTCTTAGTAATCTCGGGTTTCTACACAGATATGCTGAATAGGCCCAAACGCCTTCTAAAATTCTGGCTAAAATAATTAACATCAAACCTTCTCCCTCCAGAATAAAACAAATCAAGCATAACAATAGGCCATTCTTCTCAGACAATGAAATCATTCAAGTTTTTGAAGAAATCTATCAAGAGGTTTAGGGCCCCAAAAAACATGCTGAGGGGGCATCCTCTGACAACTTCCTAGATGAATTGCAATTCCCATTATTAAAGGAAACTCAGATAAATCCTCTTAAGGCATCAATAACTATTCAAGAAATACTCCTAGCTATCAACAAACTGAAGTTAGGGAAAGCCCCAGGCCCTGACAGATACTCAGCCGAATTCTACAAATCCTTTAAGAAACAATTAGCTCCACTTTTACTCAAGGTTTATAATTATATAATAAAATTCGGCATACTGATTTGTATATAAATAATTCTAAGACAATTCTTATACCAAAACCCAATGTGAATGATCATAACCCTAATGATTATTGCCCAATTGCACTAATTAACTTAGATATAAAAATTATATCAACAGTACTGGCACACAGACTTAATAAAATACTCCTTTATATTATATCTCCTGAACAGCTAGGATTCATGAGTAATAGACAAGTTTGGGACAATACATTAACAACAGAAGCAATAACAAACATGACAGTTAAAGATAGTCCCCCAAATATGCACTTTCTGTTGATGCACAAAAGGCATTCGATAGAGTAAACCTAAATTTCCTCTTCAAGATTTTGAAAAGATTTGCTCTTCCTGAAGAACTTATAGCTATGGTTAGAATTTTATATGATAAGGCTACTACTACACTATACATAAATAAAAAGAAATCAAACCCTATCCCAATAGTTAACGGCACAAGACAGGGCTGATTTAATAGGAAAAGGGGGAAAAGAATAAAGGAAAACTATGGTTATGCTAAACATCATGAGTTATCATTTCCTTTTCCTGATGTTGAGCTTCCGCCTGTCACAAGGCTTACATTTTTGCACAACTTTAGCATTTAGTTCTGTCATAATTGGCCAATGTACATTATCTCGAGCAATTGCTGTGTACTTGGATATTTTGAAATGTGACATAAGTTTTCAAAGCATCTGAATTCTCAGCTGACAAAGAACCATAAATTGCTCACCTGTAAATAATAAACCATAGACAGGATAAGTATTTGAAAGCACAATATGAGTTAATCAAGCAATATAAATATTTTGTGCCAGGTGAATATTTGTTATTAAGGCTTTTCTCAATAGCTGCATATCTCGGCTTCCTCATGCAGTTACATTAAGTTCTTGCAACTCCAGGTGTCAGTGGGAATTGTGTTCCACATATTTTTTCTACCAAATCTTTATTGCAATTAGTCAAATATGCTTGAAATTACTATTTTAGCAATGTTCATCAGTTTTCTCATTCTATACTGCACTCCAGTAACATATATTTGCAGCGATAATAACTTGCATACAGTCTAACTAGTGATATGTAGTGTGGTTGTTTTGAAAGAATCTTTATAAAATCTTTTGATCTTTACTAACTCTAATTTGCTTCTCATATGCATAGTCATAACTTTTCTAACAGCCAAAGATAATAGCCAGCATTTTGTTTCCAACTTTGCCACAGCTTATACATACCTACTTTGTAGACTGTAGACTACTTTGTAGTTGTTAAAGCTCTGGAAAGCATAAACTTTGGTCTTGTTATGTTCTCCACCGCATTAATGTGAGTTTAGTTGCTGAAGTTTGCATATATACAGATGAATGTGCATTATCGGCATTTTGCCGTTACTATTCAGTTAAAAAATGACCCACACATTTCAAAGATGTCACAACAGTCTGGCACTTTAGACTGTTCATCTTTAAACCTTTAGATTTCAACATGCCTAACAGTTTAATTAATCAGGTGTTCTACTCATGATTCATATCATTCTAGAGTGTCTTCTTCTTCTTCTTCTTTCGGTTGCTCCTGTTAGGGGTCACCACAGCAGATCAACTGTTTCCATTTCTTCCTGTCCTCTGCATGTTGCTCTGTCACACCAACCACCTGTATGTCCTCTCTCACCACATCCATAAACCTTATCTTAGGCCTTCCTCTTTTCCTGTTACCTGGCAGCTTCATCCTTAGCATCTTTTTCCCAATATACTCCGCATTCCTCCTCAGCACATGTCCAAACCAATGTAATCTTGTCTCTCTGGCTTTGTCTCCAAACCTTCCAACCTGGGCTGACCCTCTAATTTACTTATTCCTAATCCTGTCCATCCTCGTCACACCCAGTGCAAATCTTAACATCTTCAACTCTGCCATGTCAAGCTCTGACTCCTGCCTTTTTGTCAATGCCACTGTCTCCAACCCATATAACATAGCTGGTCCCACTACCCTCTTGTAGACCTTCTCTTTCACTCTTACTGGTACTCGTCTGTCACAAATCACTCCTGACACTCTTCTCCACCCACTCCATCCTGCCTGTACTCTCTTCTTCACCTCGCTTCCACACTCACCATTACTCTGAACTGTTGATCCCAAGTACATAAACTCATCCACCTTCACCACCTCTACTCCCTGCATCCTCACCATTCCTCTATCCTCCATCTCATTCACACACATATATTCTGTCTTAGTCCTGCTGACCTTCATTCCTCTTCTCTCTAGAGCATATCTCCACCTTTCCAGGGTCTCCTCCACCTGTTCCCTACTCTCACTACAGATCACAATTTCATCTGCAAACATCATAGTCCATGGGGACTCCTGTCTGATCTTGTCTGTCAACCTGTCCATCACCGTTGCAAATAAGAAAGGGCTCAGAGCTGAACCCTTGATGTAATCCCACCTCCACCTTAAACAAATCCGTCACTCCCACTGCAGACCTCACTGCAGTCACACTACCCTCGTACTTATCCTGTACCACTCTTACATACTTCTCTGATACTCTCGACTTCCTCATACAATACCACAACTCCTCTCTAGGCACCCTGTCATATGCTTCTCTAAATCCACAAAATACAATGCAACTCCTTCTGACCTTCTCTGTACTTCTCCATCAACACTCGCAGAGCAAACATCGCATCTGTAGTGCTCTTTCTTGGCACGAAACCATACTGCTGATCACTAATCATCACCTCCCTTCTTAACCTAGCTTCCACTACTCTTTCCCATAACTTCATGCTGTGACTGATCAGTTTAATCCCTCTGTAATTACTACAGCTCTACACATCACCCTTATTCTTAAAAGTCGGTACCAAAACACTTTCTCCATTCCTCAGGCATTCTCTCACTTTCCAAGATTTCATTAAACAATCTAGTTAAAAACTGCACTGCCATTTCACCTAAACACCTCCAGATGTGCAGATCTTCTTTATGGATTACAAGCTATTATACAGTTGCTCACATGTTATATACTTATTTTGTTACTTCAGTCCTTGTTTACCTGAATATATGCTTCACCTCCTATATACAAGAACTTTATGGAGATGTAAGAATTTTAAATTTCGAATAGTTTTAGCATTAGTGAAGGGTTTATAACATAATTCTTTTGACTCCCCAGGTTCACACCAATTAGTGAAAACTATACACCCTGTCTAACATTTACTCCAAAAGATGAAGACAAGTATTTAAAATTACAAATCTCATTTTCGCAGAAGAACTATTACTTTTCTCTTAGAGAACATAGGTTGGAACCCCAACTAGCAGTATTTGATTATAACTAAAAAGCTCTTTAATTAATCACTAGGAAAAATTTATAATTTATGATATATCCTTAAAGTTAATGCAGGATATGAAGTTTAGTTTTTGTGCTAAGTGTCTGATGGATCTTAGAACAACAGTAGAATTTTGTATAATAGTTAGATTTGTAAATATGGTTCTAGCACCTCTTTCAGTAGGTCGTGGATATGCACGGGGGATGGTCTGAAGGGGGAGAGTTGTCACTTATTCACCTTACTATCACAAGTATTATTCTTTAAGAACTCTCACAACATATGCCAAAAATGACATCTACAATCCTCTATAATGTCTGATTTACCCTTTATTCAATATATTAACAACTATTCAAAATTTAGAGTAATAACTTAATGGTATCAATCGAATCCTAGAATGTTAAAGGCCTGTAAAATAAAAGAAAAAGAATCTAATTCTACATTTAATTTAAAAATCAAGGGCCGAGGTAATGCTTTTTCAAGAGACTCACATGACTAAAGCTCAATGGGAGAAGGATATTAAAAAAGAAATGGGCAAAGCTAATAATAGCCACACAATGGCACTGTCTCTAAAGGGGTAGCAATAATTGTTAAAAATTCTTTAAAGGGTACCATAATATCAAGTGACTGTGATCCGAATGGTAGGTGGTGTTACCTAATATGTTCCCTCCCATTCTTCAGTAAAAACATTTTAATCTTGAACGTATACAGTCCATGCATGTACCAGACTACTTTCGCATACGAAATCTACACAATTTTAGAAAAATTCCCAAATCATATATATGTTTTAGGTGGGGATTGGAATATGAATATCAGACCTAAACTGGATAGAATGAACAATGAAAACAAACAATCTGTTGGCCTGACAAAGCTTATAACTGAATTAATGGATAATTTTAATATATTTGATCCCTTTGAACTTTATAGAAATGATCCTGAAATCAGTAAGTTTGCATTTTTCTCAGCCTCCCATAAATCATGGTCTAGGATAGACTTTTTCTTAATTTAAACAAATTTCTCAAAATATGCAATAGACTATTACAGTCACCCCAGAACCTTATCTGATCATGCCAAAATTAATCTAAAAATAAATGAGACTAAGTCAAACAAAAATCACCAATTAGCATCAAACTGGACCTTAAATCCAAACCTTCCTAAAAACAGGGAACTCTATCAAGAAGAACAGGAATTTCTTAGCCAAACTAACAACAACGTAGAAAAATCAAACATTCCTTTTGATATACAGTGGGCCACGACCAAGGCAACACTTAGAGGAATATTAATCCAAAAAGCATCCTTACTCAAGAAACAAGCTAAATCTCAAATTGCCACTTTAGAATTCAAATTAAAAAGCCTAGAGCTAGAACTGCAAGCCAAACACACCACAGATTTAGAAAAACAGATGCTCTCCATACAAAAACAACTACAAGATATCCAAATAAACCACTTTTCTCTTAGTGAACTCAGGTTTCTACACAGATATGCCGAATGGGCCCAAACACCTTCTATAATTCTGGCTAAAATAATTAACATTAAACCTTCTCCCTCCAGAATAAAACAAATCACGCATAACAATAGGTCATTCTTCTCGGACAATGAAATCATTCAAGTTTTTGAAGAAATCTACCAAGAGGTTTATGGCCCCCAAAAACATGCTGAGGGGGCATCCTCTGACAACTTCCTAGATGAATTGCAATTCCCATTATTAAAGGAAACTCAGATAAATCCTGTTAAGGCATCAATAACTATTGAAGAAATACTCCTAGCTATCAACAAACTGAAGTTAGGGAAAGCCCCGGGCCCTGACAGATACTCAGCTGAATTCTACAAATCCTTTAAGAAACAATTAGCTCCACTTTTACTCAAGGTTTATAATTATATAATAAAATCCGGCATACTGATTTGTATATAAATAATTCTAAGACAATTCTTATACCAAAACCCAATGTGAATGATCATAACCCTAATGATTATTGCCCAATTGCGCTAATTAACTTAGATATAAAAATTCTATCAACAGTACTGGCACACAGACTTAATAAAATACTCCTTTATATTATATCTCCTGAACAGCTAGGATTCATGAGTAATAGACAAGTTTGGGACAATACGTTAACAACAGAAGCAATAACAAACATGACAGTTAAAGATAGTCCCCCAAATATGCACTTTCTGTTGATGCACAAAAGGCATTCGATAGAGTAAACCTAAATTTCCTCTTCAAGATTTTGAAAAGATTTGCTCTTCCTGAAGAATTTATAGCTATGGTTAGAATTTTATATGATAAGGCTACTACTACACTATACATAAATAAAAAGAAATCAAACCCTATCCCAATAGTTAATGGCACAAGACAGGGCTGTCCATTTTCTCCTTATCTTTTTAACCTTTATTTAGAGGCCCTCCTTCTGAACTTAAGCCAAAAAACATTCAATCACTCTATTTACATTTCCAAAGTACAAGTCAAATACACAGCATTTGCTGACAATCTTAACATCTACTTTGAATTTCCCTCCACAGACTTAGAAAAGATCTTAATCTTCATTGACAGGTTTTCTGCAATCTCAAACTATGCCATGAATGCAAGTAAATCAAAAATATTCCCGTTAAACCCCATAAGCCACAAATAATTTTTCTTCCCAGAAACAAAAATTAAAGTAGATTATTCACTCCAATATCTGGGCATTACATTTACTCACCCTCACAAGGAAATAATAAAAAAAATCTTTATAAAGTATGGTCAAAAGTTACAGAAGATCTTGCTAGATGGAAAAACTTAAAACTTTTCCCTTCTCTCTAAGACAGCAAACATAAAAATAAATACCCTCCCTAAAATTCTTTATCATTTAAATGCCATCAACCAAAACATTCCAAATAGTTTTTATTTCTAAGATGACAGCAACAATGGGCAAATCCATCTGGCACCCTAAGAATACTAGAATTAGTTACACAAAATTAACCCTGCTCAAAGAGAAAGGTGGTCTGAGCCTTCCTGATTTCCAGACAAATTATCTCATTATTAATGCCAGTCATATTATACGATTAGTTAATTATAAACTTTCTTATTCATCATGGCACCTTCTTTGGATAAAAATGTATTACCAACACCTCAGTTCTTTCAATGTAAATCCAAAGGTTATACCTTTTCTCACTGACAAGACTCTAAAAGACCTCAAAATACATCCAACTTTAGTCAATAATATGGCATGTTTCCAAAAGTTCATAACCTCCTTAAACCTAAAGAAATACTTAATTATGGCTCAACCAGTTCACCTGAGCCCTAATGTCAGACTTAATAATAATATGCAAAATTTAGATAATTACCCAAACATAAAGAAAAAAAGAGATTTTTATCAAATCAAAGATCTGCCATTGAGTTCTGTTGTAGACTCTCTAGCAGCAAGTAAAAAATACTGTATAATTATCAAACAAGTATTATATCTAGTAACTTTGATGACAACAGAAATTAATGCAACTTCACAAGAATTTCATTTGTATCAACAAATCACTTCCCTTCTTTTATTGAGGACTAAAATGTTATCAAACACTTATAGATAAATTACCTAAATTAAATACCAAGATGTTATTTTATATTCCAACTACTGGATGAGTCAAAATAATAAATTAACTAATGAACAAAAGTTAGCGGCAATCGATATAACTATAAAACTAACACTCTTTAAAAAATTAATCTACACAATTTATGATTAATAACAGCGCTTATCACACACCACTTTTTCTGAGCAAAATAAATGCCAATACAGTGACTTACTGCCCTACATGATCAAACTCAGTAGCAGACACTCTTCACATATTTTGGTCTTGTAAAAACATCTATAAACTATGGTGTTCTTTAAGAGCAAAACTGGAGAAAACAGGTTATATGAAATCCACCCTCTCATGGGAAATGGCAGTAATCTAAACATATTATTGTAACACTATGCACAATACTGAAATCCTATATAGCCCTCAACTGTCTTGCCAGATCCAAAACATCTTGGGCAGAGTTCAAATCTTTAGCTATCAAATACATTTTAGCAAACAAACTAACAGTAAGCCACAATAAGTTAACCTATTTCCATAAATACTTGAAAAGACTTATAGAGGTTCTCAGCTAGATTCTCGTTAAGTTAGCTAGAGCACTTTATTTTCTTTCTTATTCCCCATTAAACTCCCCATTAAGCAATAATTGTCCTACTTAAGTTCATATAAAGGCTACAATCAATATTTTTAAAAGTAGATTGTGCTATATCCATTAGGTTTATCAAAGTGTCCTCTAGTACATAGGCATTTGTATCTAACACTATTACATGTAAAAATTATCAACTTATAAACTTTTCTATGACAATCTGCATAAGTGACAACCCAGTGTAAATAATTGTAAATGTTGCCTTGATAGGCTCAGGTATATGGTTATACTTCTTCTCCTGAGAATATAACAGTGTTTAACATTGTACTGTCAATATTAATGACCAGTTGTTAGATAATTTGTTTGAAATCTAAGTCATACTCAACATTACAGGACATGCTTACCTCTTATTATTGTCTATTGCAATTAAAACAATGTCTGTTTTTTTTTTCTTTTCTCTTTGCCTTTTTAAAACATTAAGGTCAGTCATCACATATACCTTGTAATATTTATGCAGCATGTATTTTTCAACTCTATGTAAATCTATTGCTATGTTTATTTCCAGTGTGTGTTGTACTGTTCATTGTAGTTAAAAAAAATGAAAAATTGAAATAAAAATTATATTAAAAAAAACAATAGCTATGGGGACTCCTTATTTTCCATTTTTGTTGCAAAAACATGGAATACCATCCCCCATAGATATTAGAACCACTGAAAACAACATAATTTCAAAAAAACGCCTCCGGTCCCATTTATAAATTTCTTGGGTATGTAATTACTCTGACCCTAGGTATCTTCATTTAATTAGATGATATCATACCTTAACCTTCTATGAAACTTGCAACAACTCCTTTATGTACTCTTAATGTGTGTTTACTGTACTAGCCACTGATGAATATAACCAAATAACTGAACAAAATGTCATATCAACTGTATTGTTTATTGTAACACACTGTGCTCCTTATAGTATATTTACTTTTTGCTCCTTTCTTGGCCTTGAATTTATTTTATTTATTTATTGTACATTTGGCTACCGGGAAAGTCAAACTGGAATCAAGTCCTTTTTCAGCAGAGGCCTGGGGAGAAATGCTCCACATATAACAAAATACATATAACAAAGAATAACAGACTACAGTTTTACAGGTACAGAAGCATGGCATTTTACATATTACAAGACCATTAAAGGTAATCTTCCTTAATGGACATAACTTGTAATTAAGGTGAGTTATGACACTCTATTCTGTCTTAAGGGTGAAACTACTTATGTAATGCAGTTAAGATGAGTTAGGATACACTATACTGTTAGAAGGGTGAAACACTTTGGGTTATACAGCTTAAATGGCAAGTAGTTAGAAGTGGAATCATTAAAATACAGAGAATACTCTGGGGTTTAAACTTAGAACAAGGATACATTGTAGAATGGAAGAGGAAGAGTTTCAAGCTGAAGAGAGGATGACTGCCTGATAGGAAGGTAAGGAGTGGTTACCCAGTGTGGCTTAGGGTCTAGCCTGGAGAGTTGCAGTTACATATCCATTTGGCTTGTAAGTGTGATTTTAGGGATTGTTTGAACTGGGTTAAGGAGGCGATTGCAGTTACATTAGTGGGCAAAGTGTTCCACTTTTTGGCTATAAAATTTGAGTAGAGGGAAGATCCAGCAGAGTTGTTTGGTTTAATGACTTGAAGGAGAAGTTTGGAGATGTTTGAACCCAGAATTGTTGAACATGCTCCATCTTAGCAAATCCAAATCTACTCGAGCTACATGCTCTAGGGATATAAACCTCAACACAACAGTGAATAGAACATGCTGGAGGGATAGATTCCCTTCGCAGAGACTTCCCTTACTATGGAACAGGGTCCCGATCTACATAAGACAGAGCCCCTCATTATCACTCTTCAAGAGGAACCTTGATGAGTGGATGGGTAACAGAAATTTCACACCGGTGATCACACCAACAGCACTACTAGATAGGGGCCAAGGTTACTAGCTGCTAGTACAAGGGTCTATAGAACTACTAAAGGGGCGGTGAATACCGCACAACCTGGCTGGGCTAATATATGCCTTTGGGCAGATAGCCCAGTACCAACCTATGAACCTATGAACCTATTGGAGCATAGGACCCTAGTACTGGTATAGGGATGTATTAGGTTTTGTAGTGCAGGGGTTTCTCTGGGTAGTAAAGTATTTTATGGTTTAGTATGAGCTGGTTGTAAAGAAGAAGTTGGGGGGAGTTCAAGCCAGTTGAGTCTTTTTAGGACTGAGCAGTGGTGTTTGAGATGAGGACTGTTGGATGCGAATTTTGCAATTTTGTTATAGCAGGTTTCAAGTTTAGCAATATCTGGTTTTCTGAGATTGATGAGGATAGGGGAAGCATATATGAGTGTGGACAAGAGATGTGTTTGTCCAATTTTTGCCTTAGTGCTCATTGTGAGGAATTGCCTGTTTCTATATTACCCCCCTAGTTGTTTATGTACTTTTTTAATGGTAAGTGAAATGTGATTGTCAGATCTCAGGTTGCAGTCTATTTCCACTCCAAGACGTTTGGTGTTGGTGACAGGACAGAGTGGTTCTGTTGTGAGATGTGATAGTGAATGTGGGTGCATGAGTGTTGAGGTTTGTTGGTTGAAATATGAGAAGCTTGGTTTTATTAGGGTTTAGTATTAGTTGAGAGTTGGTAAGCCATTCTTCTACAGAGAGGAAAGATGCCTGCGTTTTTAGTTGTAGTTCTAGAAGAGAAGGAGAGGAACAGATTAGTGTTGTCATCAGCTTACTGGATGACTGAAGCATGAAGAGAAGAGGAGTGGAGGTTGTTAGTAAAGACAGAAAAGAGTAAAGGACCAAGGATGGAGCCTTGGGGAATGCCTAGTATAACTGATAGTAAAGGAGAAAGTTCATGCTTCCACTGCACTGCTTGCTGTCTGTTTATTAAGTAGCTTTGAAACCAGGTGATGGTGGGTCTGCTAAGGTTCAGTTCAGAGAAGGATGAGATGAGTTTGTTGTGGCTAACCATATCAAACCCCTTAGGTAGGTCTAGAAAGATAGCAGAAACACAGTTACCATTGTTTCTGTGGTTGTTGACTGTATGTGTAAATTACACAAGGGCTGTTGTGGTGCTATGGTATGGCCTGAAGTCATGTTGAGTATTAATGAGTAGGTTGTGGGTGGTAAGGTAATTCATAATTTGTGAGTGAATATACCTTTCCAGTATTTGGGACATGGGTGAAAGTATGGCTATGGGCCGATAGTTGATTAGCTCTTTTGAGCTACCCCCATTATGGAGTGGGATGATATGAGACACTTTTCAGATGTTTTGGACTTGATTTTCTGATATAGAGTGGTTTATAAAAATGGATACTGGGTATACAATAGCATCAGCAGCTATTTTTAAGAATTCATGTGGGAGTTTGTCAGCAGCTAAAGTGGTTGGCTTTAGTTACTTGAGGAGTTTTTTAATTGTATCCATTGGAAGAGGGTTGAAGGTAAAGCCATTGCTGTTAGTATGGAGATCAGGAGGTGGGTTAGAAGGTAAACCATTTTGAGAGTTTACAAGTCAAAGAAGTGACTCAGTGAAGAATATGTTGAATTGAGTGGGAACATTAAGTGTGGTATCTGTTAAGGTTGGAGAGGGGGTGCTAGATTTTCCTGGGTGGAGAATATTGTTAAATGCTGACCAAAATGTATTGAGATTATATTAATATCTGGTTTGCATGTCATGGTAGTACCTAGTTTTGTCTGTTTTTATACATCTCTTTGCTTTTTTCCAGAGTTCAAGAAATGTCTGCTTGTCTGTGAGTGATCCAGTTTGATGCCAATGAACCCAGGCTTTATCTTTGGATTTCAGCAGAGATCTAGTATCTTTGCTCATCTAGGGGGCGTAGTAGGACTTAATTCTGATGGTTCAGGGGGGGCATGGGAGCTGAGAATATCTAAGAAAGCATAGGTTGAAGTATTGAACAGCTTCATCTAATTTAAGGTACTTGAGAGGGCTCCAGTTAGAGGCTTTTAGAGTATTAGTAAAAGCAGTAAGACTGAAGTTTTTTTTCTTTCTGATAGTTTGGAAATTGGTGGGTTTTTCCTGGTTTGTGTGATGTCTTATTGCAAATGTGGGTAAGTGGTCACTCAGGCTGTCTGGTTTACAGCCTGATTGGCAGATAAGAGTTGGTCTATTAGTCAGAATCCAGTCAAGTATTGACAGTCTCTTGGTTGTTTTATCAACTCTTGTGGGAGTTTGGATGAGCTGGGAACATCCACAGGGGTTGGTGAAATTGGTGGGAGAACTGGAATTATAAGTTATCCACTTTTAAACTGTACTTTATTAACTTTTTGACTTTGTACTGCACTTTATTAACATGTGTATTGTATTTACTGTATTTGCTGTACTAATCTTTGTGAAGCTTTTCTCCCTGGGCCTCCACTTAAAATGGGATCCATACCCAGTTGGACTTTCCCAGTAAACAAATGTAAAATAATAATAATAATAATAATAATAATAATAATAATAATAATAATAATAATAAAATAAGTAACCATTTGATTCTTGCTTATTTTCCCTTTTTTCTGGAAGATTTTTTTTTGCATTAAATCATCCTTTTTATATCTTCCCTTTTTTATTTTTTCCTTAATTATCCTTGATACCCTCTGGCTTCTATCTTTCTACTGCTTTTACCTCTTCACCTGTCTGCCTGTGCAGTCTGCTTCTCCAGAATGAATGGGTCCTATACATTTTAGGCTCCATCCACATCCCACATACTGCCTTTCTCAGTATCTACTGCTCTGGTCTACATCATAAATACAAATCCATTTGCTTTTTTCCTTGTCAGCATGATCTTCATCCTATAATGATTTCCTTATTATGTCCTTTTTTGTATCTTTCTGCAGATAGTAGCCTAGGGAAAACTTGGTGGCATGCATTTTCTAGAAGGGTAGAATGCACACCTTATTTTATTTTTAGAGACACTTAAACCACTAAACTTGAAATGGCTAAAGCTACACTGTGCTCTGCACAATGTAAGTTGTAACATGAATAAATGTTGTACCGATATAGATGTATTCTCTACTGTACCACTGGATGGCACATTTCAAAGAGATAAATAAGACTGGCAACATACCTCTGAGCATCACAAATATCAATCTGGGAAGAGAGGTCTTTTATTACTTATCCGAACAGTGCACAACTGTATGCATATATTTTTAACTTTAAAGTAGCTTAGAAAAACATCAGTCAGTAAAGTCACCTGCATCTCTTTGCATCTTTTCCCCAGAATCTTTGCATCAGTTGTAAAAAGCTCTTACTTAATTTTAATTGTTATCTCATTAGCAAAACCTCTAATAACACCAACCATGAAGAAAAAGCAGCAGCTGGCAGAGGTGGTTGTTATTGAATCTGACCTTCCCTTAGTGTCAGAGCCTTCTGGTAGGAACTGCCATATTGAACAGGTTCTACCAAATAAGGCACCCCATATTCTTCTAACTCTCCATTGTGAGCACTGTTATGATAATCCTGGGAGAGATAACTGACTGCTAGTCAAAGAAAGAATGAATCTTATTTTTGAGCTGCTAGACTTATATTACTGTCCCCTCTAGTTGTAAGGCTATTTGACAGGGACCCTGCACATGACGTACGATTTATAGTTAATTGAACAATTAACTTAAAATGTCTTTAAACAGCATAAGAATAGGAGACAGATTGTTTTTGTCCTTAGAAGCAGCTGTTTTGGGACACTGTGCCTTATTACCTTAAACAAGCCAACAATCTTCATCATATTATGAATAAACTGCACTTAAACCTAAAACAATAAACAACTTGTAACTACTTTTGTGCATCTGACATCTGCTTCTACTCTGATTTGTAAACTGGTGTAGCATTCATTTTTTTCTGATAGCTACAAGGAATAGGCAGCCACTGCCTCTGTTTAGCCTATGTCCTCTTCCCTTACCTGCTCCTTACACTACAGTACTGTTTCTGCTCATCATTACTTTACTCCTGTCTCTACTACTTCCCCTGTATTAGCGTACTTCACAGATATCTGTTCTCCACTCTTTCTCAGTCCTTAAATAAACCTGCACCATCCCCTTGTGCATCAACTCTGGCTATAAATGCAGCATTTTCGCTGCCTGCTACACTGTATAACATGTTTTATGACCTGCTTTATCTCAGTTCTTCTTACTTATGCAAATATCTAAATGCTTTTTAAACCAGCTTGACATGAGCTGGTACTGGCAGTTAGTCCTTATACATCTTGTAGAATAATCAAAACATGTATCTAAATGTAAGGTTAACCTTTTATATTGTATTGTTTTATTTCATTTATCTGAATTCTTTACTAAGCTATTGTAAATATCATTCTTAGTATGAGCTTCATTTTGTAATGTATCACCTTTATAAGAAAAGGCTATGGCTGAAAAGGTTCAGTCTGGATCTCTGCAATTGGTTTGCATGTTTACTGTCTATAGGATACATCAAGTTTCATCACCTGTCTGTTTAGCATTGAATGATTTGCACACATTGTTGGAAACATTTTTTATGTATTCTACTTAATGCAAGCGTGACCAAACTAAGACAAAATGCTGCATACTAAATTACATTTACTGTTGATCATTTTCTTTCTTAGAAGACTTACTTCATTATGCAGTGACATGGTCTTCATAGTTGCTAAGAAGAAACATATTAGACATGAATGCAAATTAGATCATCTTGGTTGATGATAGCCTGATTTGCTTTAACTAATATACATGTATTTCCTTGTAATGCAGCATTTCTTAAGTTACAGAATAGATAGAGTATCTGGTATATAATGCAAGCATATTTCAAAGCCTACCGCTATACTTGGGAAATGGTATTACTGGCTTTGAAATAACAGTAACCATTTTCTGGTAACCTAATGTTTAAATATGAAGTTAAATATGAGAAGACAAAGAGAATGTTAGTCGAATGTTAAAGAATTTTGAGCATTAACACCATTATCACCATCGAAAGTAAACATAATCTTGAAGACAGAACACTGAACTTGAGAAACATTGAACTCTGTACACAAACCTAGCTGAGAGAAAATATTCAGTCTGTAACATCAGTATTAATTTTCCAACACTTTTGTCTACCAATATGCATAAATAAGAAAAAAGTTCTAAGTGGACATAAAATGTATTATTCCATCATTGTTATCTAAACAAATTAACTTTGAAGAATTTCTGGACTGAATCATTATGATTTCATAGCTACAGTGAATTCATAGGGAATGTAGACCAATTTAAAATACAAGTATATTTATTACATGTGATAATATAAGACAAGTAAAATAAGACAGTAGCATATTTAACTTCCTTTTGTCTTTTTTTACATGGTGTGAAAGTGTATTGTATTGCTCTGTAATCTATTTTTGCCAATCATTTTAAGCTAAAGGCATAATACTACAACTCAGCTATAAGTTTAATTGAGCCCCATGCATTTATTATGACCTGTATCATAAAGGTCATTATAATAGAAGTTGTTTGTTTGTCTTTCAGCTTTTTCCCAGTAAGGGGTCGCCACAGCGGAACTCCGGTCTGCTAATGATTGGCAGTAGATTTTTACGAAACGCCGAGGTGCCAGCTTGACACTCAACCTTCAACGAAGGGACACCCATTTACACACGCATGTCTTTCTAATGCTACCCAGCCACAAGGAAGACATGCAGACTCCACACAGAAGGCACTCCCAAGCCAAGCCAAGAATCGAACGGGAGAACCTCTTGCTGTGAGGTAACAACGCTACCACCATACCACCGCGGCGTCAACACATCATAAAACATGCAGGGAGGCAATTAATGAAATTCAGTGAAAGCCAAACACTTTCACATGCTTTTAAATCTAACAGGTTAGAATACACAAAGGAAAACTCAGAAAAAATATACATATTTTTTTTCTCTGTAGTTTAGATGGTTGAATTATGTAATAGTTGAACATTATTACATCGACTGTTACATAATTCCAGTGCTTTTCCTCTTTTCTTCAAGTTTGTGTAACCATGGAGTTAGTATACTTGATTTCTGGGGGCATTTGAAATCGCCTTTTATTTTATTTATTTTTCTTTAGTGGTGATTAACAGTAATGACAGATGAGTTTGTTCAATATTTTGTATTGTGATCAAACTCACCAGTGATTCTTCATTACACTCATTAGATCTGTGTGTGTGTGTGTGTGTGTGTGTGTGTGTGTGTGTGTGTGTGCATGTGTATGCACACACACACACACACACACACACACACACACACACACACACGCACGCACACACACACACACACACACACACACACACGCACGCACACACACACACACATGCACGCGCACACACACACACACACACACACACACACACACACACACACACACACACACACACACACACACACACATATTTATATCCATATCTATATGTATTGTTTGTTTGTTTGTGTCTTTCGGCTTTTCTGGTTAGGGGTCGCCACAGCGGAACTCCGGTCCACTAATGATTGGCAGTAGACTTTTACGTGCTGGCTTGCCGGGCCTAACGCACAACCTTCAATGAAGGAATGCCCATTCATGCATGTCGCCACACAGAAGATGCTCTAACTGAGAATCGAATGGGCAATGTCTAACTGTGAGGCGACAACGCTACCACAGCACCACCACCGCAGTATCCATATTTATATGTATATATCTATAGGTCCCCCTCTCTCTCTCTCTATATATATATATATATATATATATATATATATATATATATATGTGTGTGTGTGTGTGTGTGTGTATATATATATATATATATATATATATATATATATATTGCTCAATACATATATGTGTGTGTGTGTGTGTGTGTGTGTGTGTGTGTGTGTGTGTGTGTGTGTGTGTGTGTGTGTGTATATATATTTATATACAGATTCTTGGGTATATGTCTGAAGCTTGCATTTTCAGAAACTCGAAATTCATATTGTAAAGATGATATGATTGAGTTTCCAAAAACTCAGACTTCTAAAAATAACAAAAATGTACATTGTTTTCTGTACCCCCCACACTCCCTGTATATTATATATGCCAATTCTGAAATCCCACTACAGTGGGGAAAAGGGAAAATTCCCCAATCCTCACTGTACTGTGATCTCCATTCCAAAGTTTTGAGTTTTCAGAAATTTGATCATATGGTCTCAAAAATATGAATTTCAAGTACCTGAAAACTCGAGCCTCTGATAGGGACCCTTTTATACATATATATATATATATATATATATATATATATATATATATGTGTGTGTGTGTGTGTGTGTGTGTGTGTGTGTGTGAGATCTAACTGTACACTGTTATATCTGTGTTGAAATAGCTTATGTAGTAAAGAGTTTAAAAACTCAGATTATATTATTTTACTGCAATGTGAGCCTCTGGTGTTGGTTGTATAGGATATAGTTGCCCTGTACCATAGATACCTTATTATACTGTAAGTGCATATATCAAAGCTGTGACTGTGGTGATCCACAATATGTCATTGTCACCCTAACAAAAGTGCTTTGTTTCACTTATCACTGTATGATTTGATTTCTTCCCATGCACTTTGTCAGCAGTATCTCAGTTGCAATGCAAATACCTTCAAGTTAAGGGCGATTGTGCATAGAATTTGGAGCTACTAAGTATGATCATCTCCATATTAACGAGAACAGTAAAACCGGTTAGTTTAGTTAACTTGCTCTCTCTGTCGATCTTTCTCCTTTTAAGCTGGACTTCAGAGAAGCTTTCACAAAAATGTTTTTGAACCTGCAAATACATCAATGCAATACACTTGCAATGCAACAGTTATTTTTCTTTGATAACACTTTTGGAAGGACAGCCTTAATGTTATCACACAGTGTATTGGTAGTTAGTGGTATAAATTCATAACAGTTGAAATGTATTTGTTATTCAAGTAGCAAAAATACTTATTTAATCCATAATATCACTTTACATTCTGCTTATATTTTAGGATTCAGAGGTCATATTTTGCCCATGACATAACTTTTTCATTGCAGAGTTATAATAATGTGTTACACACTGGTCTAAATTGTCCAGTTATAATTTGTACTTAACATGTTATGGTTACGATTTAATGACATTCAAACAGGGTAATAACTTAACTAATGCTATATGACTATTGATTTTTGTAAACAAAATAATGAACAAAAAAAAAAACTTTGTGTTGTCAGTTGTGCCATAGTAGCACCTTTGCTTGTGGTGTAGAAGGCTGTTGGTTTTATTCCTGCACCAGGTCGATGGATTTTGACACTACAGTGAGCATAATGGGGGAGCTGTAATCCCAAGTATGCTCTACTTTGGATCAGATGTTAAACTGAGGGCCCATCTGCTTGAATTGGTGATAGCCTAGGTAGATGTTGGATCCCAATGCACTGACTGAAAAGAGTGGGGGAAGCCCCCCAGTGTCCTGGACAAATTTCTGCTAGTAGTATAAATACCACCTTGGGTCTACACATTGCTTTCACCCATTCAGTATGTGTAAAATGGACTTGAGAAATTTCTTCACATTTTTCTTTTATGTTGAAAAAAAATGTATTACCACCCTGGTCTGAAAAATACAAATATAAAAAATTCTGAAGCCTTAGGTTTTCTTGTTTCACAATATCAGAGGGGGATCTTTTTGTAAAACAAGGTATGGAATTTTTTGCATACGGAAGATCATAACTGTAAACCAGTTTAATTTGCCTTGGGAAATGTTGTTAAAAAGGAGAGAAGTGGAAAAGAAACCAACTTCCATAGCATATCATAAACATGGTGATAAATAAAATCCTCAAGAAACTTAACTAAGAACAGAAAATTGCCCATCATTAATCTTAAATTATGTGTACCTTCAAATACATTTATACAGATTCTAGGCCTTCTAAATCCCAAAGTTTGCAGGATGAAGTAGAAACATAAAATTCACTAGGCAAATCTCTTCACTTTCAACTACAAATCAAATATGTTTTGAAAGAAACTGTGCTCAAAAAGGTGCCTTCCAATTAAAGCCAGTGTATATTATAATATACTATAAAGGCAAAAACCTCCTACAACTTTAGGGATAATAAGCATTTTCCATGACACTCTAGATAAACTACAGTTCCAAAACAAACAAAAAATAAATAAAAATAAAAATAAAATAATAACTGCATGTATTTAATATATTTTGTAAGTGAGGAAAACTTCCATAAAAATAATATTTTGTGAAATGCTACCTTTCTGATTATGCGTAATCTACTTAGTAAAGCATGAATCATTTCCTTTATATGCTAACTATAGATTACAGATATTTCAAAACAGTAGTATATTAATGTCTTATATGTTTTCTTCATATCACAAGTCATTTTGATGCCAAGGAATGTATTTTACATAATGACTTTAGGTACTAAGAGATTTGTACTAGATAACTGAGTAGGAAATGCAATGTTCAGGATGAAAATTGTCACGGTTGTTTTATGAAAAAATTGTGACAGAGTGGAGACATTGGGAATTGTGTCAAAGATAATCTGTATGTCCTTACTGGATTTGATAAATCAAATGGAACAGTCAATAGCAAATAACAATCAGTTTAAATACTGTGCATATGAAACAGTAATCCCTGTATGATCAAAATTATTTTTAAAATAGATGATGGTTTGACTAGTAGGACAAAGAGCTAAATGGGAAAAAGGTGCATTTTGATATGATTTTGGTGACTTCTAATGAAGGTGATATAATCTCATTAGTTAAAACTCTAGCCAAGGGCAATCTTCACAGAAGCTTGTAATTACATATGAAATTATTAATTATTACTCCATAATCTAATGAGGTCAAACATGCCAAATATGCCCTTAACAAAATCACGTCTAGTCAATGGAAGAAGTGAAATCTTTTTTTCATTTTAGTAAACATTTGAGTGCATAGCACTGTAGATGAAATGGAGTGACAATTAAGTGTGTTCAATTTATCTTTACCTGGTCTGGTGAGACAATACAGTATTTGGTAATAATGGATACTGAGCTAAAGATCTAATAGTTCCTGCTGGTTGAAATAAAGTTAGACATGGAATAGACAATCCAGTCTTGAAATATTTATAAGGAGCTATTATAGTCTCATCAGGACCAGAGACTTTACCAAGAGTTATAAAATCAGTAGCTCTTCTAACTCTTTTTCTGACTTCCCCCAGTATAATAGGGCTACTTAACACGAATTTACCAGCATAGCTAATCTTATGTAAAATATATATTTTTAATTGTGAGAGTACAAGTTTCAGTTGCTGTGTTTAATGTCTTCTGTCTCTGCATTATCCATTCATCCACATGCCCTTTTTCCCATTTTTGTCCAGGGGGTTGGGGTGTCACTTTATTGCCGTGGCTATGCTGAATAACTGTGATAGCTCTCTGATCCTCTTTGATTCTGCTAGCAAGACATTCAGCCGAGGTATCACCATACCCAATGAAAAATAGAAAGCATAACCCACATTTCTCGTGTACAGGAAAACAGCAAGGATTTTATCTTAATCTTTACATGTTTTGAATTGGAGGTTGTATTAGAGCATTTACCTATGAACAAGGTTTGACAAGAGTCAGATGTTCTCTATTAAAATATTTAATATTTTTGGTATTTATGTATTTGTAAGTCCTTGATAATATCACTTTCATTTTTATTTTTTAAAATATTCATATTAAGTGAAACACGAAATTTCACTAGATGAGTACACCTCCCAAAACTCTTTTATACATGTGTTTAATAAATTAACTATCTGTTTGTACTGAGGTATAAAAGGGTCAGATTTCACTTTCTTTTAAAAGTGTTGGAATTATTTGATTACATATACGATACATACAATCTAACTCCTTTTTTTGTTTGCCATAAATGTAAAGTAGCCGGAATTGGACTAAGGCATCCTCTTAACCGCCACTTAATTAAACTATAGTTAACCCAAAGGTTAAAATTTTGGGAAAATTAAGTTTTCCACACTGTAAGCACACTGAAGTGTCACTGTTAGAAGAGTATAGAAGAGGGAACAGATCAACAAAAATACTCAGAAAGATAGATGTGATAAAAGCAACATGCAGTATCAGAACAGATTAGAAACTATCATATGCTATCGCAAATAATAATCTAATGATATCAGTGCAGGCAGAAAAAATTAGAAGATATGCAAATAAATATAAAGGAAAAGTACAAAATAAGCAATTTATTGATGACCTACAAAAGTCTGATAGAGAACTGGGAAACAAGGTAACAGGAATTGAAAGATGAAATAGATACATTTTGGTGAAGTATTTATGAAGATCCTCTGGAGCATAATAAAGATGCTAACTGAATAGAAGAAGTAAAAGAAAGAATAAGAAGTTCAGAGGTACAGAATATAAAATGGGATGAAGTAACAGCCAGAGAGATTGAAACAAAGTTAAGAAAAGTCTCTAACTGGAAAACCCCAGGCCCAAATGCAGTACCTAACTTTTGGCTAAACGTATTAACATCTTTGCATGAAGATTTAGCCATGGGTAAGAACTATTTATATGAGCAGCTCGAACAGATACCAACTTAGCTAACAATAAGAAAAACAATGCTCCTACTTAAGAGTGAACCTGCAAGCTACCCTAAAAATTATAGACCAATAACTTGCCTTCCAAAGGAGTATAAATTATACACTGAAATTGACGCCGACAGAGTTTATAGTAATTTAAAATAAAACTCAATTATGGCAATTGAACAAAAGGGCAGTAAAAGAAAGTCATATGGAATGAAGGTCCATTTGTTGCTAAATAAAGTCATACTGGAGAACTGTAAAAAGGGAAGAATTTAAGTATGGCATGGATTAATTACAAAAACATCTGACAGTATCCTACATTCATGGATAAAAGAGTGCTTAAAATGTATAAGATGCACCCTACACTGATCTACTACATCACAGTGACTGGGAAACAGTAGCAGACCACTTTACAATTAAGCCATGATAAAGGACAAATTATTATCCAAAGATAAATATCCAAAGAAGGAAATTCAGGGTGATTCTCTGTCACCGCTGTTCTTCTGTCTTGCCCTTAACCCATTAAGTTGTCTACTTAGCAGATAAGGTCATGGCTGTACTTTGGCTCCTAGAAAACAATAAAGTGCAAATACTTCACATTCGCTTTGTTGATAATTTAAAACTGTATAGCTCATCAGATGAGGAATTGAAAGCACAACTGCAAGTTGTCAAAACTTTTTCAGATGATATAAGAATGTCATTTGGTCTTGATAAATGTACAAAAGCAACCTTTAAAGCAGGAAAGCTGCAGCACCAAGAAAACATCAGTTTGGGACAAGAATGTGATATAAAAGAACTTGAGCAAAAGGGAGTGTATGAATGTTTGGGAATTGATGAAGGATCAACAAGAAAACATGAACAAATGTGAATAAAACTCAGTAACGAATATTTTAGAAGACTTAAATTAATCCTGAAAACAGCATTGACATCTAGGAACAAAACTCCAGCTATAACCCAATTTGCTCTTCCTGTCCAAACTTACAGTTTTGGAGTGATTGACTGGCCCCAAAAAGTGTTGGATAGATTACATAGGGAAAACAAGAAGAATGCTTCATGCTCATCAGATGATTTATAAAATTCATTGCATACCACAATTATATATTACCCATTCTGAAAGAGACATGGGCCTTCTTGAAATTGATTACATGTATAGATCTGCAATCGTGGGACTGCACCATATCTGTTGACCTCACAAGACCCAGACATTATGAAAGTTTTGAAACAGGAGGAGAAAAAAATCTAAGATGACTTCCCTGCTTAGTGTAGCAGAAGCATATTGACATCAAGTGGGAGTGGAAATCAAACCAGAAGTAGATAAAAATCAGGCAGCAACTGAATGTGCCAAAAAACAAAACATTGAAAGAATATAAGGTGAAGGATCAGATGAGAAGGCAAGAAATGTGGAAAATGCATAAATATAGTTGCAAGTATAGAAAACTTCTGGAAGAACCTCGTATTGATCAGGAGTGAATGCAGGAATGGTTAAGCAGAGGCAAATTCAAATCAAAAGATAAAAGGTTAATATTAGTGGCCCAAGATACGGGGCTATGTACACACTGTTTGCAAAGTTCATTGAGCAGATGGCAGAAACAGACAAATGTAGGTTTGGTAAAATAGAATTGAAAACAGTCGCACACCTCGTTGTTGGTTGTGATATACTAATGGTAGAAGGATTGAATTACTGAAAGGCACAATAATATGGCAAGACTGCTGTGACTTGGAATTGTACAAAATTATAATATTGAAATGACTGAAAAACACTGGAAACATGAGCCATAAAGCATCATAAAAAATGATGATGTCTACATCACATGGGATCACCCATTACCAACAGTTCAAAAGAAAGATGCAAGAAAACCAGACATAAGATATAGTGGTCCATGAAAAGAGGACAAAAGTAGCATTGATCATTGAAATTGCTACACCCAGTGACTACAGTGTCTTGCATACAGAGAATCACAAAGTCATAAAATATCAATATTTGCAGGCAGAAACAAGAGTGATGTGGAAGAAAGATACCCATACAGTTCTAATAGTAGTAGGAGTGATGGTTCTTATAAAAAAGAATCTACAATCATATTTAGATATGTTACCAATACATGTAACTTTGTACGAATTGTAGAAGGAGTTATTACAGGACACACTGCGGGTGCTGCAAAGAGCACTTCTGGCTGACAGCAAAGATTGAAACAATACTAATTTCATGAACTTTAATCATACTTTAACTTAGGAATGGGGTCCATTCTTGTCATGGTATTAGAAGCCCAAAATATTTGTAGAAATTAAAAAAAAATAAGCATATCTAAACTTGGACGAATTGCTGTATTGAAATCTTTACCTTGCAGAAGCTTTTTCAGCCTAAACTTATCAAATAAATGTTATAATAGAAGGATATTATCTAAATTAGGACCATAGTAATAACCTGTTATCAGATTATTATCCTCTATAAAGACAGGGCAAATTGTCCATCCATCATTTTGATCAGCCCATGTATCAATTAATGTCCCCCCTAATGAAAAATAAGAGTAAGAACTGCCACCTTTGGTGAATTAAATCTAATAACTTCTTATCTTTTCCAGAGTTTAAGAAGGTCATTAATATATTTTCCTTTCAGTCTTATTTTTTGCAATAATACAGTTTTATCCTCTGGTTATGAAATTTATGTAAAAATTATTGTTGTCCTTACTTGAGGCAGAAGTTAAAGTGATATTTCTAGAAAGATAACAGACTTTGAGGCTCCAGGGTGATTGGACTTATTCGGAGATAGATCACCTAAAGACATATTGTATGAAAGATTTTATAACTTCAGGAATGTTTTCAATAAAAGTGAAGAAAGAAAGAAATGGGAAAGCAAAAACAAAACAGCAAATTGTAGTTGATCTAACAATAACTCTGTATGTACATGTGAGGTACAAACATTCACTAGAGCTGATCAGTGACTTAAAAAGCATCTATGAGAATATTATTAGTCCAAATAATGGATAGTATCACAAAAGAGATGCTAATATAATTAGTAAAATAAATGTAATAATGAAAATAATGTTTCTTACAGGAGAAAAATTAACAATATTAACAAATCCGTGGCAAGGAATTAAGCTGGCTAATACTTTAGTGAACTTAAGTAATCAGAAAAATATTAAGTTGACTAAACCCTTGCCCTGCAGATATTACTCAAACACGTTTGTTATAATGTGGCTGTCATACAAACAGTGTGCTTATAACAATTCCAATACTGCAAATCATGAGAAAAAGATAAACTCAGACTTGAAGTATCTAGACCACTGAAAGATTTAATTAAAGTTAAAACATTCTCTGTTAGAAATAATTACTTACAGAGAGCTGTATTCTGTTCAGCAAATACATTTTGAATGATAAAACTGTATAATAAAGCTTTTAGCTGGTTTCTTCATGCTAATTTTAAGATGCAAAAAGATCCTTAACACATAGCATTTTAAAAGCTACTGCATAGTGGTCATGATGGTGAAGATTATATTTTTCTGAAGCCTGTATTTTATTCTGCTGATATCCCCAACCTTTATTTTGTACTTGTGTAATACTCTCCCATATTTCCACTGCTTAAGGTCATTTAAATGTCCCTTTTGCTTTGAAAGATGCCTTAACTTCATAATACCAAACCAACCACTTTATTTAGCTTCACAAGTCCCACTTATAATAAGTAATGCTCTGTTCCCTTTAGGTTTACTCCAAAAGCCTCTTAGAATATTCAGTGGTGGAACAGAAGGCAGACTTGCCTTTGGTGTAGAATGCTGTATGTTCTGTAGTTGCACCAGGTAGATCAGTAGTTGACACTGCAGGGCAGCATAATGGGGGTGTTGCACCCCTGAGGGTGTTATCCTTTGGATGACATGTTAAACTGAGGCCCCATCTGCCTGAGTTGGTGGTAGCTCAGGTGGATATAAAAGATCCCACTGCACCTTTCAAAAAGTAGTAGGGGAACTTCACTGATACCCTGGCCCAATGTCCACTAATAGTATAAAATACCACCTTGGGTCTCCCCTGAAAATAGGTCAGAAGCATAGTGGCTCTAATCTGGTCAACAAAGAATAAATAAATATATTTTATGAAAAGCAATTCTCACATGTATTTTCAATATTTTGTGTGACAAAACAGTACTGTAATATTTCTGTTCTGCATTGTATAGATTTACAGAAAAAAATGTGACACAATACTTTTCAGGGAGAAAATCCCCAGTCAAAATGCATTTTGACTATAACCCAGATATATTTATTTTACTACCTCTTGTACACATTGGTTGACAGTTTCATTTATAGCTCATTTTCATATCTAATAAGGCAGTATGTTACATTGTTATGATTACATCTATTATAGCTTTTGTAAACTTGACTACTTTTTTTGGATTCCAGGATTTGGTAATTTTGAATAGGACCATTTAAAGTTTTAGTAGCATTAATTTTACATGTTTCCACAAGCCACAGGAAAAGAAAAGCACATTTTGACTTACCTGATCCTCAACAGTCATGCACAAAATAGGCTCATCTAAGGAACCCCAACAAATCACTAATTCTAAATTTATTTATTTATTTATTTATTTTACATTTGTTAACCGGGCTAGTCCAACTGGATACATGTCCATTTTCAGTGGAGGCCCGAGGAGAAAAGCTCCGAGTTTTCAAAACATTTAATGTTACAAGTAATTTAAAAATAATAATACAAAAATGTATAGCAAAATGTTACAAGAACAAGATTTGTTCATAGTAAAAAAAATATTTCACAATTTTTTCCCACAAGAAAGCAATAAGTAAGTAAATCAAGAAAAGATGGGGATATAAGGTTACTCAGGACTTCTACAGGATAAGACAGGAATTGGAAAACAGGATTGGTGGTTAGATGGGATGAGTAGAGCTGGAGAGTAGAATGGTCAGAGAGAAATTATGATATAAGGATAAACTCTAAGAGAAAAAATTGAGGGAGACATGGTAGAGCAGAGGAGAAGGAAATGAAAAAGCAGATTAATCAGGGTTATTGCAAGAGCATAACCAGTGGTTGGAGAGGAAATGTTTAAGGTTAGTTTTGAATAATGGGAGAGATGAAAGAGCTGTTAGGTCATTTGGTAGGAGGTTCCATATTTTACCAACAAAGTTAGAGAAAAGAGAGTCTCCTGCAGAATTTTTAGTTAAAGAAGTTTGCATCTGCATTTTTTTAGTTGAGCGTAACTTTTTCAGGTTATGGTATGGTGTTATGAGGGTAGAGAGAGTTGGGGTATTGTTAGGTTGATAAAGGACTTTATGGGCAATAATAAGTTGGTTAAATTGTAGTAGGTGAGGTAATTCAAGCCAGCCTAGTTGTTTTAGGTTTTGACAGTGATGAGTCCTATAAGGTGAGTTAGTGGCAAATCTGGCAATGCTATTATAAGATTTAGCTAGTTTGTTATGATTATATTGGGACAGGTTAGTGTAGATGGGGGAGGCATATAATAGGGTAGAGAGTAAGTGAGTTCTGGCTATTGTAGATCTGGCTAGTGGTGATAGAAATTGTTTAATTCTATATAGAGATCCAAGTTTTTTGTTGGTAGATTTTATTATAGTGTTAATGTGAGTGTTAAATTTAAGTTGATTATCTATTGTGATTCCTAGGAGTTTGGTGGTGGTGTCAGGAGAAATTATAGTACCATTGTTGGATTGAAGTGTAAAATGAAGAGGGGGAGATGTGTGTGAGGGGAAAACAGCAATAATTTGTTTTTGGGTTGAGGAGAAGACAATGGTTAGAGAACCATTTTCTATTGTGGTGAAGGATTTTTGTGTGAGAGAATGTAGGTCAGTTTGGGATTTTGCTGAGCAAATAATTGTGGAGTCGTCGTATTGAATGCAGGTAGAGAAGGGATAGAGATGAAGGTCATTGATGAAAATGGAGAATAACAGTGGGCCTAAGATAGAGCCCTGTGGGACACCTAGGGAAGTGGGTAGAAGTTCAGAAAGATGATTCTGCCAGAGAACTGCTTGTTTACGATTATCCAGGTAGGATGTGAACCAGTTCAAGGCGGGTTTATCAAGTGATAGGGACTTTAGAAGGTGGAGTAGAAGTTTATGGTTGACCATATCAAAGGCTTTAGAAAGATCTACAAAGAGTGCTGATGACAGGAAGTTATTGTTTAGATTTGTGTTGATACAGTTGGTAAAAGAAAGTAGGGCTGTGGTAGTACTGTGGTAAGGACGAAAGCCATGTTGACAGTCCGCTAAGAGATTGTGGTGGAGTAGGTGGGTAATTAGTTGTTTGTGGATACATTTCTCCATTATTTTAGCAAGAGGAGACAGAAGAGCTATGGGACGGTAGTTTGAGTATTCAGTAGAGTCGCCACCTTTGTGAAGGGGAATGATATGTGAGATTTTCCAGATTGATGGAATAGTGCATTCCTTAATAGTTCTGTTGATCAATATAGAGATTGGGTAGGCGATGGCTGAGGCTCCTAGTTGTAGGAATTCCCCTGGTAATTTGTCAGCTGAGGGGGTAGAAGGCTTAAGTTTTTGAAGTAAGGAGGAGATGAAGGAGGTGGGTATTGGTTCTAGGTGGAAAGGAGGGGGGGTGGGGCTTGTAGTGGACAGGTTGGCAGTGTCAGGATATTGTTGATTTGATAAGTTTTGTACAGCTGTGGTAAAGAAGGTATTAAACACATTTGCTGTTTCTGTAGGGTCATCAGAGTTGCTGCCAAGTGGAGTTGGTGTTACAACTTTACCTGGGGATATTAGTCTGTTAATAGAGGTCCAGAACTTCTGTGGTTTTGGAGGAAGAGTGTTGAAGTTGGATGTAAAAGTTTTTTTTATCCTGTATTATTGCTTTTTTAGTCATATTTCGTTGTTGTCTAAAATTTTGCTGATCAGTTATGAGTTTAGTGGTACGCCATTTGGTCCAGGATTTATTCCTGGAGAGGATTAGCTTTTTGGTCTCACTTGTGAGCCATACTGCTGGTTTGTTTTTCACTCTTATGGTGCAATTGGGGCATGATGATCTAGGAGTGTTAGGAAAGTCTTATTGAAGTAGGATACTGCTTCATTTATTGGAAGGGACTTAAGGGGTTCCCATTTGCAGTGTTTAAGTTCGGTTAGGAACATTTTCTGGTCAAAGTGTTTTTTACTGCGTATAGTTATAACAGGGGGAGAAATGTGAACGTTTGTTTTGTGTCTTATTATATATATTAGAGAGTGATCACTAAGGTCATCTGGTAGGGTTCCTGTTGTATAGTTATGTTTTGGACCATTAGTTAATATCCAGTCCAGAATGCTTTCTTTGTTATTGGATTTGTTTATTCTAGTTGTGGAATTAATGAGTTGTGAGAAACCATTCAAATTGATCAGAGAGGATGGGTTGTTATTATTACATAAATTCCAGTCGGTGTTAACGTCTCCTAGTAGTATTGTTTCTTGTGGATAATTTAGAGAAAGGCAACTTAATAGGTCTTCTAGTTTGTCTTGATTGTTACCTGGTGGGAAATATGTACAGATGATGTTAACTGATTTTTGGTTGTTTAGTTGTAGTTTTGAAATAATTATTTCTGTAGTGTCATCAGAATGAGGTTTGTGGTTTATTTTACTGATTTGTAATCCTGCCTTGTAGAGAATAGCAACCCCTCCACCTTTTTTTTTGATGCGGTCTTTGCGAATAATATTGTAACCTGGGGGAATAATTTCTGTATCTTTTATTGTTGGTTTAAGCCATGTTTCAGTTAAACAAAGGATGTCAAAGTGGTGGACATCTAGGAGAGCATGTATTTGAGTAATTTTGTTGCAGATGCTACGTATATTAAGATGGGCAATTTTGAGTGTTTTTGAGGATAGAGCTGATAGTAAAGGGATAGAATTAGATTCAATACTATTAGAGAAGGATGAGTGAAACATTGGGCCTGGGTTTGGATGAATGTCTCCATCCTTAAGGGAGTGGATCAAAGTGAAGTTATGATACTGGCTTAGTTTAGGATTAAGGTTGTATAATTTTCGAGTGTTAGGAATTGAGTGTTTTATATGAAAAAGTCGGTGATATTTGGCTTGGATGTAGCTATGGTTATATGTGGAGTTATTAAAGTTTGTGCATGAAACAGGAAGTGATGTAGTAGTGTGTTTGGATGGTATGAGAAGAGTTTTGAGAAGGGGTTGTTCATAGGAGGTAAGGAAATATATAGTGGTGAGAGAAGTGAACAATGACATTAGTAGTAGACAGAGGTGTAGGTTAGGCATGTTGAGAGAGGAGGGAAAAAAGGTTATAGGTAGAGAGATGAGGAAAGGACTGCTTTAGGTGAGAAAGGCTATAGATGATGGGGGAAGGTTGGTACCTAGTAGGTTAAGGATAATTAGTAAAGGGTGAGGTTAGTGAATGATGGAGTAGTAAGTATATGTAGTATGAGGAGGAGAAGGATTAGCTATTGTGAGAAAAGGTTAGAGATAAATAAGGGGAGATGTAAAGCTAGTGGGTGTGGATGTATAAATGTAGGGTGTGGCTAGAAAGAGGTGAGTGGTTGGTTGGGAAAGAATTGAGGAGTGGAGGGGGAGTGGTTAAGAGAGTACATAGGTAGACACCCTGGGGGCGGGTGGGAATTGGGGGCAGGGTAGGGGAGCGGAGTGAGCCCGTAGGGCGAACGGAGCGGGAAGACACAAGAGAGTGGAGTTCAGCAGGAAACAATCAGAGCAAGGGAAGAACTAACAGGTAAGTCAGTCGGTTAGAGAAGGTGTATTAGATAGTCAGCTAGTGTATAGAAAAAAAGTAAGTAGAAAAGCTAGAGTCAGCAGAATCGAGGTAAGGTAAGAGAGGCTAGGCTAAAATGCAGTTCTGGAAAAATGTTTCAGTTAAAGGACAGATAGGAAAGGTTTAGGGGGCAGAAGATAAGCATAAGAGTGGGAAGAGAAAAGTAGCAGCAGGAAAAAGAATAAGGGTGCCACCTAGTGGCCAGTTGTATGTTTGCAGGGACAGACAGCAGAGCAGGGGGCTAAGCACAAAAAGGGAAAAAGAGGATACAGTGTGATGTGGTAGCAAACAGAGATAGTTGAGGTAGATTGGGATAGGAATTTAAATTGAGGTATATATGGTGGGTGGGAAAAATATGTAGGCTGCTGGTAATTCAGGAGGGATGCTTAACCTGAGATACAAAATTAGAGTAAGTCTGGTCAAACAAGGTAACTTAGCATACTTAGAATCTCTTAGTAAGTCAGTCTCTCTTGGTAGTGTAGGGTATGGGTTCAGTTGTTGAGGTTCCTTAAATTTCAGGAGGATGGTGGGCAGGAAAAAAGTCTGCTTGAGTTTAACAGTTGACCACTCTGTTATAAGGTAAGAAGGGAGAGATTTAGTGAGTGAGTTAGAGCTAAGTTTAGGAAGCAAAATAAGTCATAGTGCATCAGCATTCATCAATATCATCAGCGCTGAAATTCAAGGTAAAAAACATCAATACAATAAAGAAAAAAGGAAATAACAGTATATCTAGGAAAAAACAACCTATCTAGACTATGCAATATCTAGAAAATACAGTTGTTTCATTTTGCTTGGTTAAAACAATATGTAACAGTATTTTACAGTCCAGTTTAGAGTTCACATAAAAATGCACTATGTGATTGTGAAGAAACAGTAATAGATGGCCGTTAGGTAAATCAAGCATCTCCCATCGACAAGTAGTGTCTTGCTAAAACAATTTCTTAGGTAAGACGACTCTATTTTATAGTTATGGGCTCAGCGGTTAAACAGCCCGACTGACTTATCCAATGCTAGATAAGGAAAATTGCAAGCCCTCGCGCTTACGCTGCACGAGGCAAAACCAGATTAGGGATTCCATAAAATCTAGCCACTATATTATAGTAAAACTACACTAGTTGTCCTTTCAGGCTTGGCGATTAAGCAACCCCACACACTTAATTCAATGATGCAGGTAGTATTTTAAGCCCCCGCAGTCACGCAACATGAAGCAAGAAACAGACTTTAAAGTAATTGTCTGTACAGCGGTAAAACCGCTCGATTGACTTATCCAATGCTAGATAAAGAAATCTCAAGCCCTCGCGCTACATGCATGGGCCAAAAACCAGATTAGGGATTCCATAAAATCTAGCCACTATATTATAGTAAAACGACACTAGTTGTCCTTTGAGGCTTGGCGATTAAGCAACCCCACACACTTAATTCAATGATGCAGGTAGTATTTTAAGCCCCCGCAGTCAAGCAACATGAAGCAAGAAACAGACTTTAAAGTAAATGTCTGTAAAGTAAAAACTGCGGTATTAGATTATGGCTACAATTGGTGGAATGCCTTGCTGAGGTAGTTAACAAATGGAGAGAGCTAGGAATCCAGGTGAGATTCTAGAAACACGTGCAAGGCAATATGATACAGGTATCTAACAGAAGTATCTGGTAGATATACCAAGTAAATTCAGGGATATCGATAATAATCTAGACTCAGTAGAGTAAAATAATCATAATTGGCAGCTGCTAATAAACATAGTAGGGACCCACTATCGACGCTGAATAAGTACAGCAGTAATGTAGGCTGGGGTAAGTAATTGAGTAGCCCGACACTTGTTTTGGAGGTATGGTGACGCAGAGGGTTTGCAAACCCACGTGCACGCTGCACTGTTAACACAAAACTAAAGGACTGGTGTACCAAGATAAAAATATAGAGGTTTCAGATAGAACTAAACATTTACACAGTAGATACAGAGTTCTAGCAAAGAACACAAGGAAACCTATTTTGTAAATTATAAAAGGTACTTTTGACTTTTGCTACAAATAACCCCTATCAAAGAAAGTAGTTAACGCTTATTCATCTAAGCCCCAGTATGGACTCTAAACAGTTTCAGTAAGTGTACAGCGTTCTTAGCATTCACCTACTCTAAAGACAACAACTGTCGTATGACAAGTGGAAAAAAAGCTAGACCTAGCATACACAGGAGTCAATTAAACATCAGCCAATTGAGAGGAAAGACATTTAGAAATACATTCAGTACACATTGATATCAAGACAGTCAGTTATGATACAACTTTAAAACCTGCACAAAGCAGAGCAAATGAACATATAATTCGAATTACAAACAAACACTCACAGTCTCAGGATAAGCCCCTAGCTCCGATCACCCAACAGCCAACGATACCCAGGGAAAGAAAGATGGCGTCAATAGGCAGGGGGTTATATTTATAGGTTAAAAGTAGGCATGGAGGAGGGAAAAGGGGAGTAGCCCCGGAGGTAAGCCCTAGGGAGGAGCTTGCGTGTAAGTAAGTTGCTCTTTCAGAGTAGTGGTAAAGAGTATGTAATAAAGGAGGGGATAAGAGGTAGACGTGTAGGTCAGATATATGAGTATGATATAGGGTGAAAGTTCAGAGGTAGACAAGAGTAAAGAGCTTTGTAGATAATGGTGAGATAAGTAACAATAGGAGGAGGTATAATAACAGTATGAAGCAGCGTAGTATAAGCAAGTTGAGAGGGGGAAATGAAAAAGCCCTGGAGTAAGACACAAGAGAGTGGAGTTCAGCAGGAAACAATCAGAGCAAGGGAAGAACTAACAGGTAAGTCAGTCGGTTAGAGAAGGTGTATTAGATAGTCAGCTAGTGTATAGAGAAAAAGTAAGTAGAAAAGCTAGAGTCAGCAGAATCGAGGTAAGGTAAGAGAGGCTAGGCTAAAATGCAGTTCTGGAAAAAAGTTTCAGAACTGCATTTTAGCCTAGCCTAAATGTCCCTCTAAACAAAGATACTGACAATGTAGCTCATAATACATACAATTTAAAGGGAGTTGACTAAATATTCAATCATTTTTAACACTGTGAATTGATAACTTACCATCAGTTGCCACACCTGTCACTCTCTCCCATTCTTTTCACATTGTAATAATTAACCAGCATTTGGTAACGTCCATCCGCCATCTTAACCAGCACCCACAAGGTTATTATAAGAGCCTTTATTGAAATACTAGAATGATCCAATTCCCGCCTGCTCTCAACATAGCGTGTCACTGATCTCTCACAACAAACTGTTTCTTCAGCTGGCAGCTCAGCCAGAAAAACACCATACTGACGCAAAGTTAGACTGCCTAGTTTATCAGTAGAGATCGCCCATGACTACTGAATCAACCCTCACACTACATCTTGACATTTATATTGCTTTTGTGTGAAGCCGTATTAAAGAAAAGTCACTCTGTATTGCAAAAGCTGTTGACTGAAATGGCATAATATGGTAAACCTGCAGTTACATGCAATGAATAATCAATAAGGTCAAGGTATGAATTACAGATATAGACATTTAATGCATTTTACTTTGCTGCTTTTTTGGGGGGGGGGCAACTTTCTGGTGTGTGTGTGTGTGTGTGTGTGTGTGTGTGTGTGTGTGTGTGTGTGTGTGTGTGTGTGTGTGTGTGTGTGTGTGTGTGTGTGTGTGTGTGTGTGTGTGTGTGTGTGTGTGTGTGTGTGTGTGTGTGTGTGTGTGTGTGTGTGCATGTCTGTGTGCATACATACACGATTATGCACATAAGCACACACACACATGAGCTTGTCCCTATGTTTGCAAATGATTTTTCATTCTTTAGTAAGGTTTCTCCATTAAAGGCATATTAAATAATCATGCAGTGAAAGGATAAGAGCTCACTAGCTTAGTGTCTTTTGCAAACACATGGGTTTTCCAGTGAACAAAGTTGACCACTGCAGGAAGCTGTGAAGCCCACGTCTGACTCTCTTTAGTTTAATAATGAGAAGAAAAATGGAAAAGCACCCCTTAATAGAAACATCACCTTACTGTAGAGATCTCAGTCATTGTTTTTATAATATGTGAAAAATGCACACAGATGAGGAATTATAATTTCTGTTTTATTGGGAGGTTACTGCAATAAACACAAGTTTTCACTTCTGCTTTACTGATAGATTCTTGCAGTAAATCTTCCAAAACTGTAGCATACACAGATATTAGAGGTAATTAATAAGCAGTTTTAAAGAAAGTTCTTATTTTTTTCATTCATTCAAAGAGCTTTGGGATAATTGAGGTACTGCAAACAATATTTTTTTTAGGATCAGAGGAATAATTTAACATAGAAAATTATTTTGTTTAAAACAACCAATCTTCAGTTGGAGCTGCTCCACTGTAATTTTTGCTGTCATTTTTGAAAATTAGTAGAGTTTCCTCAGACTTCTAACTCAAACATTGCCAGAACAGATTGGTTCCCTTTTGATTTACTAGAATATGAACTAGTTAATGAAAATCTTTTATTATTGTAAAGTTTATTCTGTGCAAATTGTGGCAGTCACAAAAGTAGTGTAATAGTGTCTCAATAGTTAACTTGAGCTTTTGATAATGTTTGTTGAAATATTAGAGCATTAAATGCTTTAGTTGTCTGAAGAATTTCTTATAATTTTACCAAGTAATGAAATGGTCCAGAATCATCTTATTATCATTCATGTATTATTCTGCAAGAGTTATTTTGATTTCAGTAGAGGACTGTCTGAAATCATGATTGCAGTTCTGTGTATTTGCATTACATCTCTAAAATTATAACATTAAACCTTTTACTTTTAGGAGCTGCAGTTTAAAATATAAACAAATGCAACTCTATGCCATCTAAGTGGTATAACCTTCAACTAAGAAAATCTCATGATATATTACTCATTTTACTCCTCACATCTGCTTATGTCATTACAGAAAGGATGATAGTCAAGGATAGTTCACATATTTCTGATTTCTAGTAGAATATCATCTTATCTGAAATTATTAATTTGTAACTATTCATTCTAAACTCTGAACATTGAGTTGCATTCCATGTATGAGAATGTCCTCTGTAAGTCAATACATTTGATGATGTACTTAGACTCTTGTTTAATTTATTTGCCATGATGTTGTTGACTGAAACACATTCAGAGCAAATAAGAGGTAAGAGAGTCTGTAGTGTGTGTTTTTATTCGGTGAAATTTAATTACATTTTTTGCTAGATGGGTAAGATCCAAAAAACACTAGCAGTTCTATTCAGTGGGAGCCCATGACCGTGTGCCTGGTTCTCACTTGATGGTATAACTAGAGAATGACAGAACCAACCTGATCAAAAGATAAAGCTCATGGAAGCTCAGACCTATGGTACTATTATGTTATACTGCTAGACAGGTGGACAGTATCAGTCCAACGTAAAATATAACCTTAGAGTGGAAATATACACGTGTAAATGAAGTAAGTCAAGACAAACAGACCGTTCTTACTCACCTACGTACACTGCTAAGGAAATATATAATACTGGATATGTATTACAGTCTGGCAGCATGTAAATTAATACCTAACTTACAACCCAAACATAAAACGAAAATAAATGCAGACCTAATATTTGCAAGGAATGATCAGTATTTTGAAATGTACATTCCCTAAGGCCTAGGAATTCACTGCTTATGACAGCAAATAGCAATTCAGGTACATTGATATTCATTAAACTTGAAAGCTTAAAAGCTTGTTGTGAGTTACCAGCAGATGTGGAAAAATGCAGTTACTTAGCAGCAGCATGTTAAGAAATGTGATAAACTTAAGTAAGATCCATATGCTTGCTGTAAATGGTTAAATGTGTTTGGCTTTAATATACTGTTGAAGGTCATCTGTTACTATTCTTCATAGTTATATCCTGTTCAAATAGCTGTTTTGAAATTGTCATCATTCCTGTGAGAGGATGCAGAACATATCTCTAAGGCTTCTGAACAGCATGTGCTGTTAAGTGTAAGAATCAGTCACAAACAAAGGCAAGCTTATTCACATATGCATTTGTGTAGTGACTACGTACATCTTGCCTGCATGATCTGTTACAGGGAAAATGGTGATGTCTACAAATCAGTTTTCAGCACACAATAGTCAACAATGTTCTTATGTAAAAAAAAATCTGCTTCTTGCTTTTTATGCACCAGTTAGCTCTGCAGTTGTAAAAGAAAGTTACCTGTCAAACTGGATGGCAAAATGTTTAGTTGCAATGTGTTACATTCCTAGGCTCATGTTTCTGTCTTCCTGCAGTAATGGTATAACCATTTACTAGCATCTCAGCTAATAAAAAGAAATGATAAAACATGGCTGTAAATTAATGCAGTTAAAAAGAGCTGTACTGAGAGAATTCTGATGTTGGAATGATGTATATGGGGATTATTTCTGTAAAAATCATACAGATCTTTGGTCTGTATCATAATGAATACCCAGAATGATTCTCAATTACAGTTTCATTTAGATCCATAGCTTAGTGAAATGCATGCTATTAAGGGGAAAGGAAAACAGACAATAAGAAAATATGAATGAATCTACACTTTGACTAAATACATTTTATTCTTTTACTTACTAGTGCTAACACTCTTAATCTGCTCTAGGAAAGTACAGGCAAAGAAAACATGCCTGCCTCATTTACCTGGATAATTATTTTATTTAAGCTGCAAAACTTGATACAGTAAGTATCACTGGGGAATAACAAACTACCTGGGGTGATGTAGAGACTGATTCCAAAGACAGGGAGCTTCTTAGTGTAAGCAAGGCCAGGTATTCCCCAATAATAGGTTCATAGGTTCATAGGTGTGTACCTGGCTAATGGCCCTGGAGCCTTTATAAGCCTAGCCCTTAGGATTACCCTGGGATTGTGCCACCCAATCTTAGTTCCCAGTGCCTCTGTTCAGTAGAGCCACTGGAGTGATCCCTGGGGTGAATTTTCTATTTCCCATCCTCTCATCAAGATCTCTCTTGAAGAGGGTCAGCGAGGTGCTCTGCTTGACAGATATGGGAAGTCTATTCCAGAGCATGAGCATTCTCTGGGTAAGGAACCTGTCCCTCCAGCATGTTCTGTTGATTGTGGTAATAAGGTTGAATTCTCTGGAGCATGTGGTGTGGAGGGATCGGGATTGCTTTATTTGTATTTCATTTCTAACAGAGCTGGGTCAAGCATGGCTTTGTAAGTCAAGCAAAGATCACCTCTAAGTAGGCGATATGAGACAGAGAATAGTTGGAGTTTTTTTAGTCTGTCCATATAGGACAAATGGTTAAGCCCTAGGATCCTCTTTGTGAGGTACTTTTCCACCCTCTCCAGTTGTTGCAGGTGTTTAGTGAGGTACATGCCGAATGGGGCATTGCACTCAATGATTGGCCTAATGGAGCAGTACTATTGACAAATTTTCAAATATGTGCATTAAAATCTCTGTAGTATTTCAGGTCATCTGCTTTATACAAATCCCTGACTGTGACCCTCAGGTGACCTGGTATGATTAGTGGCCTAGCTGCTGGAACATCCTCATGGAAAGGTAGAGGGAAACAAGTGATGAGAAGTAACATGCTTAGCTTTTTCTAGGAAGGGGATAACTGTGGCATGTATCTCAGGCATATAGTCTGACATTGATCCTTTGTGGAAAGAAAGAAAGAAAGAAAAAAAAATCATGTGCTTACATGAGAAGCAGGCTTTTTGGTGCTTATATTATTTACAGAGGTGGATGACAAAATCATTACAAAAGAACAAAAGACTATTAAACACACACACACACACACATACACACACACGCACACACACACACACACACACACACACACACACACACACACACACACACACACACACACACACACACACACACACACACACACAAACACACACACACCATTTGGTGCTTATGAGGATGCTGAGAGGAACATTATGACTTCATTAAAACAACTCCAGTATTAACACAATAACACCCTTTGTAATTCTTACATGTCACAGGCATTTTTGTGCTCCTTAAAGGTGAGCAGTGGGCATGCTGGTGGCTCAAATCATTGGCAGGTATGGAAAATCAAAATGGTAAACAAAAATATCTATAACATCATTATACACTACCTTCAAAGCAAATAACTTCAAACAATTACATTGGTTCAGTAATGAGACTGTTTTAGAAGTTCATTCCTAAATATTCTGAATAACCAAGTGCCATCCATTTTTCTTAACATTGGATAGTTAAGTGCTATCTGTTGTTAAGAAAGATACAAGGCCAAAAGTATGTCGTGAATCACTTTTAACATAATTCTCTGATGACCAGGAGGGATCATACATAGTTGAAATACTATCATAACAAACTCAAGCTAACAATAATTACTGCAAGGGATTTCACAGTAGGGGAAATATATGTTAAATGGCAGCAAACATAATTATTTTCACACTCCACAGATCAGATACGTACAGCAGGCACTAATGCTTGATAGGGTGTGTGTCTTTGTGGAAGTAATGCACCTTTCCCCATTGCAGTCGGCAATGTCTCTTTCTCTCTGTCTCTGGTTTTCTCTCTCATGCATGCGCGCACACTCACACATGCACACATTCTCTAACAAACAATGGCATGTAACAGTAATTAAGTTTAACAAGTAGAAAGACCATATTTCATTAGTGCTTATTAACACCAAACTTTAGTTTCTTGGTACTGTGTGTTGCAAGAAAAGAACAGCATTGTTTACCTGCCTTATCTCTCAGAATAGCTGGCATTCAGACTGGCTAACTTGACAGTTTATCAACTAAGGCATTGTAACATTAGTCCAAATCAAGAAACATGTCATGAAGGCTACAGTGACTATACAAATCCAGGCTTCAAAGCTTTCCAGCAAATGTAACGAAAAAAATCACTTAAAACAGGATATTTTACCAAAAAGTAAATGTCATCAGAGGAAAAACTGAATGCAAGTAAAGTAGAACCGAGTGATATTACAAGTGCACATGCACACACATTTGCATGCACAACAACTTTAATAAAAAATGTCTGCCATTTGCTTTTTTACTGTCCAAGCATCACAGCAACTTAATATGCTGCCATGAAGCAGTAGACTCATTTTTCAATGGGAAATACTGGTACATTAACACCCTGCAGGAGCACATCCATTCTCCAGTTAGGTTGGAGATGTATAGGTCATCCATTCTTTAATAATACTTCATAGTTTTTGGAATGTAAAAAGATGTACGTGTTGGCAAAATTCACACTCAGAGAGCCAACATGAGCAATCCTCAACACCTCTGGAGTTCCATAGTGCAGTTATTGAACCAAATGAGGGTTGTACAGGTTAAAAACTATGTAATGTTTCCTCTGCTGATGCTGCTAATGTATTTAGTGGCTATAGAACAAATTATTTCCACTACATCTCCATTTTAAGCATACTGATTTATCCGTCACCTGCTGCTTCAACTGTCATACTGGAGTTTGAAATAACTACAGTATCTTTTATACTTTTCCCTATATTTCTCTAAAAAAAGTGAATGCTGTCTTTCCTAAGACAGATAATATACTACCAAAATGTCTGATTTCATCAGCTGAAGAGACATCCCATTCTGTCTCTGTATTCATGAGCAGATCTGCTAGGGAGGCACATCTCCCCCAAAATTTGTCATTCTCCACTGCAGCCCCATTATATACAGGTGGTTCTTTGATAGACTTCACCAGCTTCATAAGTATTCTCTCAAAAATCAAACTCCTCTTATGATAAATTACCTTTAACAAGCACACATATGCTCACGCACAAACACACACACACACACACACAATGGTTCCTCCCCAGTTTGATGTTAAACCAGACTAGTCTCCTCAGTTTTACACACTACCTTAGCAGTGAATATAATAAGATAAAAACTACTGCAGAAATCTCTCTTGATCCTTAAAAACTTTGATATGGTTGACCACTGTACAGTCTCATTCATTTTAACATGTTGCAGACTCTCAAAGCACTCTGTATCTTAGATCCCATGCTTCTTTAGGCATTAGGCCCAAATAGTCCACCTGGAATGGTATCTTTCTGCTGCCAAAATCAGTGTTAAACGCATGCAGTTGGGGATGCTAGGAGCACTCCTCTTCTCCATTTTCATAAGTATAATGTCAGCACATTAGGACTAAGTCAAAATTAATACATTATGTAGATTATTTTACAATGTGGTGATATAAAAACACAGTAGCTGAAGTGTTTAGCTGTCACTGGAGAGACTTTCATCACACTTGGCTGTAGACTGTGCTATCCAGCCTGGACGTTCCTGCAGCTAACACTAAAGCTAGGCTGTTTACTGTAGCTGCATTACCACAGATTACTGGACATCGTTTGTATATTAACAAAGAATAATACTAAATTCAAAATGAATACCTTCAAATTAATTGGCATCACCATGATTGTGAACTGAAGGTTGACCAACATATAAATAAGACTGCATGGATCACAAATCATAAACTAAGCATATCATGTAGGATAAAGCTATTCTTTATAGATCTTATTACATTTGACACAGTCTAGGATTATCTACTGCCCAGTTAGTTTTTATGCCTTGAGTCTGACTTCCTCACAGATGACTAATTCTGTCTCATCATTGTATAACTGCAAGGAAGATACAGTGGATGAATTCAGTTATTGTTTTTCAGTATTTCAACTAAAAATGGCCCTTACTATCTTACTAGCATCCTGCCACTTGATCCCTAATCTAGAGGTGTCCTCTGTCTCATAGCATTAGACATTGTTTGTGTAATTCCCTGCTGCAGTCATAACTAAATGGATAAATGTCACATAGCGAGTCCTCATCAGATGCCATCATCTTGCCAGCTACGTTAAGCTTACATCTCTCACCACCCACACTTTGCTACATCTCTGTTTAAAGGCAGACATTCAATAGGCTATCTTCAGTTCTTGACCTCCTGTCTGATCAGATAGATGTTTCTTGTAACCAACCAGGCCAGGCAATGAGTGTAAGAGACCAAATAATTACTGCAGGGGACTGAGTCTATTTCCTTTTTTATTAAAGCTTTTACTCTTTGTAATATTGCTATCATTATGACTTTATCTTTCTTATGCCTGCTCAGGATGGGTGTTCTCAAAAAGTGGGTCTGGAGAGTTCAGCCAAGCATAATAAATGTACTTCCAAAAGAAAACTTTATTTCAAAAATAGTTGTGATAAATGTTTGCATTTTATGGTCTTGGCCACAAGATTGCCACTTATGACTTCATTAAGGGCTATAGCCATAAAAGCTAGAAGGAACATTTCCAAACCATATCTAAAAAAGCTAGTGGTTTTCATTGGAAGGTCCACTGTGTCATCTGATAGTGATCATTCCAATTTTTATTTGTAATAAATTGCTTTCTGCAGAGTCAGAGGATGCCCTGGTGTCTTCTCAGTCTGTGGATGCTGGTAATATGTTAGTTTGTACAGCCCACTGTGTCTGGCATCTAGAGTATCAACTACCTGTGATGACACCCTTAAGGAGGTTATCATATCAGAAAGCTCAGGCAAACCAGTCCAGACGGAAGAAAAAAATATTTGTAAAATGACTATTCATCACCAGCAAAAGAGAAAGAGAGAGAAAACTTTTGATCAGACAGCAGGAAGAGAGCTTGCCTCTGCAGAGAGTTGACAATAATGACTGCATGTCACAAAGGAAAGATTCCCATAGTGGGCCAAAACTACAGGCATTGAGCAAACATCCACATAAAGAGTCTAAAAGGCCAGATACAAAGCTCACATCTACCTCGACTAACCAACCCCAGTGCTTGTTCCTACTGGCCCATGATTTGTTATCCCTCCTCAAACACTCACAGGCAGGCTATACCAGACCATCAACATGAGGTAAGCATCTCCAGTAACATAGCAGGGACTCCTCACCCACTTTGGTCAGAAATACATTGAACTCTGTCATTGCTCAGGAATATGATGAGGAAGATGACCTGAATTAATGGTTGCAAATGCACCCTCCCCCCCCGGGCTACTATGCTGACAGTTGAGTATATGATAACCCCAGACTGCCCTAGTAATAACCTTACCTTTGAGAATACCTTGGAACTTGTGATGGATCACTTTCAGTGTCAGGCACCTAATGATTCTGATATCCAAAAGCAAAAGAGTGATTTAGAGTTACTAGGCTATGACTGACCCCCCTCCCCAAAGCCTGTAGCAATTCACCCTGTACATGGAGCATGACTTGATGTATTTGAGTTCAGTTTACAGGATGCAGATTCTCAGCCTCCACCTCCAAGAAAACCAGGCAGATTTTAAATGGTTCAAGGGCGTTAGTCTCTCTCTCTCTCTCTCTCTCTCTCTATATATATATATATATATATATATAAAAAACCCAGTGCACAAAGAAAGACTGTCAAATTGCCTCACAGAAGGAATACACGACCTCATTAAACAAGGAGGGACGCATTCCTACAGAGTACAGGCTAGCACTGCAAACAAGGGAGATGGCTACAAAAGGAGAAAGGTTAGCTTAGTAGAAGACAAGCTGAGCAGGACCTCATCTGACACCCATGAGTTATCACTGTAAACACAGGTTGTCCTCACAATGACAAACATGTGGTATCTGCAGCAGAAACGTTTGCACTCCACAAGAAGTATAAAACTAAAATGTCCTGTTCCATGTTCCTGTGCCAGAAAGGTTGAGTGGCAGATGTCTTCTCAGTCATCTGGAGGGGAAAGGTATATGCCTATATGTTTGTACCCAAGGGTGATCCAGACAATAATAGGAGAACAGCTAAAATGATCCTGACTGCACTTCTTTGGCCAAAGCAACCCAAGTTATCTTACCCCTGTTCGTGCTCAGGAAAGATCCCATTGTTTTGGTCAAACTGTTGGACCTACTGATTCAAAAATAGGCCAGTCTGGTACACCCATAATTCTCTGTCCTCAATCTGGAATCCTGTGAGATTTAATCTTTTTATCTTTTGGCATTTGTTGTCAGAAGACATGCAAAAAATAATGTGAGGCCAGGAAAATAACCGGTAGGGAACCACTCCTGGCAAAATGGAAAATATTTTCAGTATGCAGAAAAAGAGGGATCTGAAGCAGGGGCATCAATGGTCATACAATATTTTCTAGATTTATTTCCTAAATGGTTATCCTATATCTCCATAAAGACCCATCAGTTTGTGTAGTGGCATGTTTACTGTTGAACCTGCCACTCACTTCTATGAGAACAGAAACATTCTCCCTTGGAGGGGGGGGGGGGGGGCTTACATCTCAAGCCTCCAAAGAAGGAAGTTGCACTGCCCTGACATCTGAAATGTATGTTTGATAATCTCATCCTACCACTCTGAACCTCTGGCCAGATGAAGGACTCCACACTTAGCAGACATCTCTAAAACTATAACTGTAGCAGGGATGACTCTCAACCATCTACAGTTGTGATAATTTGATAACACAGCACTACCATTTGATTCATAATACCTTACCCAGTCTCCATGATCAGAAAATCACCATGGTGAAACTGTCTGCTCTGGGCTGATATCACAACACAAACTGCTGTCAGGCAAATCACTAGGAGAGACAGAATCACACAGATGTTAAAATGACATCTCCTGATAAATTGGCAGTATAACGGTGGTAGTTGTGTCAACTGAGCCCATCTGACTCACTCACCTAGTAGACAGCCTAGCCCAGTCATCACAGAAGTTTGTACTGCTGATCTCTTTCTTTTTTCTTTGGTTCTTGATTTGCACTAAGTCCCTCTCGGGTTCTCTTGTACTCATCATATATATATATATATATATATATATATATATATATATATATATATATATATATAAAATACTTAGAATGCTTATCAACCATACAATATCATACAATCTTCACAAATCTATTAAATTACCCAAAAGTGAAGGACTTGTATCATCTTTACTTATAAATTGATATGTCTCACAATGACTGTATTAATAGTCTTAGTTTACAAGTTACAAGTTTTACCTCAATATGATATGGATTCCCCTCCTGTGCTGTCATGTTACGTTATAATCCCACGTCTTTGCTTGTTTCATTATTCTGCCTGTTAATAATGCCTGTTCTGTTGTATAGGACCTAGACAATGTACATACAGGAATGCTGATAGCTGATAGCATAGAACATCAGTTAATCCTGTCTCATTCTCCATAACACTGAATTGTTGCTCAGTAATCGTTATCCTGCACTATGTAAGTCACCTGTAACCATGGTGTCAGATGTTCAACACACAGACTTATAAAACTGTACAGAACTTTACTCACTTTGGATAATACCATCTTGCACTTATCAAGTGCTAGATGCTACATTTCGGGTTCCTATCAGCAGACCGAAGATGTATGTTTCCAAATACATCTTGGTCGAACTGAAAACACTGAAATGGCAAAATATCGAAGCGGCGTGTAAGCAAATTCTTTCCCTGGGAAAGAATTTCCTTGGCTGCTTCGGTAGTTTGCCATTTTTGGCACTGTAGTGTGGTCTCGGAGTTAGTATATTTAAGTAGGGGAGGTGTGGGGTGCACACTTAAACACTTAAAGTGTTTTCTTTTTTTTTTTTTTTTTGTTGGAACAGCGATTTTTTTCCCTTGGGAAAAAAACACTGTTCTGACAATTCAATTTTGTAATCTTTCGCTTACATGGGATCGATTAATCACAGTTCGCTTACCGAAGCGTTTGGGGATCTAATATAGACCCTATATTTCTTAGGGGTGCAGTGCTAACTGTAGCTGCTTCTATATCAACAATTCTTTGTTTTTGTTAATAGTCACTGTTAGTAATATGAACTGTAAGTAGTTTAATGGGCCTTCTTTCTCCAGTTCACCACTAGAAAATGGCCTGTCTATCAACACCGTCCTAGTTCAGAACTATAAGCCAACAAGCAAATAAATATCGTGTGGTCTGAAAAATACCTCAGCATTTAAAAAGACACTGCTGAAAAGAAAATAAAGCAATTACTGTTTTTGGAATTGTTTTATAGAACTACTTTATATACAAATATGGTAACAAATGTTTGTTTGTTTTTTTTCCACCTGGAAAGGATGCTATTGAAGGGCTAAGTGCAGTTATAAGAAGTTTGTGTCACAAAGCAGTTTAGTACCACTGTGTCATTTTAAGACAATATGTTTACGTTTGTTCCTAGAAGTGGGAAGGAGTGGTTGGCTTCATTTGAATATTACTAAAAAGGTTCAAATGTGGGTACTACCATATACTTCTGAAAACATTAATCCACTCCATTTGTTGTTCTGTGCTTTCTGTGTTGTTACTGAAGTAACACTGAGTTCAATAGCTGCCTGTGTTTCACAGTTATTATAATCTGTCTGCTTAACCAACTGCCAGATTATAGAATGCTCATATGAAATGGAATGAATAATTTCAAAATTTCCTGCTATTTTGTTACTTGTTACAGTTTGTCTGCATTCTAATGATAAAGACTTGATTCACAACTTGGAATTCCAGTATTTAACTACCTGAGAAGGCAGGAGAGATTGACCAGATGACAAGGAAAATGTAATCAGATGATCTATGACTGCCAGTCAAAAACAACTATAACAAAAAAGTATATGGTAATGGATGATTCCAAATTTGATTTAGATGTGCAGAGAGAATGAAGTAATCAAGGAATTGTATTTAAATTATTTGCTCTCTTTTTATGGAAGAGAAGAGAATTAGTTTAGAGATCAAATTATTTCCTAGGATGTCTCATATAAAACAAGTAAGAAAAAAAATAGTGTGGTTTGAAATTATGCTTCACCATCTGTTAATTCATTATTATGTTCAGATTCAGATAAAAAGTACATGAAGAAAAAAGGTGAGAGTGCATTACAAATACAATGATTTCCATTTGGTGTATTTTATGCTTAACTTGTGATAAGATGACAACTTTTGAAGACTTCAGCCTCCCATTACAAACAGGAACATATAATCTACCTAATGGGAAGCAGGACGTCCTGTTAATGCAGCTACAGCTTTACAAGTGGTACGTTATGTGTCTGCATTGTGACTGCAGACCCTGCATAGTTCAACCTTTAGCCAGATGGAGTCTAAAAGCACAAAGTTAGTGAGCAATCAGCAAGCAAGAAAGCAACAAATGACAAGTTTTTAACTGCGTATGTGATACAATATAAACATGGTTTTGCAGCGGTGTGATGGTTTCCATTCCTGAGCTTAAGTTAAGGGTTTCCTGTCTCATTGCAAAGGTATGTTAGGGATGGATTGGTGATCTTCTTAACTTCTTACAAGTATGTGTATGTTGTGTGTGTGTGTGTGTGTGTGTGTGTGTGTGTGTGTGTGTGTGTGTGTGTGTGTGTGTGTGTGTGTGTGTGCCCTGCAGTGGTCTGACACCCCATCTAGGATTAATGTCTCTACCTTGCATCATTTGAAAGCTGGGATAGGTTGAGGCTCCCCATGACTCTAAACTAGATGAAGCAGGTAGTTGGTGAAGCATGAATGAATTCATGTAGGTCGAGAAACATACAATATAAACTGTTAGGCCCTGATTGTGATCACAAGAAGGTTATTGTTGTTCTTGAACCACTAAGCTTTGCTGTTGAAATCATTTTCATATTATAAAGTTAGTGAACAAGTCTTAATATTTTTTTAGAAAAATGCAAAATATGAATGTTTCTTGTTCTGTTTTGTTTATTCTGTCATTTATAGCTGCTCTTAAAAAGTTTATCAGTTCATGTAGTTTTAATCTATCACAATGTCTGACATTAACATCACTATTTCAATGTCTCACAAAACTTCACTTATGACCAATGTGTGAAATATAATGATTCCCAGTAACAAAAAATTAGTTCATACCATCCAAAAAACTTACCAAATTTCAGGTTAGCTTTTTCTGTCTTTAGTTTTCTAAGAACAGAAGAGTCTGTACTCCATCAGTATGATACAGATCAGAAGTTATTATTTTTGTTAGAGCTTTATATCAAAACAATGTCTTGGGAGCAACAAGGACCAGTTCTATAATTGTTCTCATTGTTGTCTTCAAAAAGAAATCTAGCTACTATGAAATGAAAGTACTAATTGGTTTCTGAGTGAAAAAGAAAGGCAAAGGTTGTTGCTTGGAATAACAACCTTTTCAATGTAGACAACAAAACAACATAATTCTACACTGGTTGTCATTGGCAGTTAAAGGCATTTTATCTCTTTATGGGATACGACAAACCAGTATTGGCATTATTTGATATATTACAACATAAGTTTCATTTAGATGGTGTTGACTTATAGAGATATTTCTAAGTGTAACCTTTAACTCAGACTACCTGGCTTATCACATGATCCATTAAAAGTTACATAAAAAGTAAATGAAAAATGACCCAAGGATAGTCCTATTAAAATTCCAGAGTATATTACTATTCTACAAAGTAAAGCAAAAATGAAACGTATGTACATGATTCTAGGGTCTGCTTTCTAAATTAAAACATTTTGATAAGAAAAGTATGTGTCTAATTCCTAGATGAGATCATGAAAGATCAGGTAACTTGCCTTCCGCAGCAACTATGCTGGCAAGTTTTGCTTTCTTTGCTGAAAGACTGGAGTGACAGCTCCATCCTGAAAAGTGTATTGGACACTTTTAGGTACAAATTTGTTGCAGATGAAAGTCTGCTCACCCAGTGTCGGGTATAACCCATTCAGCCAGCAAATAAACTGCAATTTTTACAACCTTGATTGTGCACTCATTAAAAAAGTGTCCCTAATGTTTAATGGATAATATTACCCTAATGATAGCCCTGCTATTAGGGTGATTAAAGAGAAGTCTGCATGGATGATGCAGTTAAGTTGCATCTATAAAACTAGAATGAATTCAGACTGGAATCCTATCCTGGCAGTCTGTAAACATTCCTGTCATATACAGATATTGCAAATAATGCCAAAACTGCTATTTACTCCCAGCAGTTTATATGCTACTAACTTGTATGTTTAATGATGGCTAAAGATCAGCACTTTCTGCTTCAATCACTGCATTAAATTACCTGCATAATAATATTTTTTCACACTCAGAGACAAGTACTGTGGTAGCCATGGGAAGAAAAGTAATTATGAATGTTTCTTTGCCCCTATAATTGGTGCAGTAGACCATACTAAGGTAGTGCAATGTTAGAAGTACCTTTAACTAGGCACTGACTATCAATTGTTTCAAAGAGTAAAGTGCATCCACAGTTAGGACCCATGTGTACAACACATAATGGCTTCTATTAGAAACTTGTTGTTTTGTGGACCAGTCCACAGACTAGCTGTTTAGATGTATCAGACCTTAGCCATGAATAATCTGAGTGAGCAACTCCACAGTGAAATAGAAATGGTATATAACAGAATGACCAGGTTTGTTGCTGCAGTGCTAACAGTTCCTGCCCATTTCGAGTTGCTGTTCAGACTGCAGTGAATGCGCATTAACAGTATATTGTATCTTCATCTCTCCTTCACACAGAATCACCTGCACAAAGCCCCATGCCCAGACCTCACTGACCTGTTTTTAGATGTATGTTTTCATCGGCATTACCCTTTTAAATTAATATTCTCAAAAATTAAACATCTGAGCTCCAGTCACTGTGCCACATCTTCGATAAGAATAGCTGCAGCCTACTTTCCAGCAAAGAAGTGTACACAAAGAATTTAAGAAGGCGCTGCAATAGTGTTAAAATGCAGCCACTCTCCACACAAACTTTGGAACTGCATAGTACAGGTATAACTGCATAGTGCAGGTGTAGTGATACCAGTAAACTAGGTCACTGCATGCATTCTATAAAGTCAGCTAACCCTGGGTTACTGCCACCTATACCTGGCAAATGCTTCTCTAGCAGAGATTTCAAAGTGATAACTAATGAAGCCCCTCAGGATTTATTATCAGTTGATCATAGGGTAAACTAGCAGCCTATTACCTATGCAGTAATACCTGGCAGGGGTGCAAATTATGGTTAGATTGTCTTTGATCTGTCATGGTTTGATCCTAAGGGTGAAACCTGAATGATAATGCTCAAAAGGGAATAAACCCCAACATCAATATATTGACTAAGTATCATTGCAGTATTTTGACAGACATCCAGTTTATGAACTACATGGTCCTGTTTCCCACTTGACTGTGACAAAAACAAAATATAAGTCATTTTAAAGCATTTTTTCAATGGTGACAGTACCTCTTCTACAAACCAGTGAAAGGTCTCTGCTCCCTCAACCATGATTTATTTATGCAGTGTCTGTAAGGTCTCAGAAGTTCAAAGAAAAAGAAATACACGTTTCACTTTCACCCAGTTAGGTACAAACCTGCAAATAATATAATTAATTATTGGGTGATGTTGAGTCTGAGTTGCAGGGTGACACAACTCTCTTGAAAGACAGATGCTACAGTGCCACTACAATGCTACAATTACATGTGCTGGGGTGATGTGCAGAGCTGTGCCATAATGGCCCATGGTGGAGTCTCTCTTTAGGAATTTGAGGATCACTGACTCAGGGTAATTCTGTTATGATGCTACATGTTTATCTTTTGGTATGTCTTACAAAAGTACTAAGCATGTGTGAATGGATACTTCTGCAGCTTTAAAGCTGGTATTCATAGTCAGGGTCTTCTCATTTTTGTAGCAGTAATCTGCAAAGAGCAGTGCTAAGTGGATATGCAAATCCTGGACTTTCAGCATAAATACTGAAATGTGACGGAGTTGTTATAAACATGCTCCCCCTACCACAAAAGCATAACGTGTAACACATAAGCAATAGGGAGACAGCTAATACCCTGATAAGGGGCCTTAGACATTTGTGTAAGAGACAGATTCATAGACATGAATTTGTAATGAGGTAATCTGCATACTAAGCATGTAAATAGCACTGAACTTATGCCAGTAAACAGCACTTTTCCAGGAGAATACAGAGATGTGGGGTAGATTGCTTTGGTAAATGTTTCATTTTGGTGTTTGTGCATACCTGGACATATTACTGAAGGGGTTTCTTGGGCAAATGTTTAATTTTGGTGCTTATACATACTTGGACATACTCTTGAAAGGGTATTCATCTGTGTGTCAAGGAAGTCCTTGTGCATACATGATCAGACTACTGAAGTGATTGCTGGGAAAAATAATTTATTTTGTGTCATTTTAGAACTTCTGCATACTTAAGACAAACTAATAAAAGGGTTGCTGGGGGAAATGGTTCATTTGTGTGTCGGGGAAGTGTTTGTGCATACTTGGGCAAACCACTGAAGGAATGGCCGGGGGCAAATTTGTGGATTGCAAGTACAATATCAAAGGTGCAGCAGCACTTTTATCAATGGATATGAGTACCATAAGGATGTTGGGTTGTGAATTACAAAACCACCTCATTAGCATATGCTGCTTTCAGCATTTCTCATTTGCATCTCACTATTTTTAAGGCCTTTCACGTTAGTCTAAATGGCAGCTATGAATCTCACCTTTACTATGCTCATTCATAGGCATCAGGGATACACCTATCTGCATTTGCAAAAGCAACTATGAATACAGACCATGATCTCATAACAGTCCCAGCTGCCTATTAATCGATTAATAATATAAGCTGTGAATTGATGGTATCATAGCTGAGTCAAACAACAATCATGTTTTAAATGTGAAACTTTGATGTCCATAAATGCAGTTTTGTAGCTAACTTTTATATTTTGTATATTATCTTTTTCTAATTGTATGGTATTGTTTATCATTACAGTGAAATCAAATGGATGCATCATTAATTACATGAATATATTGAAATATCAGTATTAACCATCAATATGGGTGATTTTCTCCTTGGGTCTCCTTTCAAAATTCTCTCTGCCTGGCATAAATAACCTGGTTAACAAATTACAAATATAAATAAATAAGAGCATACACATTTTCTTTCCATAACTATAGAAGATGAACATTTTATTGCAGTGTGTAATGCCTATCCAAAACAATGTTTTTACTGTTTAATATCTCCTGATTGTATGCTAGTTACATATGAGTTTGTAATTGTACTTTGTTGAGAAGGCCACATCATCAGATGGCCTGCACTTTGTTCATTTTAACTTATTACCTATCACCAATTCTTTGCATTCTACTGCTGCACTAAACAAATGTGTGGTTATTACTTTTTTGCTTTGTTATAACTTTAAAAGCAAAAAAATGAAAAAAAAAAATATTCTAATTTTGTGAAGTATGATCAGGTCCAGTTTATGAGTTTTATTCTGATTGCTGTTTAGCTTGGTTTCCATTCCTTGGCAGCATGGCAGAAGGTGAGTCCACTTTGCTCTTCAGTTTTGAGTGACCCTTTTTGATTATGCATCACATCTCCAGACCATCAGAGCTCCTCATATTTAGTGAGGTAGAATTTTTTTTAATTCAGATTTGGGATGCAGTTAGTATGACAGAATTCATGTCAAACTGCCAAGGAAATTTTCAGCAGATAAAAGGAAATCACTGAAATCTACTTTTAGCAAACCACACTGTATATTATTTTTCCTACAGTTTTCATGTGTGGGGAAAACCTCACACCCCTGATGCTTATTTATACCAGGTCCACAATCACACAACTGTAGGGAAAATTGCAATCTCCATAACACTGAAAGTGGCTTTTAGCGAAATTAGTTTGCATTGAAAGTGTTTTCCTGCACCTTCTGGTTCACATCTGAAAGCACTTCTGCCTTATGGAAGGCAATGACTTGCTTGTGTTGAGTCACACCCTGACACTCTGATATGTTGAGTAACAAAATAGGGGAGATATGAGGTGGTATTATGAAGGAGTTATCACTACATCCTCAGTGATACACCATCCGTCTCTACTTTCCATCCACTATATACAGGTAGGTCCAAAGCTTTTATGGCCCCATTCTTCATCGTGTGACCTCATGCAGTTGTCCCAACATGTCCCAAACCCTTGTCACAAAGACACATTGTGCAAGAAGAGCATCATCATTACTCTAACAAGCCACTTGGGCTCTTCCAGCGGCCAGACAGCTGGTCGCCTGGGTTATAATCAGGGCTTTATGCCTCTGCTTTATGGAGATGGTTCTGATATCTTACTTTATTTCATAAATGTAGATTCTTTCCTGTTTGGGAATTAATGACACCTATTATTATATATAGGAGGATAAACAGGGTCACATTATTTGACATCTGGGTTGATAACAATTATGACATGAGGAGTGTAACAGCAGGAGTACAGAGCTAACCTGATGTTCTTGCTCTGGATCTGGAGGTTGCACTGCCTCAAATGATGCTGCACATTTTGGACCATTCAACTCTTATCATGTAGCAAAAATTACTGGGAAAATAAAGCTGAGTTATAACAGTGCAACATGAGGGCAGTTCCGCATCTGTTGACCCTGCATTTTAGATATCAATAAGGCAACTATAGTTCCCATCCTTTGTGCCATTTGTACCATTTCTGTCTTACCTACCCTATACAGACTCAGGAATTATGCACACTGCTGTAAGTGCAGTTAGATCATAATACGCACATACTGAATCACTGCTGTTGTACCAGTGATGGTTATCTGCTGTCCTTGTGTAATGGTACCATTCACTGTGCTGTCCACAGTAGGCACTAGAATAGGCATCTTGAGGAATAACATATGCCTTCCTCCCCAAATAAAGCAAACCATAGACCAAATTATTTGCATGCTTAAACTAGCAGGCTTTCACATCCCTGTTACTGCAGTGTGTTAAGGTATGACTAGTCAGAATAATGCTTCTTAAATGTTTGTCCTAAAGATATTTTAACTGGCAGTCTGAAGTTCCGTGAAATGTTGGTTGATTTTAATATATCAAAACAGAAGATTCTGTTAGGCTGCATCTGCAACTTTTAAATTCCAAAAAGAACAGTTTCTGCATTTGTGTGGTGTGTTTCAGTGAAAGGTTTGAAAGATGAATTTCCCAGTCAAAGATCTGAGAGAAGAGGTGGCTGAAAGTTTAAACATCAGTTAATGGAGGTATTGCAGCTCTAGTCTGTGAACATGTGAAAACTAGCCTTAAATATTATGTCAGCTTATAGAAAGTCAGTGAAAGTCATTGCATATGGGAGACATATACTGGGTGTCAGATACTTCATATACTTAGTATTCTTAGTGCAGTACTTAAAAAAAATAATATGGCAGACCACCAGTAATCTACTCACTCTGTTAATGCAGTGCTGCTGACAGCTTGATAGGCCTTACTGGCTGCTTTAAGCAAAAGAGAGAGAGAGAGACAACATCTGTTTTTGCTCTTGCTATATTGAGAATTAGAATGGTATTCTAAACTGGTTAAATTAATCTGCAGGTAGAATAATTAAATTTAATTCAATTTAAAAAGCAAAAAAATGCCTTGTACATCACTGACTCAGATGCTGCAATGCATTTCCTATGAATCTCACAAGAATCAACACAAACTGTTTGCATATTGCAATTTTACTACTAGTCACTCAGCCATCTTGTCTAACACCAACATCTCCTTATTAGATTTGCACCATAGCACAAATATATTTCACAGAGTTGGATGGAAAATCCAAAAAAAAAGTAAAGATTAGCAAGTAGCCAGAACTGCATAAAGTCAGCAAAAAAAAAAAAAAAAAAAACATCATCCATAAGCCATGTAACTAGGAGTAGAGTTATGGATAGAAATGTTCACAGGTTCATAGATGGTTACTAGGCTAATGACCCTAGAGCCCTTACTAGCCTAGGCATATTCATTCCGAGCTTCCCCAGTTGATGGTGGTTAGGCGAGTGAAGTTTGCAGAGGTAAGTGTGTATGGTAGTTACTAATGACTTCCTGTGTTCAGGAAAGACATGGGTGTCACCCCAGTTGTGAATTTGCAGTCACTCATCCATTGATCTAGGTTGTGCTTGAAGAGGGTCAGGGAGGGGCTTTCTTTCATGTGAATTGAAAGCTTGTTCCAGAAAAGTGTCAGTCTGGAGATATATCTCTCTCTAGCATGACCTATTCATGTCAAAGGCTAGGCTAAGTTCCCTGGAGCGAGTGACCCTCTTACAGGTTGATTTACGAATGGGTAGCATTTCTATCAGGACTGGGTCAGACACTGCCCTGTAAGCCAGGCACAAGTCACACCTTAGCAATGAGACAGAGTACAGTGACAGAACTTTCAGTCTTTCTGCATAAGACTTATCTTGTGTACCCTGTAATTTCTTGGTGAGAAACCTCTGTGGTTTCTCCAGTTGTTGCAGGTGTTTGTTGAGGTACATGCAAAAGGGAGCATTGTGCTCAATTATTGGTCTGATGAGGGCCAAGTATAATGGCATTATAACCTCTTTAGATCTAGATGGAATGTTTTTACATATAAGAAGTGCCACATAGAAGTATTTCCTTACTACTGCAGATACATGGTGGTCAAGTTTGGGTTGCTATCAACCTGAGTACCCAGATCGCATACCACTGGGTCTTCACTTAGGGGGTGCTGTCTGTAATGTGATTATTATGGATGTCAACTTTCTCAAAGGGAATAATAATGCATTTTTTGCATTTAGCCTTAATCCCTGGTTTTGGCACAAGTCATTTGTTTGTGTTACCCCTGTCTGCAGTATGTTAACATCATTGGGGGACTCAGTGATTGCTCCCAATTTGCATTCATCAGTGAACATGGTCAGCCACAGGCTTTCCAAGCTTGCCTGAACTTTTAAGAAATAAATTCAGAACAGTAAGGGGCCCAGCAGAGAAACATATGGAATGCAACTGGTGACTGATGGTTTGCTATAAGTGAAGTCACTCGCTTTGACAGTATGTGTCCTGTCAGTGAGCCAGTTGTCTACCCATCTGGTAACGTAGGGGTTAAGTCCCAATTGGGAGAGTTTATCCATAATACTTGAGTGGGTGATTGTGTCAAATGGCTTGGCTAGGTCAAGATAAGTGGTATGCACTATCTTTCCCTCATCCAGGGCCTTGGTAACTTTATCAAATAAGTCAACCATGTTTAACAGGCATGACCTACCTTTAACGAATCCAAACTGGGTTGGGTCCAGAGTTTGGAGATTACCTATGTCCTTGTTAATAAGGTCCATAATGATTCTTTCCGTGGCCTTGCAGATGAGGCTAGTCAACCAGGGTCATTTGATGGTCCCCCTTTGTGCCGAGGGATTACTGCTGCTGTCCTCCATTCCGCTTGACCATAGCCAGTTTTCAGGCTGTGGTTAAACAGGGATCCAAGTGGGTCTGCTAAGTCATGTTTTAAGTTACTTAAAAGGCAACCTGGGATGTTGTCTAATCCCACTGATGCTGTCTTTGGCCTTGGAGAGTGCAGTGATGACCTGCTGTCTTGAGATAATAGGCTGAGGAATGGTGGCAGGTATACTTCGAGGGATGACTGGGGAGGCAAGGGGTGAAGTTTGCTACAAATCTATCAGCTAGCAAGTTGGCTATTACCTCCAGTTGAGTATTGGTGGTGCCATCCACAACCAGTTCAGTGCATAACTGGGTATTCCCTTTCAGATTTTGGATGTAGTTAAAAATGCCTTGTGATTATCCTTAGCTAGGGAGGCTATTTTTGCTTTGGAATTAGCTTTGGAAGACTTGACAGGATCTCTAATTTGTTTGGTTAAGGTAGATAGGGATTCCTTCCTCTGCTGAGCCAGTTTCCTCTTGTTCTTAGACATTAGTTTTTTTCTTTTGTTGTATAGCCTGTTTATACTAGGGGTCCACCAGGGTGGCTTGTGGCTTGTTATTTTAACAACACCTGTTTTTAATCTGGTCATGTTTAGCTGATTCTGTACAACTGCTAAGTGGTTCTACAGGGCATTGGTGTACACCTCTGCATATGAGTCTGTGTTATCTGCCTTTGAGGGGGTTTTGAAACTTCTTATGCCATCACTTAATAGGAGGTAGTTTGTCTTTGAAAAATTCTGGAGCAGTTTTTACCTTAATTGGGTATGTGGTATTATAATTACATTGAACGAGACTGATTTATGGTCTGATCTTACCAGGGAGGACACACATGGGGAGGGTGCAATGCTCTCCCATGTTAGTGAGTACTAGGTCCAAGACATTTGAGCCTCTTGTGGGTGTGCTGGCTAACTGTTCCAGAACATTTACATTGACAAAGTCCAAGAACCTCTGAGCCAGCACATTTGTGGTCGTGTATGTTTTCCAGTCGATGGTAAGATAATTAAAATCACCATGCTAAGGTGCTGGGCTGTATGGCAAGTAACTCCAATAAGTCCGGGTATGTTGTATGCTTTTCCTGTTTCATGGTGGGGGACCTGTAGCTAGCTATGATGTGGTAGGGGGATTTGCCTATAGTTAATTGGTCATGGAGTAGCACAAGAGTGTCATACTGCCTATCAGTCTCAATCCTTAATGAAGATGGATACACCTCCTCCTTTGGTTCTTTCACACTCGGTTTGTGGTCTGAATGTATGGAAGGCATTGTAGCCCTGCATGGCCAGGGTGCTTTCCATGCCTGTGAACAATGTCTGTGACTGTACAGACTTCAGCATCTTCCAAAGTGAGAAATGTTTCCAGGGAATTTCTTGTTTAGACTCCTAGGCTAGCATTAAGCATCAGTACCTTGAATTTATATAGATAGGATTTTGTTATGTTGGGAGGTTGGTTATTTTGACACTGCCTAAAAAGGCACAATAGGGGTGGCTAAAGCCTTTACCAGTATCCAAAAGCCTAGAGGAGACAGGTGAAAACCATCTCTGGCAAAACAGCATGGCTTGTTGACCATGTCTTCCCAAGATAACAGGTATTTGGATCCGCATGGACTGACCCCAGAAGCTAAGCCATTTGTTAAAGTCAGTTATTTTTGTTTGTCTTGTGGCATCATCCTTGGAGAAGGTAGAATACTGTTTAAGGCTAGGCTTATACCTGCTTGTGATACATAATCTGAAAGCTCAACCATGTCTCTCTTCATACAGTCCAGTGAGGTATGTTTCAAGTCATTCACCCCACGTGGACTGTGATGGAGTCATACTGGTACTTGCAGTTGAGTGACTTGAATGCTTGAGTGACTTGATGGATCCTGGCACTTGACAGGCAGGTAACCATAACCCACTCCTTATCCATTCTGGTGAGGAGAACATCCATGTGTCTCACAGTGGAGTCACCTATGGCCAATACATTAGGTTTTGTGGTGTTACACCTTATGGGCTTATTTGTTAAGGCACTGATGTGCATCTGTTATTATGCATTGTGGTTGCTTTTTGCATTGTTATGTGTGTAAGTGGTTTCCATTTGGGAGGCCTATGATATTTTGGTAAGTTACTAGCGAGTACCTCTGCATATAGGTTCATAGTTTCATAGGTGTGTACTAGGCTAATGACCGTGAGGCCTTTACATGCCTAGCCATAGGATTACCCTGGCATAGTGCCACCCGACCTTAATTCCCAGTGCCTCTGTCAAGTAGAGCCACTGGAGTTTTCCCCATGGTGAATTTTCTGTTTCCCATCCACTCATCAAGATTTCTCTTGAAGAGGGTCAGCGAGGTGCTCTGCTTGACATGTATGGGAAGTCTGTTCCATAGCATGGCCAGTCTCTGGGTTATGAACCTGTCCCTCCAGCATGTTCTGTTAATTGTGGTAATGGGATTGAGGTCTTTGGAGCATGTGGTGTGAAGTGATTGGGATTTCTTTAGATGTAGCATTTCTAACAGGGCTGGGTCAGACATGGCTTTGTATGTCAAGCAGAGATCACCTCTAAGTAGGCGATATGAGACAGAGAATAGTTGGAGTTTTTTTAGTTTGTCCATATAGGACAAGTGTTTAAGGCCTAGGATCCTCTTTGTGAGGTACTTTTGCGGCCTCTCCAGTTGTTGCAGGAGTCTAGTGAGGTACATGCCAAATGGGGTATTGTACTCGATGATTGGCATAATGAGGGAAGAGTAGAGGGAGACAATGACCTCTTTCTTCCTGGATGCAAAACCCTTAGTAATGAGATGTGCCACATAGAAGGACTTTCTGACCACAGTCGCAATGTGGTGATCAAAAGAGAGGTTGCTGCAACCTGTGTTCCCAGATCTCTTATAATGCCTTCTGTGTTCAGTGGACTACCATCAATGTGGTAATTCATGGGAAATGGGTTTTTCCCAAAGGAGATGATGACACATTTTTTGGCATTGAGATTAAGGCCATGGTTCTGACACCAGTCATTGGTCTCAGTGAGGCCATTGTGTAGGATGTCAACATCACTTGGGGAGTTAATAATAACTCCCAACTTGCAATCATCTGCAAACTTTGTCAGTCAGAATCCCTTCGTGTTGGCCTGGACTTCAGAGAAGTAGATACCAAACAGGAGAGGACCCAGGACCAAACCCTGTGGGACTCCACTTGTGACTAGTCGGAAATCTGACTTGGAGTCAGCTACTTTCACACTGTGGGTTCTATCTGTGAGCCAGTTTGCAATCCTGAATGGGGAATGGTATCAAAAGCCTTGGCCAGATCAAGGTAGGCTATATGAACCACCTTGCCTTCATCCACAGCTCTGGTGACTGACTCAAAGACGTTGACCAAGTTGAGCAGGCATGCTCTACCCTCCATAAAACCAAACTGTGTGGGATCCAGTGTTTGGAGATTCCCTATATCCTTGTTTATTAGGTCCATAATGATGAGTTCCATAGCTTTGCATATTAGACTCATCAGGCTAATGGGGCAATAGTTCCCAGGGTCTGTAGTCACTCCTCATTTGTGGAGAGGATGATTGTAGCAGTGCGCCATTCGATAGGGACAAAGCCTGAGGTGAGACTGTGATTGAACAGGGCACACAGGTGAGGTGCCAGTTCACTCTGTAGTTCATGTAGAACACAACCAGGGATATTGTCAGGTCCCATAGACGCTGTATTCTTGGCCTTGGACAGTGCTGTTTTAACCTGTGCAGCAGTAATACTGGGTACCTGGCAATCTACCGGTATTGTGATTGGTCCTTTGGGGTCAAGAGAGGGATAAAGTTGGCACTGAATCTGTCAGCCAGTATACTGGCAATATCTGTTGGCTCGGTATAGGAGGTACCATTGTGCAGTAGCTCAGAGCAAATCTAGGTATTGCCATGGAGATTATTTACATAACTATAGAAGGCCTTGTGGTTGTCTTTACTATCTTCTGCAATTCTGCTAACATAGCTAGCTTTAGAGGATTTGATGAGGTATCTCAACTTTTTGTTAAGGCTGATAAGGGAGTTTTCCAGACTTGGGACTTCACCTTATTCCGCATCACTTTCCTCCTTCTGTTGTAGAATTTGTTTATAGCAGGGGACCACCAGATTGGCTTCCTTTTTTTTGGAGGAGAGTGCCTTGGTTCTATTGAGTATGGTGAGATCCATGCATTTGTGTACATGTTTGTACAGTGCATTGGTGTATGATTCTGTGGTCACACAACTATTCTCCATTTGCATGGGTGCCGTGAAGTTAGCCACCTCTGTTTTTAGGAGCCCAACATTAGCTTTGGAGATGTTTTTCATGGTGGTTACCTTTGCAGGGAGGGTGGGAGGGATGTGGATTTCCAAGGTGATTAGTTTGTGGTCGGCTCTAACCAGGGAGGAGCTGACTATTGGTGTAGAGCAATGGTCACCCATGTTAGTAATGACCAGGTCAAGGATGTTGCTGCCTCTAGTGGGGGTAAGAACGAACTGGTCCAGGGCATTGGAATTAATGAACTCCAGGAAACGTTGGGCAGGTGTATTGGTACATGAGTAGTTTACCCATTTAATGGAGGGGTAGTTGAAGTTGCCTAATAAGAGAGTGCTAGGTTGGACCCTAATATTCTCTTGGGTGTTTAAGAACATGCAGTGCGAGTCTTGGGACATGGTTGGGGACCTATAGCAGGCTACAACCTGAATTGCTGTCTTACCCAATGTTAGCTGCACCTGAAGTATCTCTGATGCATTATGCTGGGCTACCAGTCTGGAGGTGTGCGCATCCTTTATGAATATGGAAACACCACTGCCTTTGCAGCTTCGGACCAAGTTCTGGGGCCGAAAGGTGTGGAATGAGTTATAGCCTGGTAGTGCAGAGGTGTTTTCTGCTGCCTTGAGCCAGGTCTCTGTTACAGCACCAATGTCTATTGTCTCCATTTTAAGGAGTGCTTCAAGCGAGTGCATTTTGAGATTTAGACTTCTAGCATTGAGCAGCATGACCTTCAAATTGCATTTGTTTGTAGGTGTTAGGGTGGTAACACCTACAAACAAATGCAATCTGAGGGCCATGCTGCTCAATGCTAGAAGGTGTTACGGTGGTAATTTGGTCTTTGGAACACCTCCTAAAAGAGGCACTATTGGGGTGGCAAGAGCCTTGGCCAGTATCCGAAAGTACAGGAGTGATAGATGCAGGCCATCTCTGGCAAAGCATCGAGGTCTGTCAAGTCATGTCATCCCAAGCAGACAGATACTGGAGCCCCTTAGACTGACACCAGAAACTTAGCCAGTTGTTGAAATCATTCATTTTCTGCTTGTACTGTGGTATCATTCTGGGTGATGGTATGATGCTGCTCAGGGCTAAGGTCATACCCGCCTGGTCTACATAATCCGAGAGCTCCTCAATGTCTCTTTTTATGCAGTCCAGGGAGGTACGTCTCAGGTTTATGTCATGTCCTTATTTAGTGTGGGGAATGTGTGTGCTGACAATCTGTTTGGCATTTAATATGTACTTATGTGAGAGTCTTACCTCCAGTTTCATAGTGTAAATACATGTCTCACATAAAATATTTGTTTCTTTCAAGAATAAGTGGCTGTCAGTATACATAAGACAATTGTTGCATTGCATCAGGATGCCCATATTTATAAGGCTGACCAGAGAGATGATGGGAAACTGTCTGTCCATGACAGCAGGCTCTTACTGTATGTTTTATTAGGGAAGGAAATGGGTTAATTTGATAGGACTATGCTGGTAGCACCGAGACTACAAGAAGGACCTATACTTTGTATAGGCTAAGGTTGATCAATAAGGCAATGCTACTCAGTGTGCAACTGAGTTGCTCCTAGAGCAGCAGAAAAGCTTAGAAGGCTTTCACTGACAGTTATTTAGGGAAAAACTGAGCTTCTAGGCTTTTGCATCAGGACACTGCTAGCCACTACTGAGTGAAGAGCAACACAGTGTAAATGCAAGGCATAAATACAATAAAAGATAAACAAGTTTTAAGCTAATTACTAATCAGAAAAGCATGCAATAAGCTTTTCACCAACAATCCCCAACTCAAACAAGTTAGCTCAGCAGACTTCTGCCTCAAGGGTGCAAAAAACACCTTCTTAATATAGAACAGCGGGTGTGAAACCCATGTGTAACAAGACCACACAAACTACCTACAAGTAACAGATACAATATAATAGAGTGCAATTAGCTACTTAAAGCAATAGCAGACAGTACAGTTTTTTTGAAACTGCTGAAGTGCAGTCACAGTATATAAGAAAAGTGCAAAAAAATACTTAAAGCCGTTTTGTGTGTTTCCCAGCTCAGACTAGATAAACACTGACTGTCACTAGTGAATAATCCCAGTCCTCCTAATGTAAAAGCACAGTATAAGAGTGTCCAAAGTGAAGTGCTACCACAAACAAACTTAAGACATGCAAAATGCTACCACAAACAAACATAAGATACCAATAAACCAGTGTACTTTAAACAGCTTATAAAAGTGTTATTAGTTAATAAAAGTACTTTGGTTTGCAGAAATGAACCAAGAGCCACTCAATTGTACAAAATTTTTAAAGGCACTAAAACCAAGTTAAGCTGATTAATAAGTATTTCAGCCAATAAAACTACATGCAGAAATCTTAGGTTTTTCCCCAACCTAAACAGATCAGGCTACCTCCCAGTGCACTAGATGGAAAATCCACTGAACTCTTGATGTAAAAACAAGTGCTTGCTAGAATATAAAAATACATTACTTTATCCAACAGCTAGCTAGATAATGAATTCAGAGCAAGTAAATCAGTAGAATAAACAATGAGAGGCAAAATGCACTTTTTCCATTTAAGCACACGGAAAGACATATAAATAATTCAATATATCAACAGCAGTATAGAAAGGAAAGAGCTTATTAAGCTCAATTTACAATAGGGGTGGGCAGCTTAAAATCACCAGGTTTAAAAAGCAGATCAACAAAGGGGAGGGTGGGTTGGAAAAATAATAGGGAATCACCATCTATGCAGGCTTGAAATCAGCAAAAGACAAAGGTCCAGAAATTCACGGTGTATTTAAGTACCACTCAAGAGACAATTAACCAATGCAAAAACATGTGAAATGTACAGCCTAGATAATTTGTCTGTCACAAACACTAGGCCAAGAAGATTTCTTAAAACAGAAAACAAAATGGAGCATGTAAAGCATAGAAAGCATTTCTTTCAGTCTCAGACATAAAAATATAGGTTTACTTTCCTCGCCCAGCAGGGAATCACCAGAAGTGCTTTAGATTAGTTAGGCTTGAAATCATTTCAGAAAAAGACAAAAGCCCAGAAATTCACTGTTTATTTAAGCATCACACAAGAGAAAATTAACCATTTATAAATGGTTGGCTAGAGAGGGAGACAGCAAACAGTATTAATGCTTTAAAACATTTGGTTGACATGTGGGTCACTAGAGGCTACCACAGTGGCTGGTTGTAAGACTAGTCCTTCCCATTTCAAATATTTTACACATTTTTGTTCGGTTGGCAGCAACATAAGCCTGTTTTCAGATGAGTTCAGAGTAGGATTAGTAGTAGCAGATTGTGGAACTGGCACTCTGCAGATTATATCAGAGCTATTCAAGTGGACAGAACAGTTGTAATTATGTGTGAAAAATTTGCAAGAAAATGCGCTCTCAGAGTCAAAGCCCTGGAACAGTACAGTGATAAAGAGACACATCTCTTGGTCAAATAATGAGAATAAATGTGTTACTGCTTACTACTCAACTGTTCAACACTTTTGTGCATGTGCAGTTTTTAGGTAAAATTTGCAGTTCTTCCTGTTTTCTTAGTCATGCCTTGTTTTGCCAGATTTTGAAATGGTAAACTCATAGTTGTGCAATGACACAAACTTTTGCTTGCAAACCTTACTTTTCCCACATTCCATGGGCTGCATTATCAAGGGACTAACTAAACTGAATTTTGACTACATTTGCTTGCCTGCTTCTTTATAATTTCCTAGTTACACAATCAGACATCAAAATAATGAGTATTTGGCAGGTTCAGTCATATTTATACTCACACTGGTTGTCAACTGCTACACTCAGTTCTTCTAAAAATCTGTCAATCAACTATGTACAATCTTCCTGATGATTTTATCTTTGACTGAAGTCAGGCTTACTTGCTTGCAGTTTCAACTGATGTCCCTCTTTTGTGTGGTCATATCACCATCACTGTCTTCAGACCCTGTGGCACTGTTTCCTTCTTCATAAGAAATGTTGTCCTGCAGTTACTGCTAACCCCTGTGTTTCCCTAGACGTACTTCACTGAAAACTTGTGCTGTGACCTCCCCTATCAGTTACAATTCCATCCTTAATTCAGTGGATTTTATCTTTCTATCCAACCATTTATTTCCTCCAAGTCACCACTTCCATTTATATGTTAACCGACTTTCTCCTTTCTCATCTGTTGAGAATGGTACGAAATACACATCGTGTACCTATGCCTGATCTTCTTCCTCATAATTTCTTGCCATATTTTCTAACAGCTCTCTGCCCTGTCTGGCATTCCTCTTCTCTTTGGTGTACCAGTAAAATAAGCCCTTCACTTCTTTACTTCACTGACCAGTTCAGGTCCCCTTCCTTCCTTCCTTCCTTTCTCACCGCTATGCTCAGCGTCCTTCTTAGCTCCTCCCTCTTTCCCCCATTTAGGTGTGCTATCACTTTCCTTCAATTTCATAGCAGTCTGCATTCTGAACCATCAGTGCCCTCTAGCACCCACTGTTTCCTTTTTCTTTCTTGTAAATTCATTCATGCCCTTACAAATCACAAGTTGGCTCCCAACCCACATGGCTTGCATATCTATCTCTGAATTACCCTGCAGGGTTTTAATATTAATCAGCCCTCTACACTACAGTCCAATATTTCAACTTTTGAAATGTTTTCTCCCTCCATCGAAACTGAGTAGTAAATCTTACTGTGTAATAATTGCTGCTTCCGTACATGTCCCTCTCCTCTGCATCCATCATAGCCTTATTGCCTTGGTTCTGACATTGCCACATGCTGCTTGTTTCACTTTCTTGTTGATTCCTCATCTTTTGCTGCTGTTGTCCTACTTCTAATAGAAACTGCTGCATCTGGCTTCCCATTGAGGGTGGTAGTAGGCCCATCTAGGCCACCCCCAGCATACTTAGGTCACTCACTGATATCACTGTACTCCTGTTTGCCTGTTTGGCTTTTTTTTCAGCCCATCATCACCCCCTTCTGTTACATACGGTATATGATGACCGTGCATCTGCTTGACAGTACTGTATGTCTGTGTGTGCATGCATGTGCGTGCATATGCATGTGTGCGTGTGTGCATATGTGTATGTATGCATGTGCATGTGTGTGTATGTGTATAAAAATCAATTGTATGATGGGAAGAAATCAAACGTCAGCTCTCGTTGTCTGGACTGAAACTGTAGTGAGGACAACACTTTTACTGTAATTATAATGTTAGTGTTCACCTCTTCACTTGGACTATATCTGACATTACACCAGTTGTAGCACAACATGAAGTTGTATTTGCATGTGATGTTTATACATACACACACACAAACACACACAGTTCAAAACTACCATATTTTTGGTCTTGGAAAACCATCATTAACATGAAATTTCAAGATGACTTTCTCACTTTTGATGTGATATTTTAAAATAATAATTTCTGGTTCTCTCCTAGCACCTATATGCTTTGTTCCTCATTCAAGGTTCTGAGGGGCTTTTTTCCTGTGGTGGCATATATGAGTATTTAAGCATTAAGCATTAAAAAACATTTTTTTTCCTGTTAAGAAAAAGTTTGGTAACACAGTACTTATTTTAATATGCGCTACCTTTATTGTCTTATACATATTTGCCAATTCTTTAACTAATACTGCATACATCCTTATAAGTTTATAGGTGATTGCCAGGCAAAAGACCCCAGGGGCCTTTTTAAGTTTACTCATACTTCCCGGCGATGAGAAGCAAACACCTTAACCATTATGGCAACCCTCAAACCATAATTCTTTGAATCACTTCATGGTGCATCTATCTTCTCTGGTAATCTTGCAATTTTATGTGACAGCAGCCTTTTCATAATGAACATAATGCTACACACTAAGCCACTGTGATGGTGAACGTATGCCCCAAAGTTTCTAAAACAATAAATATGGGCTATCAGTAATGGCTTGAAATTATAGACCTGAACACAGAAAAAGGGAAAATGTAGTTTTGTGTTAACTCTGAAAACAGATATGTTAATAAACGTGTTTGTATTACACATATGAATAATGCCTTGCAAAGACCATGTATTAGAGATTTTTAGTGAACTGTCAGTGAAAGAATATATGTACTGACTTTCAAGTAAAGCACACAACATTTGCAGCTATCAATGTCACTGCCTATTTTTAGTGTAGAAGAATGCATATTTTATGAATACATAAAGAATGTTTTTTTTTTTCTTTTCCAGAACTCCAATATAGGAAGTTCCAGCAGGCTTCACTTCTGAAGTATGTCTAATGCTGTCACCCATCTCCTTTCTTCTTTTAGAAAGTCCACACTTTCTTTGTGTGCTCAAGTGTGTGTGTGTGTGTGTGTGTGTGTGTGTGTGTGTGTGTGTGTGTGTGTGTGTGTGTGTGTGTGTGTGTGTGTGTGTGTCTGAATCTGCTCATGTGATGGATGTGTAAAATTGGACAGAGCTTTGTGAAGTCAGGGAAAGAAAAAGACTAGGCCTCTACACTGCATTCATTCAATTACATTGTAGTACCCATGTTATGAAATTCATAATGAATTGTGTGATGCACAACCTGGCAAATAAAAGGAATTAGTTAGAGAATCCATTTTGGCAAGACGACAATTTTCCACAAATTGTAAATACATGCTCACACTTCACAGATACCTATGGGCAGTTTTGAGTATTGCCATTTCACCTATTGGCATGCCATTAGTATGTCCAAAGAAACTGCAATTTAAGTGATGACATCCTGACAGAAAAATGACTTGCAGAATACCTTTGTATTTAACTCATTACAGCCTGGTGGCATCTCCAGGCATTGCTGCAGTTACACCCTACTGACACCTCTGAGTGTAAAGCATTTCTTGTTCATATATGCATTAATTCCATAACCATGTTTCAAACAAGGTATTAAAAATTTCACCCTAAAGCTTATGCAATGACATATACAACTGTATTGATATCTGACCTTTAACTAGAGCAGATCAAGAGATATTGAATATTATTTATATGCTATTTGTTTGTATTGCAATAATTTTCATATTTCTCTAAATATCTCCACAATCAAGTGATAGAGACAGAATTGCTTACCCTCATATGAAACTTTGCAGCTGTATGAGGTAAATGCTGCTGGCAGCAGTTTGAATGGTTACTGAGACTTCTTAAGCACTTCATACAACATTACACAATTCAAAGTTATACTCTGGTTTAGGGTAATTATTCCCCTCTCAACTCCAGAAAGTGCTCCGTGTGGACTCCTAAAACTGCAACTTCCACCCTCCACTACCTGCCTGGGTCATTCTCCCCTGGGTTCACTTCATATACTGGACAATTATAACCTGGACTAAACCACATCAAAGTTATACTCTGGTTTAGGGTAATTATTCCCCTCTCAACTCCAGAAAGTGCTCCGTGTGGACTCCTAAAACTGCAACTTCCACCCTCCACTACCTGCCTGGGTCATTCTCCCCTGGGTTCACTTCATATACTGGACAATTATAACCTGGACTAAACCACACCAAAGTTATACTCTGGTTTAGGGTAATTATTCCCCTCTCAACTCCAGAAAGTGCTCCGTGTGGACTCCTAAAACTGCAACTTCCACCCTCCACTACCTGCCTGGGTCATTCTCCCCTGGGTTCACTTCATATACTGGGCAATTATAACCTGGACTAAACCACACCAAAGTTATACTCTGGTTTAGGGTAATTATTCCCCTCTCAACTCCAGAAAGTGCTCCGTGTGGACTCCTAAAACTGCAACTTCCACCCTCCACTACCTGCCTGGGTCATTCTCCCCTGGGTTCACTTCATATACTGGACAATTATAACCTGGACTAAACCACACCAAAGTTATACTCTGGTTTAGGGTAATTATTCCCCTCTCAACTCCAGAAAGTGCTCCGTGTGGACTCCTAAAACTGCAACTTCCACCCTCCACTACCTGCCTGGGTCATTCTCCCCTGGGTTCACTTCATATACTGGACAATTATAACCTGGACTAAACCACACCAAAGTTATACTGTATGTTTCTTTGATATTTTTTCTTTTAATAGTGCCATTGATGTTATTTCTGGGTATTCTCCCCTGATATAGAAACTAGACTTCTGCCAGTCTCCGTCAGCAGCCATCCCCCCCCCCCTGTTTGCTAGACTGCTTGATCCCTCACTCTATCTCCTCTCTTCTGCTGAATATTATATATACTGCACTACCCCCAAACCAATTTGTGATTCCAGTACTCACTTCCTTACCCCTTCTCCTACCTAAAGTACTGTCTCTCTCTCTCTTGACAATATCCCAGTTTCTCTTCATATTTCCCACACCTCATGTTTACAGTGTCTCTCCTGACTGACTATTTTCCTTGTAGTTCTTCTGGCCTTTACCTATCTCCTACTGTTAGTTCTCTCTGTCCCAGTGTTCTCTGTTAACATCTTCACTACTCTCTTGCCTCCCTTGTAACTTTTCAGAGAACTGTTTCTCCTGAGCTTCATCTACTCCTTGTCCCCCTGCCTCTAGTTAACCTAACTACCTCCTAGTATCCAGACCCACTCCCCTAGGATAGCTTCTTTCTGATTGATGTTATGTGATCCTATCTCGCCTACATTCTGAATGATGGGTTATGCCAAAGAGTCTCTTATTGGCTGAGCTTACTATATCCCAGGATGCACCACTACCAGTCCCCCAGATCTCGTTTGCCGCTTCCCTGCGAAGACGTGGTCTCGAGCTGGCTGGGCTGAGTAGTTTTATTAACTAACTTTTCTGTCAGTTTTTGCTGTTTTTGCTCACAAAAGCTGTTTTACATTTGTGTCATTTGGATTGTAAAATTGTTGTGTGTGATTGGGTTGAGTTTGTTTTCCCTCCATCCAGGGCCTTCCCGGACTGTCAACCTTTAATACTTACAGGGTCTCTAGTAATTCTATAGTTGGTTTAGAGTTCCCTGTCCTTTTTACAGGAAGTGTTTGCATTAAGCTATAACTGTAAGCTTAGCTTTATCATCAGTAAGAATTTAGTTGTTTACTTTCCTGTCAAAGTGACTAGAATTGTGTAACATCATGTCTCAAACCCCTAGGCCTTCGGGCTTTAAAATGTTCAATGCGGGTTTAAAATGTCTATCACAGACGATCATTCACTCTGTGTATATTGTCTCGGGGCAAAGCACTTGCAGGAGTCATGCAGCGTATGTCACGCTTTTTCCTCAAGGGTCCTCCAGGAGAGGAAAAATAAATTGATTCTTAAGGGTTAGTTAAACCTTCCTTTGAAGAAGCCTTGGCATCCTCTCCTGCTCCGCCAAAAGAAAAGGGTTTCGTTCCGACCAGTCCGTCGGATCCGACTGCCAAAACTTAGGCAGGCCTCTCCTTCGGCTCCAAAGACTTTGCCTCGATGCCACCAGTATCGACTCCTCTGGCAGCCGATGGCTGGGGCCAGACACTTCCTCCTCGGCGCCCCGATGGAATCTGCTGTGAGTATTCCTCGGCGCCGATACTCATCCCTTTGGGGCCGATGGAGAGGCCTTCGAACCCGTTCTGTTTCCTCTCGGTCTGAATGTCGGATTCTGATATAGACAGGGTGCTCCAAAGACTGTTCCAGTCCCCAGTCTTCCAAAATTTGTTTCGGTTCCGACCCAGTTGGTTTCGGAGCCGATGACCTTGGCCCACCCCATTGCCATTCCTCCTCCGACTGCTTGCTCTGTCGGAGCAGGTGCTGTTGGAGCCGGTGGAGATCTCAGGGTCGGCTCCACTTCTTCGGCTGGACCGGGTGATGTTTGACCTATGCTTTCGGTTCCGAGCCTCCCCTCGGACTTCCGTCGGCTATCACGGCTCAGTCCGGACACTCCCAGGATTCTGGGGTCCGGCTTTCAGGGCCATGAGGAGTGCCTTGGCCAAGTCCTCTTCGCCATCTCTCCGGTTTTACCAGCACCTTCCCTGGGCGTGGAGACTGGGTCTTTGGCAGTTCTGTCCGTAGCCAGCGGCGAGGCCTGAGGTTACCCCCAGTGGGGTTCCCCTCCTCCTGAGGGTTCTTCGAGTTGTCTTCAGAGGAACCCCAAGGAAGAGATCGTGCAAGAGGAAGCACGTGGACTCCCCGAGTCTATTACATCGGACACTGATATGGATGATGCAGAGGGGTCCCCTCGGATGATGTCTCATTTGCAGACATCTTAGAGATCCTCAAACAACGGCTGGATATCCAAACCCTCTGCTGACGAGTCAGTGCTCCTCAAGGCCTTTGGGGCTCAGCCCTCCGCCTCCTGGGTGTCTCCGCCTTCGACGAGCTTCTGGATTTAGTTTGTCGGCATGCGGAACATCCAGATACCGTGGAACCAGTCCCTTCTCGTCCAAATAAATTTTTGTCTGCTCCCCGAGAAGGAGTTCCTTACTAAAGGCGTGTCTGTAGATGCCATGGTGGTGGCATCTGCTACACAACAGGACGTGGCAGAGGCTTCAACGTCCGTCCATCCTCCTAATAAGGAGTCTAGGAGTATGGATAGCCCTGACTTCAGCGGCCTTTACCTTAAGGTCTCTGAATTATTTGGCACATTTTACCAGGCTTCAGAGGGATCTGGTCAAGGAGTTGTCAGATTCCTCTCGGGTAACCTACCTGAGCAGCTAGCCCAGTCGGTTAGCTCTCAGTTGGCTATCCTTACGTCAATTTCTAACTCGTCCATGAGGCTCATTTCAAGCCTGGCGAGGCCTTCAAGTCTTCTTTGATGGGTCCTCATTGTTTGGACCCAAGGTGAAAGACACCCTTACCGCTGTGAGCAAGAGGGAAAACGTTATCTGCCGAGGTGCCCGTTATTCCACTCCCCCAAGGCTAAAGGAGGGAAAATGTGGTTCCAAATCTTTTTCTCCCAACAGCAGGAAGATTCCCCGCCCAGAGGCAGAAGAGGGCCCCGCAATTCTGGAGAAGTCCTTTCGTGGCTCTTCAGCCTCCCACACGTCATGAGGGATTGCCCGGCTGTGCTGCTCCGAGCCAGTCGGGTGTCGTTGCCAAGCACCTAAAAGCCTGGGAGTCAATCACTCAGGACAGATGGGTGCTTGATCATTGCCGGAGGTTACACCATCCCATTCAAATACTCACCCCACCGTCCAAGAGAATCCCGGACCCACCACCCAGTCAAAGGGAAATAGCAGCCGCAGAAGCTTTAAAGCTGCTAGAAAGGAGTCATCCAACCGGTCCCCACAGACCAGATCGGATCAGGAAATTACTCCAGGTTCTTTTTAGTGCCAAAAAAGACAGGGGACCTGAGACCAATATTGGATCTCAGCAGACTGAACCAATCCAATCCAAATTCAATGGTCACGTTACAATCCATTCTCCCGTTGTTGGAGAAGGATGTTTGGATGTGCTCCATAGACCTCAAGGACGCCTATTATCACATACCAATACATCAGGCGTCCAGAAGGTATCTGCGCTTCAGCCTGGGAGTCAGTCATTACCAATTTTGGCTCTGCCCTTTGGTCTCACCACAGCCCCAGGGTGTTCACCAAGTGTTTGGCAGTAGTGACGGCTCACCTGAGAAGTCTTGGATTCCAAGTGTTTCCCTATCTCGACGACTGGCTCCTGACTGCCACCACCAGGCATCTACTAATGGACAACCTCAAAGCCACCATCTCCTGGGTGTTTCCTGGGGATTACATTCAATTGGTCAAAGTCTGTCTTGCTGCCCTCTCAACGCATAAAGTTTATAGGAGCAGAGATAGACTCAAGATTGATGCGTCTTTCTTCCTGCCGAAAGGATCCGAACTTTACAGGGCCAAGTTCAAGCTCTGATCTCGAGATCCAAAGCCCCAGCCAGGATGGTCCTACAGGTTTTAGGCTCAATGTCTGCCACGGTTCTTTTAGTTCCTCTAGCAAGATTACACATGAGGATTCTTCAGTGGCTCTTGTCAACTCAATGGTCCTTTCAGGATCTTCCCTCAATCATCACATCATGATTACGGAAATATGCAAAGGGACCTTCGCTGGTGGCTTCAGACATCCAACTTGGATCAGGAAAACCCTTTGTTCTCCCTCCAGTGGTTACCCTGACGACAGATGCCTCCCAGATAGGGTGGGGGCATTGTCTGGGCAGGCTAGTTCAGGGCTCCTGGCTTCCGGACGAAGCTCTTCTCCACATCAACGTGTTGGAGATGAGGGCTGTACTTCTATCCCTACAGGCCTTACACAAGTTTCTTCCTCAGGGCATCATCGCCATCCACACAGACAACATGTCGGTGGTTTGGTATCTGAACAAACAAGGAGGGACCAGATCGTATCCCCTTTGCAGAGAGGCCATGAGAGTGTGGGAATGGGCTGTAGCTACCAACCGCTTCTTGGTAGCGACCCACATCCCGGAAAGTCAAATGTATTGGCGGACAAATTAAGCAGGACAATTCTCTCTCCTCACGAATGGTCTCTAAACCGCACAGTAGCAGCCCAGGTTTTCAAGAGATGGGGCCTATTTGCTACTCGACAAAACACCAAGTGCCAAAGGTTCTTCTCCTTGATTCCACATTAGGAAGTACCAGCCATGGATGCTCTAGCACAACCTTGGCCAACAGGGCTACTTTATGCCTTTCCTCCAATTCCACTCCTTCCCAAAGTTATTCAAAAGCTTCTCAACTGGGGTCTTCAATGATTCTGATTGCCCCATACTGGCCTCGTCAGATATGGTTTCCTTACCTGAAAAAGCATGCAGTGGACGATCCGTGGACCTTAGACCTGATCCCGGACTTGCTAATCCATCAGTCGGGACATTGGCATCAGTCCCTTCAATCTTTGAAATTGACAGCTTGGCTCCTCCACTTCCAACCTTAGTTAGAAGGCACACACTAGACCCGGAAGTTGTTCACATTTTATCTTGCCCACAAACCCACCACTAACAAATTGTACCTCAGTAAGTGGAAGAGGTTTGCTATCTGGGCTCAACTCAAGGGCTTAGACCCTATCACTGCTCCTGTCCCAGAGGTTTTGAAATTCTTAACATCCCTGTTTAATCAGGGATCTTCTGTCTCAACTATTAAAGTCCAACTAGCGGCTATCTCTAAATTCCACGAATCCACGGATCCTCCTTTGATGAGCAGCAGACTATGCAAAACGTTCATTAAAGGTGTCTGTTAAGACCACCAGTTTTCATCCTGCACCTCCGTGGGATCTTGATTTGGTGCTTCGCATTAACATCTCCCCTTTTGAACCGGCTGCTACATGCGAATTAAAATATCTGTCTTGGAAAACGGCATTCTTAGTGGCTATTACTTCTGCAAGAAGAGTCTCAGAGCTTCAAGCCCTGTCTATTAAACCACCGTACTTGATTTTCCACAAGGATAGAGTATCACTTAGGCCTAATCCATCCTTTGTCCCAAAGGTCTGTTCTAGTTTCTGTCTTCAACAATCTCTAGAGCTACCAGTTTTCTTTCCAAAATTCTCTAATGAAGCAGAATACACTCTCCATAAATTGGATGTTCACAGGCAATTACGCTTCTATTTAGACAGGACTCAGCAACAGTCAGACCAGTTGTTTGTGTCCTTCTCAGATAATAAATTGGGCCAAACCATCACAAAAGCTACAATCTCAAAATGGATCAGAGATTGCATAACTCAGGCCTATTCTTCTTCGAATAAACAACTTACATCATCTATCAAAGCTCATTCTACCAGAGCTATGGCTACTTCTATAGCCTTTCATTCCAAGCTCGCTATATCGGAAATTTGTGCTGCGGCTACTTGGTCCAACCCGCACACTTTCATTTCCCACTACAAATTGGATGTGGCATCTAAAGGACGAGCATCATTTGGTTCCACGGTACTCAGGAGTGTTTTCCAGTGAGCCACCCAGGATTCAGGTGCTAGGACGCTGTCCCATCATTCAGAATGTGATAGGATCACATAACATCTTTTAGTTATGTACTCACCATAACTTCAGATGTTTGGGATCCATCTCGCCACATTCCTGATACCCACCCTCCTTCCCCTGCCTTGCAGATCAGAAGAGATTGAACGGTTTTGAGTTCAACTGTTTTTATCTTGTTTCATCTGACGATGTTATATAAGCAGGGTATGCGTGTGTGCATGTATGCGGACAAACTAGATCTGGGGGACTGGTAGTGGTGCATCCTGGGATATAGTAAGCTCAGCCAATAAGAGACTTCGCTCTTTGGCATGGATCGGCTCAACCCATCATTCAGAATGTAGGCGAGATGGATCCCAAACATCTGAAGTTATGGTGAGTACATAACTAAAAGTTCTCCACTCCTCTCCCCTGCTCTCACACTAAGTGTGTCTGCCCCGCTTCGCTCCCCTCCCTACCCCCAATTCCCACCCACCCCCAGGGGTCCACAACTTATACCTCACTAAACACTCCCCCTATCCTCAAAGCCAATCTCCTTCCTACAAACTAGACCTTCCCATAACCTTTATCTCTCTTCCCCTTCCCCTCCACTACATCATATCCTCCCATCATTTTGACTTCTAACTATAACACTATTCCATTAAAACTACTTAACCTTATCTCCACAATCCTCCTCCCACATAACTCTTTGATACCCTACCTTATATTACATCCTATCTACTATCTATCTAATAAGTACTCATTACCTGACTAACACTGACTATCCCCTATCTCAATTTCCATATACTTATTCTCCTTGTATCCCTTCTTCATACAGTATTGCTGAGCTACTTCTACTTAACTATTTTTTCTTAACAACTTACCCTAGGCCTTCATCTCCTCACTACTATGTCTCCAACTTTAAAAGCCTTTCTCATCTATGCTCTACTCTCCACTATTACTTTAGCCTCTCTTTCTTTATCATACTATATCACCTCTTTGCAAATTAACACTTTCTATGAACAAAACCTTCACCTACAGCAAACTTTACCTTCATCTAGCTTTAGCTCCCTTAAACATAGTAACATTACCTGTTCTTCCAACTATCTACTGCCAAAATATCATAGGGTTTCTCACATAACCCTCAACTTTAACAAAAGATTTCTTAATATTTGTCTCAAACTTCTTAAAGTACTATCATCTCCCCATCATCAACTCCTCTTACATGGTGACATTCATCCTAATCCCGGTCCTTCTACCCTAAGCAATCACAACCAAAACTTAAACTCTTCTCCTCTTCTTGCATCAGGTACTAGAGCTAACAATTCCCTTCTAATAGCTCATATCAACATCAGAAGTATGAACAACAAAATCCACCATCTTCATGCCCTCCTTGACTTGCATTCATTTGATATATTATGTGTAACAGAAACATGGCTAAAACCCTCTACTCTAGACCAGGAAATCACCCCTCCTGGCTATAACATACTTAGAAATGACCGAATAAAGAAGAAAGGTGGCGGTATAGCCATTATTTATAAATCCAACCTACAAATTACCCAGTTTAAGGAACTTCCATTAACAAGCCCAAAATCAGAAATTTTATCAATCAAGCTACAGATAAACAACAATAAAGCAATCTATCTAATATGTATGTACCTTCCCCCTGGCAATAATACCCAAACGCTAGAAAACCTACTCAGTTCTCTGTCCAGCCAACTACCCCAAGAAACCATAATACTTGGTGATTTCAACATTGATTGGAAAACCTGTGCAGCCCAGCAACCTACTAACCATATTAATCTCCATGGTTACTCTCAATTAATAACAACTACAACTAGAACCCATAAACCAAATAAGAAAGAAACAATTCTGGACTGGATTCTAATTAATAACGCCCCCAGTAACTATACTCCAGGTACACTTCCTGATAGTATTAGTGATCACACACTTACATATGTGATCAGACAAAACTGAATATTCCTAATATCCATAAAGTTGGAAGATGCCGCTCAAAAAGATTTTTCAACCCTGATAACTTCCTTACTGAATTACAGGCATGTGACTGGTCACCTTTATCACACCTTGAACTTAATGAAGCAGTTACCTATTTTAACACAAAGTTTCTGCAAATCCTTGACTATCATGCTCCATTCCACTCTACTAGGATAAGAGCCAAAACTGCCCCTTGGCTAACTAAGCAAACAAAAGAAAAAATGATCCTTAGAAATAAAACCTGGGCCAAATGGAAAGCTACCAAATCTCCATCTGACCATCTCCTCTACAAACAGTTAAGAAATACTACCAAGAAAGACACTCTTAGAGACAAAAAGGAATTTTATCTTCACCTTCAAAAAACTACACAAAATACCCCTCAAAAATTTTGGTCAGGTATTAATAACCTTCTTAAACCAGGACATTCTACTACTCCTACCCCCTCAGGATTTAACCCTAATACCTCTACTCAGATCCCAGATGCCTTTAATAACTACTTTACAGAAGCCATTCTAACACTAGCAAACTCACTACCAACACCTACTGCATCCTCACATGATACCTCTCCAGCCTCTACTAATGTCTTTCAAATCCAACCTGTCTCTTCTTCTATCATATATAAGCTTCTCTTAAAACTAAAACCGTGCACCCCATCGGCTGACCAACTCCCTTCTGAATACTTACAAATTGCTGCAAAAGCTATCTATCACCCAATATCTATTCTGATAAATAGGACCATCTCTGAAAGGAAAATCCCTTCAGTTTGGAAAATATTTCACATAATTCCCCTTCATAAAGGGGGCCCTTCTTCTGAATTATCCAATTATCGTCCTATTGCCTTACTGTCCCCATTAGCTAAGATAATGGAAAGGTGTATACACAAACAATTTCTTAACTACCTTCTTCAAAACAACCTTCTAGCTGACTGTCAACATGGTTTCAGGCCCCATCACAGTACTACAACTGCCCTTCTGTCCTTTGCTGAATCCATAAATAGAAATCGAAACAGTAACCTCCTCTCATCTGCTCTATTTATAGATCTATTAAAAGCTTTTGACATGGTTAACCATAACATACTCCTTGAAAAACTTAACAACCTCTCCTTAAGCTCACATACTTTACAGTGGTTTAGAAGCTATCTTGAAAACAGGCAACAAGCAGTTCTTTGGGAAAACAACCTTTCATCTTTACTCCCAGTAAATGTTGGTGTTCCACAAGGATCTATCCTTGGACCCCTTCTTTTCTCAGTATTTATTAATGACCTATATTTGAACGTACCACAAGCAACCTGCATCCAATATGCAGATGACTCGACATTGATCTGCTCTGCCATAAATATTCCCTCTCTCCAGTCCATCACCCAAACAACCTTTCATAACGTTGAAAAATGGTTTATGCAGCACTGCCTCCTCCTTAATCCCAAAAAAACAAAGCTTCTTCTCTTTACTCCTACTAACAAATCTCCTACACCTCTCTTTACTATCACCTCAGATAATTCTACCTGCATTAACCCTGACAATACCACTCGACTATTAGGGTAACCATTGACAACCATCTTAACTTTGATGACCAAATAAATAGTACTATTAAAGCTGTTAATAAAAAAATTGGGACACTCTACAGAATTAAACCCTTCCTTACCCCAGCAGCTAGAAAAACCATTGCACAGACCCACCTGCTCTCCACCCTTTTTTATGCTTCGGCTATATATACCACACTATCTAAAAATAACATCAATAAACTCTCAACCTGTTATAACAGTATAGCTAGATTCATTAATGCAACTCCCCTTAGAACTCACCACTGTTATAACCTGAAACAACTAAATTGGCTAGAACTAAATAACCACTTACTTTACCAACAACTACTTATCATTCATAAAACCCTTCATTTCCCTGAAAATACTCCAAGCCTGGCTAGACTTATTTCTCCATATAAGAACCTAAACACACTTCGTTCTGCCAACAAGTTTCTAGTATCCATAACTAAATCATATAATAAAGCTGGGGATGCACTATTTTCAAATTCCATAGGGAAACACTGGAATCTAATCCCTCAAGAAATAGCTACTCTACAGTCCACCTCTCTGTTCAAAAGACAAATCAAAGCACATCTTACTTCTCAATGGCTATGTCCCTGTACCATTCCCGATTGAAAGTATGTCTCAATACGCCTTATTATTTTTCCTTCCTGTCCCCTTACTGGCCCTACCTGAAGCTTTCTGGAGTTGAGAGTTGAATCCTAAGGGATGCTTATATTTCTTATTAACTTTAGTATGTAGTTCTTATTTTTTGTTGTATAACTTGACTTAATATTTTTTAAAATGTTATAGATATCCTCTCTTGTACCTTGTATAAATCTATTAAGAAAATTGTTATAAATCACTGTAATTTTATCTATACTGGAGCTTTTCTCCCCGGGCCACTACTGTAAACGGATATATGTCCAGCTAGACTAGCCCGGTCAACAAATGTAAAATAAAAAGAAAATAAATAAATATTAACTGTGGTTATTGTGGCTTATAAAATCCCATTTTAAGACCTAGACTTGAAAGAAAATGACCTACTAGTGTAAAACACCCACCAGGATCAAGCAAAATAAGTAGTTTGTCTCTCGTGGATGTAGGTCTGGATTGTAGGTGTGTCAGTGGTGCAACAGGTAGTGCACTTGCCTCTGATGCAGAAGCTTATGGATTCTATTCCCACATTCTGTAGAGTGATTGCCAACACTGCAATGCAGCATAAGGGGATGATGCACTCCTGTGTGTGTTGCCCTTTAAATGAAATGTTACACTGAGGCTTCAACTGCATGAGTTGGTGGTATCTCAGGTAGATGTAAGAGATCCCATGGCACCTACTAAAAATAGTAAGGGAAGTTCCCTAATGGCTTAGCCAACTTTCACCTCATAGCATGAATGTCACCTTGGGTCTCATCTGAAAAAAATCTTCTAGCCTAGTGGGATTAACCTGGCCAACAAAGGATAAATTAATACATTTTTCTGACATATTATTGCTATAAGCTTTGAGTTGTACAACAAGCTGCTGACTTTATAGATCATAGGATTATAAGAGATTACTAGGCTATCAACCCGGACATTGACATAAGCCTAGCCATTTCCTTCCAAAGTAATATCATAGAAATGCTAGTCAATACACAAGATTGCATTTAATGACAATTGCCCATGTCCAGGAGGGTTGTGGGCTCTATCCCTGGTAAGAATTTACAGTGCCCCATCCACTTCTCCAGGTTCCTCTTGAACAGTGTCATAGAGGTGCTCTGTTTTACATGAATTGGTAGCCTGTTCCAAAGATGTGGCAGTTGCTGGGAGATAAATGTTTCCCTCCAGCATGTCCTATTTAAGTCACAGGCCATATTTAGGTCCCTGGAAAGAGTAGCCTTAGTCCCGTTTGATAAATGAATATGCAACAAGTTCATTAGGTTTGGGTCTTGGATTGCTCTGTAGGCCAGGCATAAGTCTCCACTAAGAAGTCTATACAATACAGAGTATAGTGACAGGGACTTTAGTCGGTCTGTGTAAGGCACATGCTGGAGCCCCTTGATCTTTTTTGTTAGGGACCTCTGAGGGCTCCCTAATTGCTGCAGGTGCTTAGTACAGTACATGCCAAATGGGGCATTATACTCAATTATGGGCTGGATAAGCATCGGGTATAGGGGAGTTATAACTTCTTTTGCTCTCATGGTGATGCATTTACTAATCAAGTGAGATATGTAGAAAGCTTTCCTTACTATAGTAGACACATTATGGTCAAAGTTAAGGTTGCAGTCAACTTGCGATCCCAGGTCCCTTACCACTTCATGGATACTTACAGTATTGTTGTTGATTTGATAGTGTGAAGGGACATTGTCTGTGCTGAAGGGAATGATGATGCATTTCTTTGTATTCAGGTTTGAGACCGTGACTAATACACCAGTTGTTGGTCTACATGAGACCCTCCTGGAGTATACTGACATCATTTGGGGATTCAATGATTGCATCAAGTTTGCAGTCATCTGCAAAATTTGTCAGCCACAACCCCTTAGTTTTGACGTGAACTTCTGAGAAGTATATGCCAAACAGTAGGGGGCCCAGCACTGACCCCTGTGGCACCCCACTGGTAACAGGTCTTCTGGTTGATGTAGAGTCACCCACTTTGGTAGTGTGTGTCTGGTTTATGAGCCAGTTAGCAACCCATCTTAAAACAAAGGGGTTTACATTGAGTCTGCTAAGTTTATCAATAATTCCTGACTGCGGGATTGTGTCAAAAGCCTTTGCCACGTGGAGGTATGCTGTATGCACAGATTTGTCATCATCAATGGCCTTGGTCACATTTTCAAAGAAATCTACCAGATTTAACAGGCAGGATCTGCCCTTCACAAAGCCGAACTGGGCAAGATTCAGGGTTTGGAGGTCACATATGTCTTTATTTATGAGGTCCATAATGATACATTCCATGTGTTTACAGGTGAGGCTGGTCAGGCTTATGGGTCTGTAATTCCCTAGGTCTGTTGCTAGGCCACCTTTGTGGAGGGGATTAACTGTTGCTGTTCTCCATTTCACAGGAACAAACCCTGTGATTAGGCTATGGTTAAAAAGAGTATTTAGTGGTGATACTAGTTCATGTTTTAGCCTGTTTAGAAGACAGCCTGGGATGTTGTCAGGCTGTGTTTCTTGCCTTGGACAAGGCTTTGATGACCTGCTCTTCAGATATGTAGGGTGGGGAGTGTTGGTTTGTTGTAGGTTAGGAGGGGATAAAGGAGTGAAATTTTTGCCAAACCCATCAGCTAGCAGGTTTGCTATCTCTGTGGAGTCAGTGTGTGTGATACCATTGGCCACTAGTTCTGCACATGCTTGGGTCCTACCCTTTAGGTTACTTATGTAGCTGTACAAGGCCTTATGGTTATCCTTAGCTATACTTGCTAATTCTCTCTCAAAGGAGCCCTTGGAGGATTTTACAAGTTGTCTTATTTGCCTGTTGAGGCCGAGGAGGGTGGTTTCCATTGCTGGGGCCTTGCTTTTGTTTTCTTGGACAACAACTCTTTGCATTTATTGTAAAATTTGTTGATGCTGGATGGCCACCATGGCAGCTTGTTTGTACTTGGGGCTCTGGCTTTGATTCTTTCTGGTACGGCCGAGTTTATGCACTTATGCAAGTGATTGTACATGGCTTTAGTGTAAGCTTCAATGTAGTTACCACTTCCAGCTTGGGGCAGGGCTTAGAATGCATTTATACCTTCACCTAGCAGGGTATAGCTTGCTTTAGTTAAGTTTTTTAGTCAGATTTCATCCTTTGTGAGTTCTGGTGTTAATGCCAGCTCAAAGGTGACTGATTTGTGGTCAGTTGTAACTAATGACGGTCTGACAGTTGTGTCAGCGCATTTGTTCGACATGTTGGTGAGGACCAGATCCAGAATGTTTGTTCCTCTTGTCGGGGTATGGACAATTTGTTCCAGGGCATTTGACTTAATAAAGTCAGGGAACTTTTGCACTAGCGAGTTAGGGCTAGCAAAGGTTTCCCAGTTGATGGTGGGATAACTGATATCCCCCATAACCAGTGTGTTCAGTAAAATTTGGATTGTCTCCAGTTTGGTCAAGTAGGCTTTGTGGGCATTGTGACCCACAGAGTGGAATTTATAACTGGATATGACTTGAATGGAGGTTTTACCTACTGTAACCTCGACCTGGAATAACTCTATGGACTTGTCCAGTCTAACTAGACGGGAGGTGTATTTATCTCTAATATAGATTGAAACACTGTCTCCTTTCATTTTTACGTTCATTTTATTGTCTAAAGGTGTGAAAGGCATTGCAGCCTTGCAAGGCTGGGACACTCTCTGAGGCCTTGAACAAGGTTTCTGTAACTACACAGACAGCTACATCTTCCAGTGATAGAAGTGCTTCCAGAGAGTGCAGTTTTTGGTTTAAGCATTTAGTAACATGACCCTTATTTTGTCCTGACTGGTTAATTTCACATTGATAATGTTGTTTTTGAGACCTTGCCTGAAAAAGGCACTATGGGGGAGGCAAGAGCCTTTTCCAGCAGCTGAAAGCCTAGAAGGCTGGGTGTAAACTGTCTCTGGCAAAGCAGCAAGGTCTGTCAACCATGGCTTCCCAGGCTGACAGGAACTGGATCCCCTTTGAATGACACCAAAAACTGAGCCACATATTGAAATTAATATTTTTTTTTTATTTATACTGCGGTATCATTCTAGGTGAGGGTTGTATGCTCCTCAAGGTTAGGGACATACCTACCTGGGACCCATACTCAGAGATCTCAATCATGTCTCTCTTCATATAATCCAGCAAGGTACATCTCTGATTATTCACACCAACATGAACTATGACAGACATAACGATACTTGTTGCTGAGAAACCTGAGTGCATGCATGATCTGACGAAGCCTGGCACCAGGCAGGCAGCTGACAGTGACTTTATCCTTGTCCAACTCAATGAGTGAGATACTTTGTGTCTCACTATTGAGTCTCCTGTGTCTCCTTTACAAGTCCTGCTACCAGGTACTTCTGCAATGTCACATACACCATGGTAAAACATACATTAGCAGTGCTTTGTATTTGCAAGAATAAGAACAGAGTAATCAAAAAGGCACCAGTAATCAGACTACAGGAGACAGATGCTATATTCTGTGAATGCATTTTGATTTTCAGATTTAAGCAACTGCGGAAATGTGATGGTTATTTATAATATCGAGAATGAAAGGCGAATAAAGAGAAACATATTGCTTGTATTGTCAAAGACTCAAGAACAATAGTCATTCCAGCAATGGTGATAAACTGGAATATATGAGCAGTAGTTAGAAAGATCAGAGCTGAGACATTGTATCAAAATCTTAAATTCTGCCTCATACAGGAGCACCTAATCCATTGGTCCATTATTCAAATCATCATGTTACAATTTTGAAACTGTCAGTGATAAACAGTAGTGACATCCACCAACTTAATGGATGTAGAGAAACTGCACTACTAGCCGAATTAATCCACAGTTGTGGGGCTTAATTCATAATTAACATAAAGAATTTTGCTTTAAAACACCATCAGAGCTTTTCTAAATACATCCCTAACTTCCACTGAAACAAAGTTTGAAATTACTGTCTGACAGAAGCGAAATGTTTTCATCCGACCTTTCTACTGTCTGGTTTATACATCTTTAATAGTCTATCCTGAGTGAGCTGCTAAAGCTTGTGCCAGGGCTAAGGAAAACTGGTTCAAAAATATTATGTTTTTTTTTTTCTACTCTCTTTTTTAGTTCCTACTAGTAACATATCTGGTCTGCAAACCGTGTGTTTTACATGGCCTTGGAGCATGTGACCTTTTCTCTTTTTGAATACTAAAGGACATGTAAGGACATTAAATGTTTCTGGGTATAGTTTCCTTAACTGCTTACACTGCCTGAGACAGCAGGTCATAAAATGTAATCATAATCCGCTTCAAATAAATAGCTAACTCCAACTATGCAAAGCAGGCAATGGGATGCAGCCACTTTAGGGATGTATGCTGATATACTCTTTGTTGATGTTCTATAGGTAGCAGGACTGGTTTAGTTTAATTTGTTTTGGAAAATCAAATAACTAAGGTAAAGCTGATATAATGCTCCCTCCTAGTGAAGATGATGGATGTAGCTACAGAGCACAACTGATGAACTGCAATGTATAAAAATGTGAGTTTGGTCTGTTTTTTTTTTTTGTTTTTTTTTTCTCTCTTGATTCTGCCTGGAAGAACTTGGTGATAAATTTATGTAAAAGGTCTGTGTTCTGCCTGTGAATACTTTTAATATGTCTCTAACTCAAATTATTCAAGGCGGTGTGTTTTAGTAAGATAAAACCTAGGAGGTGTAATCTTCTGTAGATCAGATTATTTGTATGTACTGTATCCAGTGGAACTGAATGCTGGTTTACTTTTCCATGTGCACTTTCTCATTCCTTTCGCACCTCTCAACCTCTTAGAGCAAGAAATCTGGACAAAGCCATACATAAAAGTGGGACAAAGGCCCAAAAATAGGGACGTTTTTTAAATATTGTACTTACAAACTTAGAAAGTTGACAGAATAACAGGTTTTGTCTTAGCATGAATTTTCTGAAGGGTGTTAAGTCTGAAACTCAAATATCTGTCGTTATTTTCTAACTTCAGCCATTAATGATTTGCCATTAGTTTGCAGAAAAAAACATAATTTTATGAAAAATGGACCAAAAATTTGAGGCAAAAAATCTGGACATTCTGTAAAAATCTGTACAGTTGAGAGGAATGTGTATTTAACTTGTAACATCACTATTGCCTTATTGTTCACTCATTCACTTTCAAGTTATTTTTCACAGGTCTATATTATATAAATGTGTTATTGCTGTTTTTCATCTGAGTGAAAGGCTATGACTTACCACTGGTTAACAAGCTGTACCTCCCCATCTCCACTTAGCTAGATCATTTGCAACTACTACTACTGAAAATATTAAGGTATATATTTTGGCTTAATTTAAAAGCAGCAGGTGACTGGAGGTCCCTGGCCATTCATTCCACAGTGATGGCCATGTTACTTTGTAAGGAAGAAAGCTGTAGGAGTTTAGAGAATTCTAACAGCCCTCCCTGGGACTTATGTATATGAGTGCATGTGTGAAAATAATATATTTCCTGAAAGGCAATAATCATGGTTAAAGGACATTGGAAGACACTGTGGTTCACAGCGAGAGTGGTAAGGAAGAGATCTTGGTGTGTAAGGTCAAAGGCTCACCTCTGTAAGTAACCTGTAAGCAGCCTAATCTGCAGCTGGATGTTGAAATCGCATAGCCAGGACAGCAGTGCATATACCCTCTATACTCTTAGTGCCAGCTTGTATTTTAAGTCGTGTTTACTTAGATTTGTGTGCACTTTAGTTATTTTGTTTGTAACCTGCTGGGTATCAGTCCTGTGCTATGAGGCAGCAGTCCTCTGGTGTCAGCAAGGACCTTTTATTCATATGTGGCGGCATGTGTTCCCTTTGCACATTCCATAATAAATGACAATGGGTTCAAAGGTTCACAGGTGTATACGAGGCTAACAACCACTAGGGATCTTAACAGCCTAGCCATGCAACCCAAATGTGTCTCACAAATTTGATTTGTGTTTGATTTATAGGGGGTGATTTACTGACTGCCTCTGTCAATCAGAGATATAGGAGTCAGTCCATCTGTGAACTTCGTAGGTCTCAGTTGTGCTTAAATAGGAGTAGGGAGGTACTCTGATTCATATAGATGGGGAGCCTATTCCAAGAATGTGAATTTGCTGAGAAACATATCTGCCTCTCTAGCATGTCATATTTATGTTACAAGCAAAATGTATTTTTTAATGCCCTTAAGTTGGGCAACATAGTAGGATTGTCTTACTACCTTGGACACATGTTGATCGAAGACTCAGTTGCTACCTAGATGAATTCCCAGATCCCTGAGTAGTGAATCAAGTTTTAAAGATGTTTTATTGATGATATAGTTATCTGGGGTGGCAGACTTCCCAAAGGATACTATAATGCATTTCTTGGTTCTGAATTTTAAGCCATATATTTGTCACCAAGTTTATCTGTATTAGGCCTACCTAAAGGGTGTTATCTTCTTGTGGGTTTCAATGACAGCTCCCAGTCTGCAATCATCTTGAACTTAGCTAGCTAGAGGCCTTGCACATTGCCTTTGACATCTGAGAAGCAGATGCCAAAGAGGAGTGGGCCAAGCACAGTGTCCTCTGGGACTCAACTGTTGATCAGCCACTTTGTTGAGATAGCCTTGAGATGGTCTAACAGATTCTAACTTCCTGGGTCCTATCAGTGAGCCAGCTAGCTCTCCAGCATGTTATAAAGTGTTTTATACTAGTTCTATAAGTTTGTTGACAATACCTGAGTGGGCTATTGCATCAAATGCCTTAGCCAGATCTAGCTAGGCAGTGTGCATTGTTTTAACCTCATCCATTGCCTTGGTGACCTTTTCAAAGAAGTCCACCAGATTAAGTAAGCATGACCTTCCTTTCACAAAGCCAAACTGGGATGGATCTAGTGTCTGGAAGTCTCCTATGTTCTTGTTAATAATTTCCATAATAATTCTTTCCACAACTTTGTAAATAAGACTAGTCATCCTACTGGGTACGTAGTTTCCTGGATCTATTGAGGTCCTCCCATATGAAGGTAGATGACCACCACAGTCCTCCATTCATGTGGCATAAAACCTCTTTTAAGATATAGTTAAATAATGACTCCATGAGTCCTAATATGTCATATTTTAGACTTTTCATGAGGCATCCTGGGATGTTATTGAGGGTTCATTGAGGCCATGTTCTTGGCTTTAGTGAGTGCAGCCAATACATGCTCCCTAATTATAGTTCAAGAGGTTTTGTTTGAAGGTATTACTGGAGGGATGATTGGGGGTGAAAACCTGTTAAATTAAAAATATGAATTTCCTGCCAGATTCTTGAACCAATTTCAAACATTCTAGGTATCTAAACGCTACATCATTAAAAGAGAACTCCACCCAAGTTCCACATTTGAGTTTCCAAAAAGTGATCTTCCTTCCCTGTATTCCAACACTAAACATTTCACATTCAGGAAAAGTATAATTTAATAATTATTCCATTTGTTTTATATCTGAATTTATTTCTGTTTGCCCTTCTTTCCTGTGTTTATCCCTTCATCTGTTACATCATGAAGGCTAGCAGTGGCAGATTAATTAGGTTAGGCCACTTATTCCAAATACAAAGTCCTTTAGTAAACAATGGCTCTTAAACATTAGCATTTAAATGTGCCTTATTAGCATACCAATCAAGTGTAACTCATTTCAAGGAATGTTCCTTATTTGGGGTCTTAAAAAGTTCCTTGAAGTTCCACAATGAAAGGCTCTGCCACACATTCAGGTTTAGCAATTTTTAAACTGATATTAGTGGTAAATAAAACGTATCATCATGGAACCTATAAACAAAGACATTGGTAATCTCCAAACTCTGGATCCCACCCAGTTCGGGTTTGTAAAAGGCAGACCGTGTCTCCTAAATCTGATAGACTTCTTTGAAGCAGTCACCAAAGCCGTAGACAAGGGTAAGGTGGTTCACACAGCCTATCTAGATCTTGCCAAGGCTTTTGACACCATCCCCCACTCTGGAATTATAGATAAACTCACTAAACTAGGTATAAATCCCTATGTCACAAGATGGGTTGCCAACTGGCTCACTGACAGAACCCACACTGTGAAAGTAGCAGACTCCAAATCCGACTTCAGACCAGTGACAAGTGGAGTACCACAGGGTTCAGTCCTGGGTCCTCTCCTGTTTGGTATCTACTTCTCTGAAGTACAGGCTAACACAGAAGGTCTTTGGCTAATGAAGTTTGCAGATGACTGCAAAATAGGAGCCATAACCGAAATTCCTAACGATGTGGACATCCTACAAAAGGGCCTCACTGAGACAGATGCCTAGTATCAAAGCCATGGCCTCAAGCTCAATACCAAAAAGTGCACTGTCATCTCCTTTGGTAAAAACTCTGTACCCATGAACTACAACATAGACAGTAGTATACTTAACACCGAAAGTGTGATAAGAGACCTTGGGACACAGGTGGACAGTAGTCTCTCCTTTGATAATCACATCGCCACAGTAGTCAGGAAATCCTTCTACATGGCACACCTCATCACAAAAGGTTTCTCATCCAGAAAAAAAAAGGTCATTGTTCCCCTATACTCATCACTCATTAGACCCATTATAGAGTACAACACCCCTTTTAGTATGTACCTCACAAGACATCTACAACAACTGGAAAGGCCACAGAAATACCTCACAAAGAGGATTACCGGCCTCAAACAGATGCCCTACGCAGACCGTCTCAAAAAACTCCAGCTTTACTCCATCACATATTGCCTACTCAGAGGTGATCTCTGCCTAACATACAAAGCTATGTCAAACCCACAGCTGTTGGACATGCTCCACTTAAAGAAATCCCAGTCCCTCCAAGCTACACCCTCTAGGGACCTAAACCTTGTCACCATAATAAACAGAACATGCCGGAGGGATAGATTCCTGTCCCAGAGACTTCCCATACTCTAGAATAAACTACCTATCTATATCAAACAAAGCTCCTCATTAGCACTCTTCAAGAAAAATCTTGATGATTGGATGGGAAATAGGAAATTCACCCCGGGGATCACATCTGTGGCTCTGCTCAACAGTAGCACAAGAAAATAATTTTCTTGGGTGGCAAAAGCCAGGGTACCTTTTTGGCTGGGCTTGTATAGGCCCCAGGGCCGATAGCCTAGTAACTACCTATGAACCTATGAACCTATGAGCTAGGGGAGGAAATATTAACATGAAAGACTCTAATTCTACCTCCAATTTTAAACACTGTGAATGCAACACAGGGGTCAAATTTCTCACCCTTGAACACTGAACTACTGTTTTGACCTTGAAAATAGATATTAACTTTGCTACATTTTTAAGCCTGCCATTCTCTGGACTGTCATTCAAACATTCTGTAAAATGTTTGTAATGGAGATGGCTGCCAATAAAAGTCAAAGGAAGCAAAGTAATGAAAAATATGAATTAATGCCAACAGTCAAAAGTAGGCAATCACAATAGCTGATGAGATATATATATATATATATATATATATATATAGAGAGAGAGAGGGAGAGAGAGAGAGACAGTCAGTGATATTCTCATCACAGGGTTTCCTCTCTGTCCCTTTACAATGACATCAGAGAGGCAAAAACATTGTCTGTAAAATAAAATCATGCAACATGGCAGTTCCCTTTCAGGCTATTTCAGGTTATAGCAAATGACAAAATAATAATATCCATTTACTTTGATACACAGACAGTAATAGAGGAAAGATCAAGTTATGCTAAATATGTATTGTTTGTCATTTTCTGGGTATGGTTTTGCTTCAAGACACTATATATGGAGTGAAAATTGAGTCCTGAGAGATAATTGATAAATATACTTAAATGTTATGACAAAACTGATGAGTATGTGTCCCATCTCTGTACTTGACCTTGCACTGGTTCTTACTGATAATTCGACTTGTTCTAGAATAGGTCTTTGCCACTTATGAATAATGCATGAAGTAGAAGGAAGTTTGTTTATTAAATGCTGTACCCCTATCTATCAAGATAATACCAGTAATATTTTTTTGTCTGGACTAACAGTTCAGGCTTCTAACAGTTCAGTTGTCTTCTGAATTAGCCAGACAATTAAAGCCCCCCCCGACCACCACCACCACTACAAAGACACAAACACAGAAACACACACACACACACGCACGCCCGCACACATAAAGGAAATCCCTTCAGCCAGACAAACAGAACTGTCATCAACCAAAGGCTAACTAACTTAGCAAATTACCCTTGGGTACATAGCTGCAACCAAGTGTGATTGGTAGCCCAGAACACCAGGTACCAGTCATTAATCTCTGAAAATCTTCCTGAGCCTTTGATCTGTTTATCTTTAATTTTAATATTAGCTTATTTGCATACTAAAATTCCTAGCCTTTTTATCCCCAGAGCTGTATGCCTCCATTAAAATAAATGTAAAATCAGTGTTTTGTATGTGTTCATTAGCATATAGGTATGACTCTTTCATCATTAAAATACAAATATAACTCAACACTTTGATTCTTTTGACAGGATTGCAAAGCCTGATAATATAACAACACATATAAAGATCCACTTCGTATAAGTACTCCTGCAGTTGATGCTATAGTACCGTCAGTGGTAACAGATATATGTACAAGATCCTTGAGTAAAGTCTGCTGCTTCTGACTAGAATTAGTTACCATTGTAATCCCAACCAACAGTCACTAAAAGGGTAACCTCCCATATTCCCATTCTCAAGACAAACTAGAGGTGAACTCAAACAGTAAAGAAGATTATTTTGAAACAAATGTAAGCGTAGGCCATCCATGGTAACTTTAAACATAAGTGCAAACAACTTCTAAGATGGAAAGTAAAATGTCACCCCTCATATTTCCAATCAGTGTTAGAGAGCTTAGTGTGACATTGTACAGGTGCAGCCTAATACAGCAAGATTGAATAAATACATTCTGCCAGATAACGGTCTAGGCCTGACTTCCAAAAAAGCTCTCCCACACATTCAGATTTCATAACTTAATTTCAAATAATAATGTATATAAATGTTACTTTACATTCCTTCATATCCTTATTCCCAGCTATTTTCAGATAAATGGTCACCTTAATTGTAGTATCTAATAAACACCTTCCTATAAAGTTTTGTCTTGTAGCATTAAAACCAACTGTGCTAGTTATAGGTGGACTCGTGTTTTAGGTAACATAAAACACAAACCATGCATATGTGTGTGACAAAGGGAGATACTGCCAGCACAGCTATCTGGAATTTTGTAAATAATTATATGTCATTTGTGAATATCAACATGATCTGTATAAGATGGTTGTGTTAAAAATGTATTAGAACTGTAAGTCATGTGTATATCAAACTGGTCTGTACAGACGTGTATTAAAAAGGTATTTTGTAAAGTGCAGAGCTTAAAGATGTATCCACAATGTGCCCTACTGGAAGAGAACAGAAATGTACATGCACTATTGTAACTGTTTAAATGTATATATTTTAAGAATGGAAATAGGAACATAGGAGGTTAACTTCAGATGAATAGCTAAAATTAAATTACTTTATGGCTACGCAATACAAGATGTTATCTTTCAGTTTCCATGCAGCAAGGAGACATGATGTCTAAAACTAGGGAGCTTTCTGTATTGTCTTGGAAGTGTTTTATTTTTTTATGACTTCCAGTATCTTCTAAGGATCTGAGAAAAAGCCCCTTGTTTATGTATTTGTATAGATAGATGCTAAATATTGTTAGCTCCCATCAGTTGGGGTTTCACCTGGAATAGAGTCAGATGACAACAAATGATGTCCTTCTGCAAGCTATCCTAGCAGTAATATTTGAGATATTAATTTGAGACCTCTCTTGATGAGACACAGCATTCTGTATTCTGTCTTTGACCTGACAACATCAGCTAGAAGATCCATTCACCACATCTGCCTTGCTCTGAAGTAAGTTTCTAAGGAATAGTATTCTCTTAGATATAGTCAGGACTATAGTGAAGTATGGTTTAGATGTTTTTCTTTATTTATTTGAGAATGTCCTGCAACGTTGTTTGAAATATTTCTTGTGGTTTTCAACTTTGATGTCACTGTGAATATATATTTAGTATTGTCTTGTCCTTTTATTATTTATTATTAAATATATCTAAACCTTTTATTGTGGCAAATCTGTGTAGAAATATTTAAGTTTTTCAAATCTAGGTGCCTAGGATTTCCCTCTCTCTTCCCCCCCTGGCTGACCTGGTGTGACTTAGTTTGAACTCTACATTTACCTACAAAACAGAGTCTACAGTACTGCAATTGGTCACCATAACAAAATCAGTTTCTCTCAGCATTTAAGCAGATTGAACTCTACATTTAGCTACAAAACGGAGTCTACAGGACTGCAATTGGCCACCATAACAAAATCAGTTTCTCTCAGCATTTAAGCAGATTGAACTCGACATTTACCTACAAAACGGAGTCTACAGGACTGCAATTGGTCACCATAACAAAATCAGTTTCTCTCAGCATTTAAGCAGAGTAGGTTGCACACAAAAAGCAATTGTTAAGCTTTCACTTACAGTGCTCTGTAATTAAGCAGGTCACCATTTTGGTCAGCCATTAGACTCTTTTTTCTACTTGAGTGTTTGCCTCCTTCCCCTGTAACTTAAGTAAACTGACTCTTACATTAAGAGCTATAATACTTACCTTATAGCTTTAGGACACATTAGGAAACCTTGTAAACTGCAATAGCTCCGCTACGTTCGACCTCGCTATGCTCGGGCTCTCTTCGCTCCCCTCCCTGTCCCCAATTTCCTCCCGCCCCCAGTACCTCTAAATTTAAAGTACTGTAGCCACTCCCCTACTTTCTAGATCATATCTGCTTTCATCTGGGATAATTCCTCCCACCCCCATTCTTCTACCTACATTTTAATAGCATCTATTAGCTTTCATCTGGCATTCTGCCATCCCCTTTCCAGTACCTTTACCTCACCACTCTATCTTCTGGTGTTGCATCACAGGTAAAACAGTTCCTTAACTCACTAGCTGAATCACAAATAATGATATACTCCTCTTTACTACCCCTCTTGTTTGCACCATACCTCCTTACCTTGTATGAAAACCAGTTTCTCACGGGATTTCAGGTCCCAAAAGGCCATACTATCACCCCAGCTGTAAATCATCCCACCTTCAACCATACTTACAGTACCAGGTCCTATCCAACATCTTGTTCAGTCTATCAACATCTCAACCCCAGGCACATAAGCTCTAGATCCAAACACTACCACAAACTAATAAACAAATTCCTGAAGTTCATCACTAAGTATAGACTTAACCTAATACTTGGTGGTGATATTCACCCCAACCCTGGCCCACCTACTGCAGATACACGTACCCCCTCTACTTGCAATCTAAGCTACAAACCATCAATTAATAGCCCAACTAACTCTCTCCTAGCCTGTCATCTCAATATTAGAAGCATTAATAACAAGGTACATGAATTGCATGCACTTCTGGATGTCCACTCTCCTGAGATTCTCTGTTTATCTGAAACCTGGTTAAAACCTAACACTACAGACAATGAAGTGTACCACCTGGGTACAACATACACAGGCTGGATTGTGCTTCCAGGAAGGGGGTGGGGTAGCTGTACTCTATAAATTTGAGTTGAGTCACCATAGATGTAATACAACTACCTCAGATTAATAACTCAGAGATTCTTGCCACCAAATTGCAACTTAATAAAATGCATTAATATCATCTGTAGGTACATTCGCCCAGGTAACAATATATCTACACTTGAAGATATCCTGCACTGGCTATCATGTCACTACCCCCAAGAAATCCTACTACCTGGAGACTTTAACATAGACTGGGGCACCTGTTCCTCAGAATCCCCAACCACCCATATTAACCTGCATGCATTTACACAAATCATATCCACCCCTACCATGATAGGTAAATCCAACCAAAAAGAAAGCATACTTGACTGGGTACTCAAAATAGTCACCCCCAACTGTACACCTCTGGTAACCTCCCTGATGGCCTAAGCGATCACCTTCTCACATATGTAATTAAGCACAAAGCCATTAATTCCCAACAACCCTTACTCAGAAAGGTTAGAAACAATAAAAACGTTGACCCTGCCAAATTCCAACAAGAACTAAACTTTAGTAATTGGTCTATTCTAAAACACCTCCCCTTAGAGGAAGCAGTAGCATACTTTAACAACAAATTCCTTGAGATCCTTGATTTGCATGCATCTGTTCGTTCAAAGAGAACAAAGGCAAAAACTGTGCCATGGCTTTCTAAAGAGTCTAAACTCAAAATTACCCTTAGAAACAAAGCATGGGCTTTATGGCGTTCTTCTAATGACCCCCAAGATCACATTAAATACAGGCAATCCAGGAAGGAAACTAAAAAATCCATTTTACAAGACAAAAAACAATACTACTGTAATTTACAGACAGTAAATCAAAATAACCCTCAGAAGTTTTGGGCAGGTTTAAATAATCTACTACATCCTGGACAAACTTCAACCCCAATCCCTGCTGCTACTATTGATAAAACCCCTAAAGATGTTTCTGACAGTTTTAACCAATTCTTTACTGAGACAATTCAAGCCCTAGCTTGCCAACTACATCCTAGCTCCCCTGGTCCTGAAAGTACCACTCCTAGAAACCTACTCACATTCAGCTTCCAGTCAGTCGCCACTTCAATTATCCGTACCTTGATCAAAAAATTAAAACCCACTAAACTTTCTGCTGATCAACTCCCTGCCGAGTACCTACAAAAATCAGCTGATGCTATTGCTTCCCCCGTCTCAATACTAATCAATCAAACCATACTAGAAGCTAAAATTCCCACCATCTGGAAAATATCCTATGTAATCCCACTTCACAAAGGAGGCAGCTCTACTGAATTCTCCAATTATAGGCCAATAGCTATACTCTCTCCACTTGCAAAGATTATGGAAAAATGTATTCATAGACAACTCATGCACCACCTAATCCAGAATCACCTTATGGCAGACACTCAGCATGGCTTCTGTCCTCATCACAGCACTACTTCAGCCCTCCTAGCCTTTACCAACACCATAAATTATAATCGCAACAATAATTATATATCCTCAGCCCTCTTCTTGAATCTTTCAAAGGTATTCGATATGGTTGATCACCAACTTTTAATCCACACCCTGCAAACATTCTGTCTAGATACTAGAGCCCTTCAGTGGTTTCAATCCTACCTGAATAGTCGACAGCAGGCTGTCCTCTGGCAGAAAAAAACTCTCTAATCTTCTACCTAACACCCTTGGAGTACCACAAGACTATATACTAGGGCCCTTGCTGTTCTCCATCTTCATTAACGACCTTTATACTGTCATCCCAAAAGTCAGCTGTATCCAATATGCTGATGTCTCTACTCTGATTTGCTCGGCCACATCTCCAATAGAGTTATGGTCAGCTACCCAGACCACCTTTAATACAATAGAAAATTGACTTTCTGAATGTCGTCTGATCCTAAATCCCAAAAAAACTAAAATGCTGTTATTTTCACCAACACGTTGGTCTACCGCTTTCACCTTTAGCATAAATTCAAATGATGGCACAATAATTTCCCCTGACCCCTTTACAGAACTATTAGGTGTCATCATAGGTAATAATCTAAAATTCTACCTACATGTTAACCAAACTATCAAAACCATCAATAAAAAACTAGGGTCACTTTACAGAAAAAAAGCCTTCCTAACCCCTCGTGCTAAAATTGCCATAGCTCGCTCTCACCTTTTTTCAACCCTTCTGTATGCATCCCCTCTACTCTCAAATTTAAACAAGACTGTCCTTAACAAACTCTCAATTTGCTACAACCACATTGCCAGGTTTGCCACTGGGCTGCCTTTTAGGACACATCATTGTATCAATCTAAATCAGCTTGGGTGGCTTAAACTAGCCAGCCTAATCCAGTATGACCAACTGATTATGACCTATAAAATCCTCTATAATCCGCACAATACTCCTGCACTTAAAAATATTATCACCCCCTATAACAATCCTAGACTGCTACGATCCTCTAACAAACTACTATTTCAGACTAGCAAACTTAATAACACAGCCAGTGACTCTCTCTTTGCAAACTCTGTAAGTAGACCCTGGAACTCTCTTCCAGCTGATATTACCTTACTTTTTACCTTAGGTCAATTTAAAACTAGACTCAAACAACATTTGGCACTTAACTGACTATGTCAATGTATCTAGAATGTGTAAAAAGCTGTTAACCGGCTTACTGTGTAATTTAATTTAATCCTGACTTACGCTCGAGATTAACTCTAACCTGTGGAACTTGTTTAACTTGCTTACTTATGTAATCACTGTAAATTGTCTGTTTGTAATATGTAATGCTGGTATCATGCAATGCTGTATCTGCTTACCCTTGGAGCTTTTCTCCCCGAGCCTCTGCTGAAAATGGACATGCATCCAGTCGGACTATCCCAGTCAACAAATGTAAAATAAAACAATGAAGAATAAAAAGTTCTGAGAGTACTTGTATACTTATTTGGTGACACTCTGTAGGCCACTCCTAATAGCCTTTCTCTTGGTCAAACTACCATTTGTATCAATAGTAACATTATACAGTAAGATTGGACACCCTATGTTAAGGGCCTTAGAGTAGCTGATAAGGAGTCGGCTGGTGACAGTGATAACTACCTTATAGTCTGTGCAAAATGGGGCATAGCTAGTCAACCTATGTCAGCCTTTCCCAGGTGTGTGTGTGTGTCAGCTACTTGGGCAGGGACACGATGCACTGGTTGGACAGAGAGGGTGCTGGAGGTCTTGGCTTGGCCACTCAGCTGAGATCTCAACTCTATAGCTGTGTCAGTGGGGAATCTTATTGGGGATTTGGAGAAAGAGGGAGAAACCAGCCCTGGACTGACTATGGTCTGTGTGTGTTCTTAAGGGAAATTGCACTTGATGCAGAAAGTGGCATCTGGAAATACTGTGTGTGTACTTGCAATCCTCTCAGTGTACATCCCCCACTAGTGCTAGTGGCGAGGATTGAGGCTTCTTGATTACTGGTCCAGTGGTGGGGTGTCACAATGTGGTTCATCACATTATGTAATTTACCTTTCAGGTGGAAGCCACATTATGCAGCACCCCACTACTGGATTCCAAATCAATCTTCATTAACAATTAAAACTTTCTATATGTGCAATATTCTTTTTTCTACACACTTTAAAAGGGGAAAAACACTTTATCTTCTTTTGAGAAGAATAATAGTCAGTCCAATACATTTCTGTTGATTTCACCTCTTGCAAGCATGTTCAGCAAAGTTTACTCAGGTAATACATTCAGACCAAGAAAAAAATGAAGGGGAGAAAGAAGCTACAAGGGTGATGGGGGAACCAATAAGGAGAGGAGAGAATAAAGACAAGAGCATCATATAGTGAGGAAGAAAAGGAACAATGGGGATTTACAAAGCTGGAGGTAAAATACATCATTTGCATATAGTGCCAAACAATACCTAGTCTTTAGTCATCAAGTTTTCAAACGATACCAGACTAGGGACAAACTGCCATCCAAATAGCTCTGAACGAAAAAGGTCATTTCCGGCCAAAGAGGATGTCATTGCCATGAGTTTTTGTTCTCATGTGAAAGCTTACACTTGCTTAACAAAAAATGTTCTAACAATATATTTCTAAGTTGTACAGTTTTCAAGATATGAACATTTGCTTGTGAAAGTTTAGAAAAATATAATCTGAAGTTTGTGGTCATTATAATATATTACAGTATTTGTGGAAAAGACTATGAATACAATGACTGTTTTCACTGTAAAGAATACTTCTTACTGATAACATTGCTATTTGTACAGCTTTAGTAGTTTTTATTGTTCAGAAAATGGATAATTTGTTTAACTTATGCTTTTTAAGTTTATTTTCAGAAAATGCACTGGAATGCAAATATGTATGTAAGCTGCTAGAGGTGTGACATTCCAAATCACATACGTGTTAATGAGCTGAAAGGAGTTTAGCAATCATTGGCCTAGGTCACCCAGACCTTATTTGGTTATTTTACATAATAGCCCAATCAGTTCACTATTTTAGCACCCCCCCCCCCAAAGTCTCTTTTCCATAGGCCTGGTAATCAGTTCTGCAGAAATGAAGCTGCATATTTATTTTCTAATTTATCAGAAATGTTGGGAGGGTGGCCTAATGGTTAAGGTCTTTGTCTTACAAACACAAGGTGCAGGATATGAGTCTCACAAGGGATAATTGGCTAGGCTTACAACGGCTCACAAAGGCAGTTAGCTTAGTACTAATCTATGAACCTATGTTGAAGATGCATACATCTGGTCTCTTTCCCATATTCTCCAAGTCATTTACCTTAATCCAAAGATGCAGTATTTGCTTCAGGATGTATCGAGCCTACATCTCTAGCTTATGTGGCCTGAGCTTCTGCCTTACCAGTGCTACTTCTGTCTGCTCAATCCATTTGTCTCATATGAAAAGATTATAAAAGAGCTGTTTGTGCTACTTTCAACAGAGCTCTTTAAAATCTAGTGACACAAACTATCTGAGTTTGAAGATTCTCCTTCAACATAGTGACTTGGATCAACATTATTCATAATGTCTGATATGGTCTATTACACACTAAACTCTGAACTTAGAAGTTATGGTTGGTGAGCTATCTTTAAATAAGTATTAATAGTTTTTCTGACAGTTAGTGATTTTTGGGGTCCTGAATTTAAGAAACACTGATACTTTCTAAGTGAGTTTAACTTAAATTATGAAATTTGTAACTGGAAGTTTCCAGAAAGTCATGAAAGAAGCTGCTCAATACTAGTAGTCATGCTGGAAGTCCCACCCACATTTCGTATTTTATTACAAAACTGCTAACAGTGGATAAAGGAAAAATGTTTTTCAGACAAAATACAACAGTGGAGAGTAACTCTGTTAATAAAACTAACATGACAAGTAAGAGTGAATAGCTAGTAAAAACACTATGAAACACAGTCAGTATTGTGTTACACTCTTTTATCCAAATTCCATTCATCGCAATGTTATTTATTAAGTTATTTATTTTATTTAACATTTGTTTATCAAGAAAGTCCAACTTGGAACAAAGCCAATTTTCAGTGGTGGCCCGGGGAGAAATTCTACAGATGCATGTCTTTGTAACGTGGGAGGAAACCGGAGTACTCAGAGGAAACCCATATGAATGTAGGGAGGACCCGCAGACTCCATACAGAAGGCACCCAAGCCGAGAATACAAAATGCACTTATTTATAATTTATTTACATTTTTCAGATATCACTAACTATATTATACTACTACAGTGTGTCATGTCACAGTACATAACATCCATCCATCCTCAACCCCTTTTCCCGTTTTGCATATGGGGTTGGAGTGTCACTTCAACAGTGACAATCATCTTGAGCCAAGGTTTGCACTGTCGGGTGGTTAGTCATGACACAGTAGTTCATCTGTACCACTCACTCACACACTCTCAGCTATGGCCAATTTAGAGTGTCCAATCCACCTACTGCATGTCTTTGGAATGTGGGAGGAAACTGGAGCACCCGGAGGTAACCCACTTGACTGCAGGGAGGGCATGCAGATGCCACAGAGAAGGCACCCCAGCCAAGAATCAAACCAGGGAACCTCCTGCTGTGAGGTGACAATGCTAACTGCTGCACCACTGTGGCCGCCAAATGTGACAACGCATAACAATAACAGTTTTAAAAATAATGGCATCTTAATTTACAGTAAGGTCAGTTTATTTCTTCATTTAACATGCTCAGTTAACCTATTAGGCTTTTCACACCCATTCAGTATCACATAACATATAGTGACTGCATTGTTGCATTAATACTGCTTGACTTAACAATCAATCCTTTATTTCTGAATTGAGCATTAGTTGCTTAGACTTTTCCTACTTCAATTCACAATCACCAGAATTCTGATCATGAAAGAATATCATCACAACAATTCACATTGAATAATATTCCCAAATTTGTGGCTCTCTATCCAAAAGGAGAGTGCCATTGTTCCACACAATCACACCAAGGTGAACTCTTCTTCTCACATTCCTAATCTTTAAACTCATTAATGTAGAATATTTCCCTATTTTCAGGTAGACTTTTAAAGAGACATATTTGAAATTTCTTTCACAGTCAACCCCAAAACTTCACCCCCCCAAACTAAACTAAAATGCACTGAGTATTCATACTCCAAAAACATAGAATTCTCATCCTAAAATATAATGTCCAAATATTCTATCCTAAAATTCCATCCTGAACTAAAAAAATACACAAATTCTCACTTAATCATAATCCTCACTAGTCAAACTAATCCACCATTATTAATACCCCTTACATTAAACTCTACAAAGTCTCTCATCAATATGACCAAGCTCCTTTTTGCATTCCATCCTTCCTCAGTCCTCTTCACCCACATTTTGCATCTGATTAAACTGTCCTTCAGCATAGTACCCCCATTTTATAACTCCCTGGATATTCCTCACTAATCTCCAAACTTGCCCATACCTAATCTTTCCCGAACTGTTCTTTTCAGCAACAGCTTTTGTAAATATTAACTGTAGAATAATGTGTTCATACTGGACTATCAGGATGTAATATAAGCATTTAACGTAACTTCTTTAAACTTTCTTATGTTCACAAAGCGCCCTCACACAAAGGCAATGCTTCACTATATTTGAGTGGCATTTTACTTGAGATCTGTATAAACATGGTTATGTCAGAGAGCTGATCTTGAAAATGCTTCATGTGGCTCAGAGCTCAGCCTGGTTAGTAAATAAATAATCGTTCCGTGCTGTCACTTTCAGAAAAGTAAACTTTTTAGTGTCACTGTATTTATCCGTACCGCTTTGAAAAGGTGGTACAGGAAATTATGACGCTGTTGACCTCCATAAAGACACAGAGTGTTTGTTATCTTCAGGAGACTCATTATTTCATTACCGATTCTTCATCCTGGTAGACATTCTTAATTGTTTCACTAAAACCAATGGCTGAGCAAAGAGGTAACACAAAACAAACAAAAAAACCTCTAGAAATCTTTAAACAGGAAATGTTTATTAAATATTAGCAGTTGAATGCTTTCAGCATATGTAATTAAACTGCAGACTTTTTTCAAACATAACTTTCATTTGCACATATTCACAATGGCAGATTGCTATCAGATGTTGATTCTTTTTGAGCTCTGTGCTAGGATTTATGATTATATCGTATCTGATACAAACTGTGCTGGAAGTCAGTATCTTTACCTCCTTGTTTCAACTACGGCACAAAAGGTATTTTATTCCAATACTTGCAGCACAGATTGTGTCAGACAGCCAAGCCATAAATCGCAGCACAGAGCTCCCAAAGAATGCAAGTTACACTTGAAAAATAATGGATGTGCCTGCAGACTTGTCATGTATGTTTTGCAAATGGTATTTATTGGAGTATTTCTCATTGTTTGATTGTATGCATTTCATTCAAGAACAATAGCACTGAATTCAATTGAAAGCTGTCCATCTTTCATCTTTTATTAGTGCTTCATTTTTGCTTATTGAGTTTTTTGTTAGCACTGCTTAGGTATTTTTTCATTATTTTTTAAAAGATTGCATTTTTTTGATGGGTAACTTTTTCTCCATGACCATATGAACACTGCCGTATGAGCCACAAGTTCCAGAACCATATCCACACTTGGAAGTATTTCCCATAAGGAAGTAGTTTACAAATCAAATTCAATAAATAGCAACCCATTCAAAGTTCAATGGGAAAAATATTGGTTAAGCAACAGGATGTAAGTATTCAAAGTACAGCATGGGGGAGTGTCTACAAATCCCAGACACGGTTACCAATGATGCCTCCCAGGGCTCTACAGTGGGCACATTTGTTTCATAGGTTCATATGTAAAGTACTAGGCTAGATGCCCCATGCAGCCAATTTTAAGCCTAGCCAGATTCTCTTTTTGTGTTTGAAAAAAAATATTCTATTTGGTTATAAATTGACCTTACCCATCTCATGGTCAATAATTATATATTAATCCTAATGAGAATAACTGGGATCATACTGTAGATCAGTGTGTGTGATACACCTTTAAGAAGCTTTCCAGTAAGTCAGCGCATGCATATAAGTACTGAGCATGTGCAAACAAGAGTGCCATTTTGAGTGAGCAGCCAGAGTGTGAGCATGCAAGTATGTAGTCAGTTATAGTTTGCTTTCATTTAATGTTCCTGCCATCCATCCTGATGTATTTGCATACAATAAACTGCTTAAACAAACACTCAAGCCTCAACGTCTTTTTTAATGCACATAAGAAGAGCAACATGGTGTCAGATGTGGGATCCAGCATCACAGCCATGAGGCAACCAGTTACTGTTGGAGGAATATATAGGAGTGGATTATCCCAACTGCTTAAATGATGCGCAAAACAGGTCAGAAACAAATCCCAGGTACTAAAACTTGCTTAAATGATTTATTTTGCTATAAATATAAAACAAGGTACTCAGGATGCTCAAAACAAATTTCTTATTAAACAAAATGTCTAACACTGTGATATATTGATAAAAATATTCAAAACAGCTATGAAAATGTTTGAAACAATATCTAAATTGCATAACATGTATAATACAAGAGAAACAACTGTATTTTTTCACTATGTGCTACTTTTTCATATTAACTAAAGCTATTCAAAGTATCTGAAGTGTGGAAAGTGTTTGCAAGTGTGTGCAGTATTACAGTGCAGTTATTTCACAAAGTAGTTTCAAAGAATATTTTTGCAAAGTACAGTTATTTCAAGGCATATTTCGCAGGGTACAGTATTTCAGAGTTTACTGTGGATTTGATTATTATTACAAGTACCTGGTGTGTATGAATGTTCGTACATAATTACAAGGGCCAAGACTGTATTATGCTTTACTATAATCTGTGGGCATGGCAGAAGGATTTTGCAGACCAGCACCGATTGTGTTGGATAACAATATTGCAGAAAATTGGAGAGTATTTGAGCAGGAATATGATATTTTAATACAGGCTGCTTTTTCTGACAAAGACACATGCACAAAGGCTTTTATTCTGCTTAATTTATCTTGTTAATTTGTGTATGTATCTGCTGTGTTTTCAGGGGAGGGGGAACACTGCCATGTAGTGGTACCGGCTGAAACAAGGGAAGACCCTAAATGCTTAAAATATAAATTTACAGAAATGTGTAACCCCCAAATGAATGTTACAATGGAAAGGCACTTATTTTACACAAAGGATCAAAAGTCTGGTGAAACCTTGGCAGCAAACCTAACAGCCTTATTTCTCAAGGCTAAAACATGCAGATTTGGTAATTTGAGAGATGAGTTGATAAAAGACAGGCTTGTGTGTGGTATTAATAATGACACAGCGAGAAAGATTTTGCTTCAAGACAGTGATTTAATGTTAAATAAGGCCATTGAGATTTGTCATATATATATGAGCTTACAGAAAAGCACACAAGTATGCTTACAAATGAGAATAGCTGTGAAAAGCATAGTGACAAAGTCATGCTGATAATATGCAGCACATTGTTAAAAGAAACAGGCCCAGGCATATGGCAGCTACAGCATGTCCTGTAACAGTCCCTGGGAAACCCTGAGTCTTAAGTCAAAACATGTGCCCCCACCCAGCTTCATAGTCAACTGTTGTAATTGTGGTGGAAATCATGAACCCAGAAGATAAAAGTGCTTAGCTTAGGGTCAGCAGTGTCATTCTTGCAAAAAGTGGAATCTTTCCCAAAGGTTTTGTAAATCAAATAGGGCACATTCTTTTATTAAAAGAAGGCATTCCAAGAGGCAAGTTAATGAGTTAGAAAGCTGCGACCCTACTTTTTATATTAATGGTGTGTCTATGAGTGGTGAAACAGTTAACACAGTAGGTTTGTGAGTAAAAATGAAATCTTTTGTACTGTTTGTATTATGTATTTCTTACAGGAGGTTTGGGAGGTCACTCATTGGAAGTTCTAGCTTGGCTGGAGGTTTCATTTAGATTTTTCTGTTTGTATTAATGAGAATCCTGTAGAGCTCAAAGTAGATACTGCCTCAAAGTGCAATGTTGTGTCAGCAGAAACATTTGTAGAGTAAAATCTACAGAACAGCATGTTCTGACTAAACGTGCATAGCTTGTTGCTTATGGTGGTGAAGAGATTTAAACCAAAGGCTCAGTAGTGCTTTCATATTACACTGCTAGGAACAGCTATTACTTGTAACTTTTCATAGTCAAGAGAGATGTTCAGTCATTATTAGACCTCAGAGACAGTTTGAAATGGGACTTCTTTCACTTAATAAAGAAGGTCATCATGGAAGCTTGCATGACAGCAGCTCAAATTTCACCCAAACTATTTTTTCTGAGTATGCTGAAATTTTTGCAGACAAACTAGGCAAACTACCAGTTGTGTACTCCATGAAGTTAGACCCAGAGGTCAGCCCATTTAACAAACCAACACATAAAGTTCCAGTAGCTATGCAGAGCAGCGTCAAAGCTGAGCTAGACAAAATGGTGCAGCAAGGAGTAATTTGTCCAGTAGAAGAACCTACTGGATGGGTATACTCCTTGGTGGTAGCTCATAAGAAAACCTCAGATGATATTAGACTTTGTATTGATCCAAGAGACTTGAACAAAGCATTAAAAAGACCTCATCATCCAATGCACACAGTCAAAGAAGTTGCTGCCCTCATGCCAAACACCACTGTTTTTTCTGTCTTCGATGCAAATAGTTAATTTTGGCAAATTTTGCTTGACCAGAAATCTTCATTGTTAACCACACTCAGTACACCATTTGGAAGATACATATTTCTGAGAATGCCATTTGTGATAAATTCTGCCAGTGAAGTCTTTCATTGTGTGATGGAACAAATGTTTTTCTGGCTATCCATGTGCTATTATAGTAGGTGATATTCTAGTAGGAGGTAATGCTGAAGTCGAACATGAAATAAATCTCAAGAAAGTTCTGGAACGCACATGTGAAGAGAATCTTAAGCTGAATCCTCAGAAGTGTGAATTCAGGCTACGAGAAGTTACTTATGTTGGTCACTTGTTTACCAGTTCAGGCTTATGACCAGATCCTTCAAAGCAAACAGCAATTCTTGAGATGCCAGCCCCAAACAATGCCCAAGCCTTACAATGTTTTCTTGGTGTGGTCAACTATCTAGGCAAGTTCAGTCCAGATTTCAGTCAACTTACAGGTCTCTTAGTGGAGCTGACATGCAAAGCTGTAATTTGGTCATGGTCATAACAGCACCAAAGAGTATTTGATGTCCTGAAACAGAAAATTGCTAGTCCACTAACTGGTCAGCTACTATGATGTTCACAAACCACTTACTCTTTATTGTGGTGCTTCTCTGTTTGGTCTAGGTGCAGTCATTCTACAAGAGGGTAGACCAGTAGCCTATGCATCAAGAACTCTTACCCAAACTGAGATGCAATGTGCCCAGATTGAGAAAGAGCTTTTGGCAATTGTGTTTGCATGTTTGAAGTTTCATGATTATCTTTATAGTCGACCTATCCAGATCGAAACTGACCACCAACCTCTAGTCAATATTTTGAGAAAGCCTATGCATACAGCTCCTGCCAGACTGTAACACATGATATACAAATTGCAAAAGTACAGTTTCACTCTTTTTTTACACAAAAGGCAAACTTTTTATCTTGCTGATATTTTATCCAGATCACCCAGAAAGACCACAGCAACTTGATTTTAAGGTCATGGAAATGAGTTTTTTTTTTCTTCCACACATCTTGAAGAGCTCAGAAATCACACAGCTTCTGATACAATTCTTCAGAAGTTAAACCTGTTTATCAGTTGAGGATGGCCTTCAAAGCAATCTTGTTTACCAGTAGGAGTCCAACCATACAGAGATGAGATTTTGTCAGACAATGGTATCATCATGAAAGGTCCTAAAGCAAATGTTCCAAAGTCCTTGCAACAGCAGTATATTATGATCTTGTACTGTGGCCACTCAGGAACTGATTCTACCAAAAGAAGGGCAAGAGGTCTAGTATTTTGGCCTTCTATGTCAAGAGATATTGAGAAAGTACTTTTGTCTTGTTCGGTATGTTATAATGCAAAGCTGCATCAACAGAAAAACAACTTCAATTAAGCCAGATTTCTGAACTACCTTGGTCAACACTAGCCACAGATATCTTTGAGTGGAATGGTCAACATTACTAGGTGTTAGTAGACTCTTATTCAGATTAGTTTGAGATTGACCTACTTCCCAACCTAACTTCCAGTATTGTCATTACTAAGTTGAAGCAACATTTTTCTGTCCATGGTAGTCTGCAGTTATTTCTGACAATGGTACACAGTTTACAAATCAGCAGTTCAGGTAATTTGCAGAAGAGTGGGACTTTGTTCACATTATGAGTAGTCCTCAATACCCTCAGTTAAATGGCTTAGCTGAACATGCAGTTCAGAGTGCAAAACAGCTGTTAGAGAAATCTAGATGTGACAATACAGATGTTTTTCTAAAATTGTTGAATATCAAAAACATTGGTAGTGATAAACATCTTGGTTCACCTGCCCAGAGACTTATGTAAAGGCAAACCAGAACCACACTGCCTATCAGCAGTAATTTATTGGTTCCAAGTGCTAAAAACAACAAAGCTGTGAAAGCCCAACTGTCGAAAAAGTGTTTGCCCCGGAAGTCTTACTATGATGAAACCAGCAAACTGCTCCATTCTTTACAAAAAGGGGAGATAGTGAGGATGCAGACATCAAAAGGCCTGATTGCACTGGACATGAAAAGTTTATCAAGAGCCGAAATCTTACATTGTGGAATCACAAGGAATGGAATTCAGATGAAATCGGAAGCATTTATTACCACTGTCAGAAGCAGTGTTACAACATCTTGCCTGTGACAAAGACTCTGGTTCTCAGAGTGACTTGTCCAGTGTTCTTGTTCCAGAGGACGTTCCATCAGCAATCCCCATTCCTTAGAAAATCCCTGAAACTTCTCAAGCAGAACATTCTCCTGTGACTGTCCCTGTTGCTAAACCCAGTTCTATTATGTCACAAGATCAGGTTGCATCTCAAAACCTACTTCAAGATGCACGGCAACCTGAACATGACTGTTGTTTTTCTTTATCAGTGTCTGTATTAGTGCATGCCTATTCAAATATTGTTGTTTATATGAGATAGCTTAGTGGGCGGACATGGTGGTGCAGTGGTTAGCATTGCCATCTCACAGCAAGACGTTCTCCATTTCGATCCTTGTCTGGGGTGCCTTCTGTGCGGAGTCTGCATGTCCTCCTTGTGGTCACGTGGGTTTCCTCTGTGTGCTCTGGTTTCCTCCCACATACCAAAGACATACTGTAGGTGGATTGGACACACTAAATTGGCCCTAGGTGTGAGTGTGTGCACGTGTGTGCCTACTGTGGAAGGTTGGGTGCCAGGCTGGCAACTCAACACCGTAAAACTCCACTGCCAATGATGAGCGGACAGGTGATCTGCTGTGGCGACCCCTAACCGGGAAAAGCCGAAAGAAGAAGAAGATATGAGATAGCTCAGTAAAGAGGGAGGATGAAGATCAGTGTGTGTGATATACCTTTAAGAAGCTTTTCAGTGAGTCAGCACATGTATATAAGTACTGAGCATGTGCAAGCATGTGTGCCATTTTGAGTGAGCAGCCAGAGTGTGAGCATGCATGTTTGTAGTCATTCAGTTAGATAGTTCGTTTAAGTATTATGTTTCTGCCATCCATACTGATGTAGTTGTATACAATAAACTACTTAAATGAACACTCAAGCCTCAACATCTTCTTAATTCACATATGAAGAGCGATACATACCATAGGTAATTTGAGGGGACCCATACACAGGGTAAAGCATTTAGAAGTTGTATCTGTCCATTAGTAGTACAGGGGACAGCCCTTGGGTAAGTTTTCTGTTTCCCATCTACAGATCTAAGTTGCACTTGAAAATGGGCAGGGATGAACTTTATTTTATGTGGCTGAGTAGTCTGTTCCACAGCAGTGATATCCTCTGCAAAATACATCTGTCCCTCCAAACCATTCTCTTGATGCTGCAGAAGAGGTTTTGATCCCTAGACTGAGTATTTCTGATGTCATTTGACTTACTGATGTGCAGAAAATCCATCAATAATGGGTCAGAAGATGCCTTGTGTACCAGACACAGGTCACCTTTTAGCAGCATGTAGAATACCAAGTATAATGACAAGGTTTTTAGTCAATCCATGTAGGATATGTTGTTTACTTCTTATATCCTTTTATTAAGGTATCTCTGTGGGTGATCTAGTTGGTGCATGTGCCTGGACACATAAACGCCAAAGGAGGCATTATATTCAACGTGTGTGTGTGTGTGTGTGTGTGTGTGTGTGTGTGTGTGTGTGTGTGTGTGTGTGTGTGCATAATGATATTTTTCATATTAATCTTCTCCATTATTAAACTTTGGAATGAGCACTGGATAAATAAATATGGTTAATATTGCAAGCTGTGTAATATAATTGATACACTGAAACATTCTACAAGAATGTCTTCAAAAATGACTTACAGAATGCAATAGAAATAACCACATTTTTTAATGTCAGTTAATATAACATCATGAGACTTGAAAAAAGGTAATAAGCTGCAGCTACAAAATAAATAGTCATATCATAAAAAGATGCCAATGACACTAAAGGGAATTGATTTGAACATAGGCCTGCATGCATTTTCCAAAGTTAGAAGAGTACGCATCCTGTATCCCCTCTAACTCCAAATGACACGCCCTGTCTCCAGGAAAATTATTGGACCAGATTATACCTCCATAGTCAGAACCATCACTGAATACAGCATGCTGAACATGCACTAGTCCCCAAAGGTTACACTTACTTCCACAGTTATATATACTCACACCACATACAATCATGGACATAAATGTACAACATTTTATCACTTTTTGCTTAACAGAAGTTTGCGAAGTCAACTGTTATCTTCAGATAAACATTTTCTTCTAAATTTCATCTATTCCCAGCTAGGAAGTAGCATTGCTTCTGTTCCTTAAAGGTAGCTATTGCTGTTAGACTTTGTGAATGACCATATTTCTTATGGCTGTAAACAATATGTCTTCTGGTTCTATTAATGATTGACTGCACAATGTTATACATCAGCAAGTCATGACAGCAATAGGTTTAAATTAGGTAATAATCACATGTTTTGATTTGCTTAGTCCTCAATGTAAGGTAGGCTTGTCAAATTACAACTTTTAAATGGTGTTTGATGAATATTTAAAAGAGGTTTGCTTATATAATCTTTGCATCTTATGTAGGACAGTGAACATTTTATTCAGTTAAGATCTGAGGTTTAGGTAGGAATATGGTATAAAGCTAAATATGTCTGATTTCGTAGAAAGTTGGTCTAAAAATTTGTTGAATCGATCACTTGACAAGTTTTCATTAATCTAAAGGACTGAAAATGACAATATTTGTCTCCCTATTGAAATGTCCACACTTGAAATGCCAAGTGCCAGTAGGCCAAAAAAATGTCAGAAAACACAAAAGTATAGCTAATTTCAAAAAACACTCTTCTCCTTAAAACTTTTTTTTGAGGAGGAGCCCAACTGCACCCATCCCACGTGGGGGGCTAGCCCCCAAACCCCCAAACTTATTTATATATCAACTCCAAGATCACCATACTTCTGAGACAAGGGAATATTCTGAGAAATGGCATTTTGGAGTTAGTATATGCAAGTTTGATCTTTTGGTCAGTCTCCACATTTCAGGACTCACTCTGGCGGGTCCCAATATTTTTAAATGGTTGCCAAATATTTGGCTCATTCCCATATATGAGCTGAGGGTGAGTACTTTTTTTATTAATATACAATAGAAGATATTATGTGCTACTCAATTATAAAGGGAAAGAAAAGTGTGACCAATATTTGATGCTAGTTATATTAAGGACTGCATCTTTTGGCGAATGCAAAGCAAACTTTCTCCAAGTCTAACAGACATCAGTCCTACCCATAGTCTTCTGTCACTGCTAAGTTAGATTAGAGATGTGTTCTCTTGCGAGTATGGTATCAAAATATGACTTCTCACAGTTTCACAGCTTACCCATTTTTTCATGGTGTCATATTAAGAAGGGGTTGGGCATTATTTCTTCTCTTGTCCTGGGAGCCTAACTTCCTAGAAGTAGCCTTGTGCAATGTTTTCCATGTTTTCATGATATATACGTTTATTACATTGCTTATATGTCAGGATCTTTTTAAACTGATGAATTCAAAGAAATAATAGTAGCTCGGTTCTAGCATAATTAACAAACAAAGTCATAGTGCGTGCATTAAAGTCACCTTTATTTTCCTCGAAAACAGTCGCTTCATGATATGTCGACATTCAGACCACGTCATTTTAAATCATGGTATTCATTCCTTCTTGATGTTAAATGGTGTACAAATGTGTGACTGCATTAAAGTCAGAATCTGTTCTATTTACAGTATATCTTCACTATTTCACGTATTGCCTCTTTTATATTTAGCATGGATGTGTACAATTATTTAACATATATTAGTTGTATTCCCAGCAGGCTCTGCATACTTCAGTCTTTGAACAAATGACCCCTTTGGGGTCAGTTAGTAATTGTATTACAGTACACGACCATGTTGTTTTTCATAAAGTAGTTTTATTTTCCTTCTCTTTCCTTGTCATATTTCAAGTTACCATTAAAGGTTTGTCACTGCAGATGTGGCCAGGGACTTTCATCAGTGCTGGTAGATAGAATTACTTTCGGTTGCTGGCATTAGGACTGCTCTATAATTTAAAGGATGTCTATCCTTTTTTTCCCCACAACTGCAAAATCTGTTGCAGTACATAGCTCTTTGGCAAGGTGCATTTGTAAGTGGAATTAGAATTAGGCAATTCCATCTAGTACTTCAGTGCAGACTTAAGTGATTTATGTGAGGCTTAGCTCAGACAACTGAATTAGATGCTAAGCTCACTTCATTTTTTTCAATATACTTAAATTTTGCAGTGATAGTTTACAACATTTTTGCTCATATTCAAATGATCATTCCTTCCTGTTTAAATGTGAGGAAGATCTATACAATTCTGTGAAGTGAGGTAGCTGATACTCATTTAGGCATCAAATGTTTGTTTCTGGCTATGAGATATTTAAACAGATTAATTTCCCCCGGAAAAGGACAATAACATGGCATGTACTTTGCTAGAGAGATCATTAATAAAGAAATTATGTATTATAGTGAAAGCAGTGAAGGACGACAGTGCACTTCTTCTCCTTAATGATAACACAGCTAGTGAAACACTGTGGAATGTTAACACTAATGAGGTTCTGTGACAGGATTCCACATGTACTCAAGACCGTGCAGTGTTTCTGCATCAAAATTCAAGCAACCAGGCAATGCCACTTTATAAATATTCGTGAATATTCCCAGCTCATTTATGTCTAAGTGTAATTAACGCTTCCCATGAATGCTACAGGTGTAAAAGTGAAATTATATTTTAACAACACAAACATCCTGTCTTTTCTAACTGAAAAGCAATGCCCCATGTGCTAGACGGATGAGACTGACTTTTTTTACAAGCATTTCTTGTAAGTAAATTGAAATGTTGGTCATGCACCACTAAATGGATCTTTTGGCTGTTCTGTAACAGGGGAATATAGGATGTTGCTGAAAATGTTAATGATGGTATGAGAACCCATAAATGTCTACTCAATGAGTTACACCCCAGTTTACAATTGAACATGCTATGACCTTTCAATATTTTAAGTGTAGCTTCTTGAATGGCAGCCAACACACTGAAATAACAAAAGAAAATCTGACCTAATTCATTAAAAATGATACTGAGTGGACTTTTGTATCAGCAAGCTCCTAGTTTGTTTATTTATTTTTCAGAAAACATGACAATTTGTAAAAGCAGTATGTATTTTTTCATATCTGACTTGTTTGAGCTGCCATCAAAGTGCAGTCACATTCTGGCCTCTTGAGATGCTGAATACAGCCATACATTAAATGTTTATTTTAGCCTTGTTCCCTGCTTTCATTAATAATGCATTTCTTTTCAGTATGTCATCACAAGAGTGCTGCTTGGATCCCACTCTGCTACATTAGTACATTTCTGCAGATGGTCTCTGATTGCTAACATTGAGTCAAGTGTACCCGAGTGCTCTGGTCTTCGGAGCCATCAAATGGGGAGTTAGGTCACTTCAGATTAATCTGTATTCAAAGGCTGATCCCAGGGGCTAACACTCTTGGAATTAAAGTACTACATTATGTCACTCTTCCTTTTTCCATCTCTGAACATGTTCATTAACCTTCTAATTACCCTTTTAGGAGTCAAGGATGAAAGAGATTAGTGATCTTGAAAATGTCCAAATTAATAATTGGCTTCATTGTAAACACAAGCACAAGCAGAGGTGCACAACACTTTGTTTAGTTGATGACTGCACCTTAGCCTTTGCACTTCACTTTTGTCACAGAACCACAGGAAGGAATAATACAATTCACCTTTTTAAAACGGTTTGCAAAGGAAGGTGTATTTGGAACTGATGCAAAGTAGTTTACAGCCTGGTAAATGTCTCATATACTGAATGACAAAACCATGTATATCAATATGATGTAATAGGTAAAACACAGGAGTGTAATTTGTAAGCTACCTGCAGGTCACTAAGTCTAAAACGTACTAAGTAAGTAAGTAAAGCTGCTCAAGCAATTAAACTCTGCAGCATTTAAGTAGCCATGCACAAAGTAGTGAACCAGGAGGCAAAGATAGACTAGCTATTAAGAGAATGGAAATAAAAATATTACTGTCTGCTAGTACAACAGCAGAAAAAAAATAAAACTATAAATAAACTATATCCTAATACGTATGCAAAAACTTTTATGCTAGCAAATAAGCAAAAAAAAAAAAAACAGCTGATATCTATCTGGTTCCACAGAGTTTATACATTCATAGGTATATACAAGGCTAATGACTATCAAGGCCTTTATAAGCCTAGCCATGCAATCCAACTCAATTGTGCCCTATGCATCATGGGTGTTTATTTATTATATAGTTTATATTTTGTATTTGTCCATCATACAGTTTTTATTATCAAAGATGACATTCTAAGGATTGCTTTTATTTATTTTATTTATTTATTTATTTTGCATTTGTTTACCTAGAAAGTCCGACTGGACACAGGTCCATTTTCAGTGGAGGCCCAAGGATGAAAGCTCCAAAGTACAATCCAATACATATGAGAAGTATAACATTCATATAAGTATACGATAACGTAGAGATTAGCTAACTCTTAAATAAATAGAAAAAAGATTACATTGAAACAGCACTTGATATTTTAAAGATAACAATACTGAAATGGCAGTTTACACGTAGTTGTTATAAAGGATAAAAACAGGCTGCTTGTTGTATCTTTCGGCTTTTCCCGGTTAGGGGTCGCCACAGCAGAACTCCGGTCCGCTAATGATTGGCAGTAGATTTTTACATACCGAGTTGCCAGCCCTGACGCACATCCTTCAACGAAGGTACACCCATTCACGCATGTCTCCACACAGAAATGGTGCTTAAATTGCATGCGATAATTTGTTTGAGACAACAGGAAATGTTTGACAGTTTTATAGAGGATAGATACTAGTTCTGTACAGTAACAATCAACAGTTCAACAGTTTCCAGGATAAAAAAACTGGTGTCACTTAGCAGAATCCTTGTGAGAGTTCATAGGTATGGATTAGCCTGGGGAGTAGCAGGAACAAAGCCAGCTGTTTAAATAGTGGGTTTTCAGGAGTTTTTTAAATTGATTAGTGGAGGTAGTAGAAATTTTGTGGTTAGGTAGTGAATTCCAGATTCTAGAAATAGTGCAGGAAATGAGAGATTTACCAGCATCAGTTTTATATTTGATGACCTCTAGGAGGTTCTGGTTACTAGATCTTAAGGTTCTAGTGGTAGTGTGGGGTTGAATTAGATGCTGGATTGCTGGGGTTTTATCAGGAAGGTAGTAGAGCTTGTGTGCTATTGCCACCTGGTTGAGTACCAATTGAGCTGCTTAAGGGATAGACAGTGGTGGGACCTATATGATGCTTCAGTAGCAAACTTGGCAATCTTGTTATAACCAGATTCCATTTTGTTTACTTGGGACTGGCGGAGATTAGTCAAGATAGGGGAGGCATAGAGAAGGATGGATAGGAGATGAGTGGACTATGACGACTTCTTTTTGCACTTAGGAACCGGTCACTTTAAGATAAGTATTTACTGTTCACATGATTTTATAGAAATTATTTAAATAGTGTGTTACTTGGTTGTTTATCTGATAAAGTTTTGGGGATAACCAGGATGAAAGTGCTTATTTTTGCAATAGCTTTGCATTTTAACCAAGGTCTTCATTGTTGGATTTAATAAACTTTGACACCATCCACGGACTGAAAACCAGGGACAATTAAGATGTATGATTAGAACGTAATAAATCTCTTAGCTATACCAGAGTCACAGTTTTAGTCGTGGTCACAAAGTGTTTCTTCTCTCACTGCCCCTCTTTCTTACTTAACATCAAACCTGCAAACAGTGGTTTAAAAGAGAGCTGACATTCTGGATGTGATATGTGGATCATTCAGGAAACAAGGGTTTATCTGTGATATGAGGACATTGTCTGTTATCCTCACTGTGAATAAAAAATAAAACAAAACATATGCATTTAAAAAACATATTTTAGTGAATTAGTATCTTGGATGTTCACCCTACAAAGATCACAAAGCCATAACAGTGTGCTAGAAAAATAACCCAAGTACTCTTCTAGACTACAGTGGTATGAAATGGTTATTTTCCCTTAGACATGCTTTATTATTAAAATCTCATTTCAATGCCCAAATGATTAATTAATTAATTAATGCATTCATTAAGTTATTCTTTCATACATTTGTACATTTTTTTTTCTTTCTTTCTTTCTTTCTTTCTTTCTTTCTTTCTTTCTTTCTCTGTTTATTTGGTTAATCCAAAGCATGGTCACAAAAGAGACAGACACTATCCTGGTACTCACTGGGGATAGATAATAAAGATTTGCCCTCAGCTTTGATGCAAACCTGTCACAGAATGCACACACACACACACACACACACACACACACACACACACACACACACACACACACACACACACACACACACACACACACACACACACATATACACACATACTTCATGTCACATGGCGTGCATGACTAAGAACAATTTTAAAGGATCACCAATTTATCTATAACATCTTATCAAGATGTGAAAGAAAACTACAGCACATGGCAAAATTTCACATAGACACATGGAGGATTTGCATACTCCAAACAGGCAGCACTGTAAACAAGAACCAAACTTGAGACCTAAGCATTGTGAGGTAGCAACATTTACTCATGTTAGTTACACATTAGGCTTTCTCTTAGCTTAATATTATTAAACAGGATAAGAAATTGAATATGTTAGCTGCGGTGGTGGTGCTGCAGTAGCGTTGTCGCCTCACAGTAAGACATTGTCCAGTTCAATTCTCAGCTAGAGCATCTTCTGTGTGGAGACATGTGTGAATGGGAGTACCTTCGTTGAAGGTTGTGCGTCAGAGCTGGCAACTCAGCATGTAAAAATCTACTGCCAATCATTAGCAGACCGGAGTTCTGCTGTGGAGACCCCTAACCGGGAATAGCCGAAAGACACAGTGTAAGGTTCTCCAAGGTGACAGCTTGGTCAGCTTAATTTTTATTATTTTAAGTGCCCTTACTGGAAGCCTATACCTTTGCTTTTTAATCTATAGCCTTACTTTAAATCTGTTAAAACCAAAAAAGAGGAATCAGAGAATATTGTTCCAGGTATGAAAAGTCTGCCAGTCTTTTAGATAACTCACAGACAGACTGGTCTTGGATTTGTCACCAAGAGTTGGTGTTTTTGTGAAATAATTGGTCTGGCACTTACTGTAAGATCACTGAAGCAGGATGAATGTGTAAAGTAGCTTTTAGCTTAACTTCTGCCTGAAACCTCAAATGTTCCTTATCAGATTTAGGTATGCAGCAAACAAAACAATATAATGTGAAATGATTTGAGTGTTTATTTGAAACATTTTCCATGAACACATAGTCAACTTGGTCTAGTGTTTTAGCTGTCATTGGCAAAATGAAGGCAGTTTAGATAGGTTTCATAACAATCAACAATTTAGGGTTATTTTTAGAAAAATAGCTTTTTTAATGTTTGACAAATATTTTAATTAAGAAGTACATTTTCCAAAGTATGCATCACTTCACCTGGTATTCTAAGTTGCACACAAGTTTGTTCTCATGTCCAAATACTCTACTGTTTGTTGTAGCAGGCAGGCTGAGAGGTGTGAAGTCGGATCTTTAGCAGACAATCATTCTATCCATCGTATTCCTATAAACATCTGCATCTCAGCAGAAGTACAAAAAGCTGTAAAATAGTTGAACATTTTTGTTATACTAGCACAATAATTTATTTTCTAAGTTCTGGTTTATATGTGCATGTATGTGTGTTTCTGCTCTTTTTAGTCCTAGCATAATGCCATGGTTATATACAAGAAATGTTCATTGTAAGAAATCATTAGTGCAAGGCATTTCTGGTAAACTAGTATGAAATATATCTTTCTATCTGGCATAGCAAATGTACCCATTTTTATTGTCTTTGTACTGTATTAAATAAATGAATTAAACAAATGCATTCTGTGATCCTCTGAGTGTACTTCTAGGCACCTAATACAAGGGAATTTATGAGAAGATGCCAGCAGCATGTTTGTTATGACAAAGACGTCTGCAGTACTGATTCATTTGACTGTATTTTATCCTTCATACAAAAGTCCCACTTTGATGGTATGTCATGATGCTGTTATATTGCTTTGTACATGTTTGCAGCACATTCCAGATATCTGACAGCATGGCTTGCTGCTTGGTTCAGTCAACTGACAAGGCATGCCTTCTCTTTATCTCAGCACCTTTAGGAATATGTTAGTTACATTGCATGATGGTGCAGGTCACCCTTAAGTTTAGTGTGTGTTAACCAAGAAGCTCCATGCTATTTTAGCTACATATTAAACGTGTAGCCAAACAATAACATTAAAAAGAAAGAGAAAAACAGTCCTCCCAACAAGACATTGCAACTTATGTGCTTATATAAACCCCTGTATCATTTAAATCAGTTCTCTGCTCCCTGTAAAACAACTTTTTATACCTACCCAGGTAATAGGATTATTTAAGATTTATAAACTAGAACATTAGTACCTCCCACAGCAACGTTGGGCAATTCTCAATTGCAATGATGTACTCACAAAGTACTATTTCATCTAAATTATTAAAATGCTTTCTGTACTAGTATTAGCAGCTTCTCTAAAATTGCATGTTACATGTTAAACTGAGAAAATATTTCAGTTTGTGTATTTCTGAATGTTTTCTGGAAGTATATCAATGCTCTAAAACATAGTACTAAATAAAATGTGGCTAAACTATTACTTCTTGGATAAATTGCCTTGACACTGTCTTTTTTGAGTAGTAAAGTTTGAGCTTCCTATAATGTTATTTCTGTGCAGTTATTCCTGTTATTTAATAAGTTGTAATATGTGGCGCAAATATTATTTCATGTATTTTTTACAATAAATATTTAAATGCCACTTTAATATCTTAATACTCAATGTCTTCTGCTGTAGCTTGCATTGCATGGGGTGCTGTGCTGTTTTCAGTTGCTCTTCTGGAATTAATGTTTCCACCAGCTGTACCTCCAGCTTCTTTATATTTCAGTAAATTTATTTTTCTGTAATAAGGGAGTACTCACCTCTCTCAGCTGTACTGGTATTACATTAAAGTTATTTGTGTATCAGCTGAGAACAGTAAATGTCCTTTATTATTGTCCTAAGTCAAATCTAGGTCTCTGAAGGTTTGTACTCCCTTATATATTGTGACTTTTAATACAGTAGTGTCCAGTGCAACCGTGCAGTTGTTGTTTTATTATTAGAGAAAGTATGGGCCAACACAACTTCCTTTACAAATGTATGCACCGATGTCACTTTCTATAGTCTGTCTTCAGCTAAAAGCAATAGTTCACCAAGATCCCTGAATTTTTTTATAATAAAATGGAAGAGATGCCCAAGCATCATTAAGGATTTCTTCTCATTCTATCTGAAGGCAAAAGTGCCATATATAAGGGTACATGATATTCATTAGCCACAGACTCTGGTGCTGAAAATCTTGGTAGCCTTTCAATATGCCACTTTCTAACAGTTCAAGGAGACAGCTTTTTAGCAATGGTGCCACACTTTTATGATTGTTCTCTTTTTGTAATGGAGTACGTGGAGCTATTTTCCACATTGTACTGTTTGTGAGGAGGTGTTTGTGAAAGCTTTATAATAAAGCAGTTTTGAATCTCTAGTTCTTTCATTCTGCCTTCCAGTCTTACCATTTTTGTAGATGCAATTTCGGAGTCTTGACTTATAACAGCATTCCTTATAAGCTTGAATTATTTGGCTGCCCCAGTAATATGATGGTCGAAGATGCTACTATGTCATGTAAAACTCTTTGTTTACAGAACTTCTGGGCTGCAACTTGTTTTACTTCCATTTTTATGAATTTCTAGAAGCACTTAGTAACTAGATTGTTTTCTTCACTTTTTAATAACCTAGCCATTTACCCTACAGGCAATAGCAGAAATAGTTATTAGGCCTGTCATTTTCTAGGACTTAATCAAACTGCTTGTATTCCCAGCCCATATATCTTCTCTTCTGATGCATTATTTTCTCTGTCATCACTGCAAGTCCAGCTTTCATTTTTTTTAAATTATTTTTTGTATACATTTTTAGATGTCTCTGCAGTCCCTTGTTGTATGTTATGCTGTTATCCTACCTTTAGACAGCCAAAAAAAATACCCTCACCATAAATGCTTCCTTTCATCTTTCTTCATTTGCAACTTGTTGCCTTTAACATTTACCCTAAATCTAGGCCTGTTCCTAAACTCAACAAGTTGTTATACTGACACACATTCGTTGTGTCTTTCTCTTTCTGTCATCATCATCATTATCATCATCTTCAGTTTTAATGTTTGTTTAATTATTTATTTAGCAAGTAGAGCACTGATCCATACAGACCCTTTTTCAGGCACAGCAAAGAAGTACTGCGTGGTTAAATGACTTGATCAGAGTCACAGAGTTAGGCAAATGGAATCTGAGGGAATGAAATCCTGAACCACCAGATGCAGCTAATTAACTGCTCATACCCTTAGTTATCTGTGTTAATGCCAGACACGCCGTCTACATTTGTCTGATGTTACTGTCTTCCTCCTATCTCTGCTGTGCTCCTTGCCTGTTTTTATTTATTTACTTATTTTTAATGTTTTCACATGATTTATCCTTGCCTATCTTCTCCCACAAAATACACACTACTCCATGTATATTTTTTATTACTTCACAGCAATCTGTTAGTTACCTTCATCTTGTATGCCTGGTTCTATTTTCACAATGTCTTAAATCAACATAACATATATTGCTGTTTGTTAACCGTTAAGCTACTTTCTGTCTTTCTGTAATCTTAGTCTCCAGTGAAATACAAAAATGACCCCACCCCACACCTACCTACTTTCTAGTAGGTCAGTCTGTTAGCATGTGTGAAATGTTGTTTTGTGAGAAATCGGCAATGGTGTGTGTGTGTGTGTGTGTGTGTGTGTGTGTGTGTGTGCGTGTGTGTGTGTGCATGTGTGTGTGTGCGTGTGTGCGTGTGTGCGTGTGCGCGTGTGTGTGTGTGTGTGTGTGTGTGTGTGTGTGTGTGTGTGTGTGTGTGTGTGTGTGTCTGTCTATGTGGTACAGCCCCATTTCCATATTCTATACTAGGATATAAATCTACAGTCCAATGCACCTCTTATCTAGCTATGATGATGCACAGCTGTATTTAGTACAGGAACTACAGAAACATTGATGTGTAAAATGTTTGGTGATATACAGTGCCACCTGTAGGCTTCAGAGTGAATGGCTTTCCACATCTATATTTAAAAGCACACCATGGCAAATGCACTAGTCCCTCATTTGCATGCACTGGGCATAATTCCTCCTGTTTTCATCCCTTGGCATTTCCACCTCCTAACTTCCTCCATGAGATAAACTTGAGCCTGCCTTTGGGTAGTGTGTCATCTTGTGGCGCACAATTCGTAATAGTGTCCTTTTGTTTGGTGGATGTATTATACATGTTGGCAATAAAAATTCCTCACAACATTTTACTCATACAGGTATTTTTATGACAGAGAGAGAAACTTGGTATTTCTCATGATTTCCATGTTTTGTATGTGTTTGTACAGTATGTGTGAGCATATGTGTTGTTACTGTGTGTATGAGTCTATCCTGAGATAAACTGGCATCTTATCATAAATTGAAAGTTATTTAGTCAACCATTCTGAAGAATCATGTGGAGTTCCTTACTGGTCATTGTAATATTAATCATGTGGAGTTCCTTACTGGTCATTGTAACATTAATCATGTGGAGTTCCTTACTGGTCATTGTAACATTAATCATGTGGAGTTCCTTACTGGTCATTGTAACATTTATCATGTGGAGTTCCTTACTGGTCATTTTAACATTAATCATGTGGAGTTCCTTACTGGTCATTGTAACATTTATCATGTGGAGTTCCTTACTGGTCATTGCAACATTAATCATGTGGAGTTCCTTACTGGTCATTGTAACATTAATCATGTGGAGTTCCTTACTGGTCATTGTAACATTAATCATGTGGAGTTCCTTACTGGTCATTGTAACATTAATCATGTGGAGTTCCTTACTGGTCATTGCAACATTAATCATGTGGAGTTCCTTACTGGTCATTGCAACATTAATCATGTGGAGTTCCTTACTGGTCATTGTAACATTAATCATGTGGAGTTCCGTACTGGTCATTGCAACATTAATCATGTGGAGTTCCTTACTGGTCATTGCAACATTAATCATGTGGAGTTCCTTACTGGTCATTGTAACATTTATCATGTGGAGTTCCTTACTGGTCATTGTAACATTAATCATGTGGAGTTCCTTACTGGTCATTGCAACATTAATCATGTGGAGTTCCTTACTGGTCATTGTAACATTTATCATGTGGAGTTCCTTACTGGTCATTGTAACATTAATCATGTGGAGTTCCTTACTGGTCATTGCAACATTAATCATGTGGAGTTCCTTACTGGTCATTGTAACATTTATCATGTGGAGTTCCTTACTGGTCATTGTAACATTAATCATGTGGAGTTCCTTACTGGTCATTGTAACATTACTCATGTGGAGTTCCTTACTGGTCATTGTAACATTTATCATGTGGAGTTCCTTACTGGTCATTGTAACATTAATCATGTGGAGTTCCTTACTGGTCATTGCAACATTACTCATGTGGAGTTCCTTACTGGTCATTGTAACATTTATCATGTGGAGTTCCTTACTGGTCATTGTAACATTAATCATGTGGAGTTCCTTACTGGTCATTGTAACATTAATCATGTGGAGTTCCTTACTGGTCATTGTAACATTAATCATGTGGAGTTCCTTACTGGTCATTGCAACATTACTCATGTGGAGTTCCTTACTGGTCATTGCAACATTAATCATGTGGAGTTCCTTACTGGTCATTGTAACATTAATCATGTGGAGTTCCTTACTGGTCATTGTAACATTAATCATGTTGAGTTCCTTACTGGTCATTGTAACATTAATCATGTGGAGTTCCTTACTGGTCATTGTAACATTAATCATGTGGTGTTTCTTATTGGTCATTGTAACATTACTCATGTGGAGTTCCTTACTAGTCCTTGTAACATTAATCATGTGGAGTTCCTTACTGGTCATTCTGGTCATTGTAGCATTAAGTCTTATTTGGCCCCTTAGCTCTGATATACCTATAGGGAGAAACATTGCATTTATAAAATTAACAGATGATTTCAGAATTTGGAAATATTACCTCCAGAAAACTACACTAAACTACTGTTGGAGTAGAAGAAACAAGCCTTCAGTACAACCCAGGTGACCCCAGTTTCACTAGCAGCTCATGTTCCTGGGGAGTTGGCATGACAGATAAGAGGAATTATGTGTCTTCAGCTTGTTCATCTGCCTTCAGGGGGAATCAGGGCATGCACTTTTTAGTACACTCTTCATGGTAGAATCTCCAGTGGGGCCTAAGGATCACAAAGGGATGCCTGTCCACAAGAGGTACATGACCATCTGCTAGCATCAGATAGAGGCATGGTCATGCATTGCAAAGGTCCATTGCATATCAACCCCTTAGATACCAAGGAACATGCACAGAGGAGGTAGGATATTAAGCAAGATGGGACTGGTCCTACTCTGTTTGACTATTGTCACCTGCAGAATTGATCGGCTGTAGGACTATTACCCATGGAGGCTATGAACAGGTAAGTAGGGTGGCAGAGGATAAGTTCAGGGGGCCAGAGGAAGACCTCAGGAGAAAAAACGTGGGATCAGTTAGACAGCAATACAAATATGTACAGCATTAACAGCATAACTACTCGATATAAATGCTACTAAATCTGATATCAGTTTCCAGAATAGGAGCTATACATTCTGAATAATGAATTTGTCATCATTCACTAAAACTTGATATAATTAGTTTATGCAAGAAGTAACATTTTGATAAGTTTATCAGGAAAGCTTACTTTGTAGCAAATGTGGCATGCGGGTCCATGTTCAGTTTGTCATGAGTTGCCATTGACCCTTTGGATAATTCATTGACTTAGCCAGTACAAATTCCGAATGCAATTTTGCTTTCTGTAGAATGAAAACTTAATTTATTTCAGCCTGAGAATATACAGCAAAATCTGGACAATACAAATTATTCAGACTTCAAAAATTGTACTTGTTCTCTGTATACCCATGTTTTGCCAATAAATTTATGTCTGACTCAATTTTATACTAAGATCTTTGCTTAGAGCACAAAAATTGAAAAAGAAAATAGAAGGTCTTATAACTGTTAATAATAAACATACATAATGTAAAACAATAGTATAAACATATTACAAAGTGAATTACAGAAGAGGCTGCAACCTTGATGCCTATAACTATGAAAGTATACAGTCATTGGTCTATGATACCAATGCTGAAGCAGTGATTAGCTTCCCGTTAAGGGAACATATTGTTAGAACACCATCCATTTAGTATACTTAGCAGACCTCAGATAACTGCTGCTTCCACAAAAATAAAATTAAACACTGTGACTCCACTCCACAACACAACTATCAATCTCATTTATATCTTAGCACTATGACCTGCACCTTGACCTCAGTCCCACTACATCTTCTCATTCTTACATATAATCTCCACACCTGAACAATAAATTAGCAACAATGTCTCCTTATCTCAATAACTGGAAGATGTCCACCTCTGAAGACTAATATATGTCCATGAGTCACATACTTTCTCTATATCGCTTTTGCTCAAGTGACACACAGTTCAACATCTGAAAACCTCTGCTGTGGTACATGCAGTCTAACCCAGGTCCTAACCAAAAATTCCATCTGTTCATAGGATCATAGGAGGTTACTAGGCTATTGGCCCTGAAGCCCTTATTATCCTAGCCAAGAGTTTAGCCCATGTTTATACTAGTCAGCACACGATGGCCCTGTCCATCAGGGACACGGGTGGAATCCCAGGGGTATATTTTCTGTTTCCCATCCAGTTATCCAGGTTGCACTTAAAAAAGGATAAAGAGGTACTCTGCTTGATGTGGAGAGGAACTCTATTCCATAGATGGGGGAGTCTCTAGTACACAAATCTGTCCCACCAAGAAGTCCTGTTGATGTCACAGACCAGGTTTAGGTCACGCATGCGAATTACTCAAGTGGCGCTTGACTTACAGATATGCAGCAGTCCCATCCGTGATCATCTTGTATGCCAGACAGAGGTCACCTCTGATGAGTCTGTATGAAACTGAGTACAGGGATAGGGTTTTTAGCCTATCTGTGTATGGTAGATGTTTGAGGCCCTGGATTCTCCTGGTGAGGAACCTCTGTGGTCTCTCGAGCTGCTGTATTGTGCTTTTGGAGGTACATGCCAAAATGGGTGTTGTACTCATTAATGAGCCTTATAAGGGAAGAATACAGGGATGTTATGATCTCCGTGTCCCTGGATGAGATACCCTTACTTATGAGGTGGGTCATGTAGAAGGCTTTCCATACAATGGAAGCAACATGGTGGTCAAATGTCAGGTTGCTATCAACCTGGGTGCCCAAATCCCTCATGACTGCGTGCTTATGACATTGTTATTAATGTGATCATTTGTGGGGATGTCACTCTCCCCAAAGGGGATGATGATGCCTTTGTGGTATTCAGCTTAAAGCCATGTTTCTGGCACCAGTCATTTGTCTGAATGAGACCGTCTTGGAGGATGTCTACATCACTAGGGGAACTGATGACAGTACCCAGATTGCAGTCATCTTCAAACTTGGGCAGCCATAGCTTGCTGATTTTGGCCTGCACCTCAGAAAAGTATATCCCAAATAACAGAGGCCCCAAGGCCGAACCCTGGGGTACACTGCTTGTTACATCTCTACTACTTGAGGTAGCTTCCCCTACTTTGACTAGGTGGGTTCTATCAGTGAGCCAGTTTGCTACCCATCTGGTAACATGCAGATTGATGCCTAGTTGAGAGAGTTTATCTATTATGCCCAAGTGGGGAATAGTGTCAAAGGCTTTGGCCAGGTCAATGTAGGTGGTGTGCACCATCTTCCCCTTGTCTGTGGCTTTGGTGACTGCCTCAAAGATGTCAACCACATTTAGCAGACATGATCACCCTTAACGAAGCCAAACTGTATGGGATCGAGTGTTTAGATGTTGCCAATGTCCTTGTTAATGAAGTCCATGATAATCCATTCCATGGCCTTGGAGATCAGGCTAGTTAGACTGATGGGTCTATAATTTCCCAGATTGGTGGACACTCCACCTTTGTGTAAAGGGATGACAGTGGCTAGGATTAAGCCAGTACTCAGGCTTTGGTTGAATAGGGTGCCTAATGGTGCTGCAAGTTCCTGCCTGAGTTCACATAGTATGCAGTCTGATATGTTACCGGGTCCCATGGAGGCTGTATTTTTTTTGCCTTTGAGAGAGCTGTAATGACCTGTTCCCTAGGTATAAGGGGAAGGGGACAGGTACTGGGGCTGTCCTGATTTACTGATGGGGGGGGACAGAGGAGTAAAGTTTTTTCTGAATCTGTCAGCCAATGAGTTTGCTATATCTACAGCATTTGTATATGTGGTGTCCTTGACCACCAGTTCTGAACAGATCTGGGTGCTTCCTTTGAGATTGCGGACATATGTGAAGAAGACCTTATGATTATCTCTAGCAGATGCGACCAGTTTGGACTTGAAGTTTGCTTTGGAGGATTTCACTAGTGCTCTTATTTGCTTGTTCAGGATAAGGAGACATTGCTTCCAATTGGGCACCTGTTCCTTCTTGGTCTTGGACAGCAATTGTTTCCTTTTTTTATAGAGTTTATTTATTGCAGATGTCCACCAGACAGGTTTACTCTTCCTTACAGAGGATGATTTAGTCCTTTTTGATATTCCTGATTCCATGCAGCTATATAAATGCTCGTATAGTTCTTTAGCATAGTTTTGGATATTGGTGCCAGTTCCTACAGAGGGGGAGGGGGCTTTGAAGCTGTTTATACCATCCCTCAGGATGCTGTAATCAGCTTTGGAGATGTTTTTATGTCTTATCCTAGCTAGAGATGGGTTGGTGGAGATGGTGACTTCAAAAGTGACTGCTTTATGGTTGGATCTTACCAGGGAGGATGTTACTATAGGGAAGCTGCAGTGGTTACTCATGTTGGTTAATACCAAGTCCAAGATATTATCAGCTCTTGTGGGGGAATCGACTAGCTGTTCCACGACATTTGCTTTGACAAAATCGAGGAATCTCTGGACAATTGTGTTCTGGTATGAATACTTCTTCTAGTCTATATATGGGAAGTTAAAGTCACCCAGGATCACGGTAAAGGGTTGAATCTTGAAAGATTCTAACAAGCCCAAATAGGCAGATTGGGCATCCTGAGTCAGATTTGGGGGCCAGTAGTTAACTATGATTTGAAATGGAATCTTGTAAGTGGTTAACTGCATCTGGAGTGTCTCCTGTGCGTCATACTGTTTCACCAGCCTGGAGGTGTGTATTTCTTTAATATATATTGAAACTCCACCTCCTTTGGCTTTACTGCCCACAGTTTGGGGTCTGAATGTATAATAGGATGAGTAACCAGGTAAGGCTGAGGTGCTTTCCACAGCTTTGAACCAGGTTTCTGTGACTGCACAGATGTCAGCATTTTCCATGTGCTTGCAATGAGTGCAGTTTCATGTTTAGACTCCTAGCATTTAACAGCATAACCTTTAGTTTGCATTTTGTTGAACTTTTTATGTTGGTTTTATCAATCTTAGGACTCTTCCTAAAAAAGCACTATGGGGAGGCAAGAGCCTTTGCCAGAAGCCAGGTGAGACAGATGCAGGCCATCTCTGGCAAAGCATCGTGGTCTGCTGATCATATCTTTCCAGGCTGTCAGGTATGGATCCCCCTGGAATAACACCAGAAACTAAGCCAATTGTTAAAGTCAATCATTTTCTGTTTGTATTGAGGCATCATTCTGGGTGATGACAGAATGCTGCTTAAGGCTAGGGACATACCTGCTGTGACACATAATCAGCGAGCTCAATCATGTCTCTCTTCATATAGTCCACAGAGGTATGTCTCATGTCATTCACGTCAACATGGACTATGACAGTCATAACAGTATCTGTTGCTGAGAGACTTGAGTGTGTAGGTGATATGGAGGATCCTGGCACCTGACAGACAACTAACCGTGACTTTCTCCTTATCCAGCCTGGTGAGAGGCACATCTGTGTGTCTCACAATGGAGTTTCCTGTGACTAATATGTTGGATTTATAGTGAAGCCTTAGTGGCTGTGAGACACGGGTGTGTGGACTATGCATGGTATGTGGCGTGGAGGGCTGTGGAGATCTCATTTGTTTTTGCCTCTGAGGTCTCTTGTTTGGGTATGTTTATGTGGAGGACCTCCATATATGTTGGCGTGTATTGTGTAGGTGTGGGTGGTGTTTGAAGTGCAGTGATTGTGTTCACAACCTTTTCAGTGCCAGATATACTGGCTTGAGAGGGAGAAAGCATGGACTCTAGGTTCTAGGTACCTAATGTAATTGCATCTCTCACAGATTGTGTTCCTAGGTGGTAGTAGTAGATGGTTGCCTGTGTACATGAGGCAGTTGCTACACTGTCTCAGGATGCCCATATCAACCAGACTGGCAGGAGAAACTGTAAGAAATTGTCCATCCATAATTCTCAGGATCTGAGGGAGAAAGGCCAGGGAGAGCTAAGGGGTGGGCCTAAAGCCCAAGTGCATAAACCAAAACTAAGAGCTTAGAATAACATCTAATAATTTAGACAGGGTATACACAAGCAGTAATAAATGCAACTGAAAATATGCAGTTCAACACTTTAGAGAACAAGCACCAAGTAGCAGGAAAAAGCAAGACGAAGTAACAGAGTAGTAAGAAGAAACACACATACAGAAAAATATAAGCAGCTGAATAAAGTGTCTTTTTTTTTACATATTAACTCAGCAGTTAGCATTGTCACCTCACAGCAAGAGGTTCTCCGATTTGATTCTCAGCTGGAGCATCTTATGTGTGGAGTCTGCATGTCCTCCCCGTGGCTGCATGAAGTTTAAAACACATGCAGATAGGTGTGTGCATAGGTGAGCCTTCTTTGAAGGTTGGGCGCCAGGTTGGCAACTCAACACTGTAAAAATTCACTGCCAATCATTTACCGGAGCTCCGCTGTAGTGACCCCTAACCGGAAAAAGCCAAAAGACTTTTTAACTCCAGTGAAAAACAACCTGACCAACCCCCATTGTAAAACAACCCAAATAAAGCTTACCATCATCAATACAAGAAGCATATGCAATATCTTAACAGACCATCGTACATGAGTTTTATATCACACACCTCATTTTCTATGCGAGACCTGGCTAAAAAACATCAGTGAAGAAATACTCCTCCCTAAGGGGAGAAGACTGCAAAAAAAAATATAGAACGGGCAAAAAAAGGTGTAGGAGCGGCCCAACATTTCTCCACCTCAATACAACTAACCCCCTACTCAAAGTCAGTCACCCAGTTTAATAAAATAGAGCTGCTTATCACCTTACTTAAATGAAAAACTCACAAAAGCATCTACTTCATTACCATATACATTCTCCCAGGAAAGACTGTCTCCACTTTCAAAGATATACTCTACTGGATAGCCAGCAACATCACCCAAGAGATGTGAATCCTGGGAGAATTCAACATAGACTGTTACTTAACAGTCACAGGTACACCTCAGCACTTTGTGAATGTATAAGACTTCACCCAGCATATCACCACTCCCACTATATGCAACAAAAATAATACAAAGGCCAAAACTTTGGCGTGGATACTAACAACTGATCACAATACTCTCCTATACCATTAATGATCACATCTCAACCTGTGCCGATACTACCTCTTATCCACCCCAAAACAACACCACTTTAGCAATGTAGGGAATACAATGCAATTCAAGAAGAATGTTTTTGTAACAGGTTTAAAATCATGCAACTAGAATGGTCTTAAATGTCATCCACTTGATGAAGCAACACTACAATTTAACCAAGCATTTCTTAGCCATCTAAACAAAATGGCTCCTGTTAGAAGAAAACAAGTAAAAGAAAATCCTGTCCAATGGTTTAAACATTCAGTCAAAGAACAGTTGAGAAACAGAGGTGACGTAAGTTAAGCATGGTTAAAACATATAACACAGCAGAATCACCAAACCTTTAAAAAATTTAAAAATCTCACTAAAGAGAAAACAACGGAAGATAAGAATAAATTACGTCCTTACACTACAAAATGTAAAAATCAAATGACTCAAGATTTTTCAGGAAATCACTTACTAACTTGCTCTGCCCAAGTAGGCCCAAACAGACAAATTCCTCCTGTACCTTCCCTCTAAAACTGTAGGTACCAGCTTTGATACTCTGGCAATCCAAACCTTCACCAACCACATTAATAATATCAACACCTATCCGACCAAAAACCTGTACCCTACAACTCTTAATGCCACTTTCACTTAAAAAAATCTCAAAGACACAATCAAAAAAACTTCTACAAACTTTTAAACTCACATTTCTGGCTGCAGACAATCTTCCAGCAAAGTTCTTTAAATTTTCCAATGAAGCCATAAGACAAACCATTTTCCAGTTTTCTCAACAGGTCAGTCCAAGAACATTAACTTCTGGCCTTCTGAGAAAGATCTTACATCCTACCTCTACAAGGGGTGGGGGTGTTACAAAACTAATTTTGATTGCCTAATTACCATCTGTCCACCCCTCTTTAAAAATTCTTGAGAAATGTGACCATACCCATTTGCTATAGTATATTTTGTACAATACAATTCTCTCCCCTGCACAACATGGCTTCAGACCCAGTCGTGGGACTGCAACAACACTTCTGAACTCCATGAATACTGTCAACCTCAGTAGAAACAATGGTAAAATCATTTTTACTATATTCTTAGATCTCTCAAAAGCATTCAGCAATGTCTTGCATAGCATATTCCTTCAAAAACTAAAACTCATAAACCTGTCAAACTCAGACCTAATATTGATCTTCTGATCAGAGCCCAAGCTGTCATGTGAGAGTCCATGCTCTCTTCCATTCTCTCAGTAACAGTTGGGGTACCTCAGCATTCAGTGTTAGAGCCTTTGCCTTTCAACATTTTCATAAATGACCTTCAGACAGCCTCAGATTACGCCAGGCTGCTACAATATGAACACAACTCAATACGCATTTCTACAGCTGAACATTTTAAATAAGTGAAAACAAAAACTCAAGAATTATTGTCCTTCATTGATTGCTGGCTTAAAAACTCCCAACTCCTACTAAATCCAAAAAGAGACAAAATGACTCCCCTTCACTCCAAATGGTACAATGATTTTGGGACAGTCCTAACCATTATTTCCTTAAACAACATTCAAATTCAATGGGTTATTCACATGAAAGCATTAATAATCATTAGGGATGATAGCTAAACTTCTCATTCCATATACAAGAAGTAATAAAAAAAGACATGTCAGAAATTTGGAACCCTATGCAGTATAACTAAATTTCTCACTAATGACAGTGGAAAAACTATAGACTGTTCCTGTCTGCTTACATAACTATTTTATGCCACATCCATTCTCACTAATCTGTGTGCCCAGTAAACTACAACAATGGCACAATAAAGTTGCAAAATTGGCATGCAACCTGCCCTATAGGTCTCGTTATTGCATAGTCCTCCAAAAACTGAATGGCTAGAACTACCTGCACAACTCCAGTACAACTACCTATGGAAGCAATCTAGTCTATAAACCAAACAAATGTCATAACATACATGTGAACAAGAAGTCTGTGGTCCACATACAAATTCTTAAGAAGTATGCAAAAAGCTAACAATTCAGCAGGTGAAGCCCTATATGGCAACTAAATTCCCAGAATATGAAACTCTTTCCCTTTAAACCAAAGTCTCAATAACAATCTTTACTCATTTAAAACACAAATGATAATCCATCAAAGGGATTCATGGTTAAGTTCTTGTAACACACCAGAACAATCCCAACATCCTTCTCTCTTTACTTTCCCTCCCTGACCTAATCACCAATCTTGGTGATAGGCAAGCACTTTGGAATAATCAGGAAAGCCCTTTGTAAATAAACATCTTTTGTAAATAACAACTATCCCTATACTCACTTAGTCTAACTCTACAGGAATTAACTATATTCACTTTAAATAGCCTGCTGTTTCCCTCATATATATATATATATATATATATATATATATATATATATATATATATATATATACATATATATATATATATATATATATATATACATATATATCTATGGATCTACTTCATTTGCTCTAACTTCCAATTGCCCGACCCCATTTGACCGAAATTTCATTTGACCGAAAATTAATTTGACCGACAGTTCATTTGACCGACAAGTATTATTGACAAGTAAATGGGATATGCCCCCCTTCCCCACTGTAGTGCGACTCTGGAGTTAGAATATATAGTTAGGGGTGGTGTGGGGGGGCACAGCCCTCCACAATGGGGGGGGTGGGGGGGTGAAGGCCCCCACTTACTTTTGTTTTACTAAGCAATATTAAAGCAAAACTAAACAATATAATATGAAATTAAGTGGGAGTCAAATGAAATTTCGGTCAAATGAAATTTCGGTCATTTGGTGTTGGGCAAATGGGTGTCAAGCATTCGGAAGTTAGGGCAAATGAAGTAGACTCATATATATATATATATATATATATATATATATATATATATATATATATATATGTTTTTACATTAGGTGAATATGATCAAAATTATCAAAATGTGAAGTTGCCTTCAATGAGTGCCACAAATTCATGCACTTGTTTAATGATTCTGTTTCATATTTTATTATACATTTTTATTGTTATGACCTTATTTCATGAATTAGTGTAACTCTGGAGATTTTCTCCCTGAGCCCCTGCTGGGAAAGTACTCTACAGCCAAATGAACATTTCCCAGAAAACAAATGTATGCTACATAAATTTGTACACAAAGAAAGGATGGATTCTTGTTTCAAAAGTCTTTCAAACTATACTTTTATATACTCCCCTTTTGCCTCCTGAGGCATATACAGCAGTGCTCTAGTCTACTGAAGTTTATTGCATTCTGACACTCAAAGGAATACAGTTATGATGTCCCAACACTAGTCCAGTTTCAGAGAAAGCTTGGACATCTGGGTTTTGTCTTTACTCAGTTTGAACAATCCCTCTTCTCTTTTGCTGTACTTTATATTGCAATATCACAAGATGTTCTTTCTTTAGTATAGTTGACCACTGACATGGATAGCCAATAAGCAGCTAGCAATGCCTTGATGGTTCTTTTCACAAGCAAAGTTATTTTTAGTCACTCCCCATTACTCCTTGGATGTCAGCTCTGTATGACATTTCTTAAATGACAGAACCCTGACCTGCATTTAATGTCATAGTCTACCACCCTCTATTACATTTACTATATCCTTATGTTTACCTCACAGTATCTCAGATTCAGCTGCATAAGGCCAGTAATAATCATTCAGTAGAACATTGTACTTGCAAAATGTTGATATATTAGTTCTACATTTTCTATATTTCCACCTGAAGATATATTTTATAATATGTTTTAGTTAGAAATGTATGTGTTTAAGCTAAGCTGTAGCAGCAGCAAATGCTTATTATATTATATGACATACAGTGAGAACTATCTACAGCAATGTGACAGTAATTTCACAGATTTTTTGACATGATGGCAAGTCCCTTGAAAACAAAAATAACAATTCTCAACACATTCTCTTAGCCTATTGAACCACTTTTTAAACTTATTAAAACTGAAAGCAATTACATTGACAATCCTTAACCAGTATATTTTTATAAAACCCTGAGGACATTCAAATACAGCAGAAGATGTCAGTTCATCTGATTTATGTAATAGTCTAATTAATGTCACTTTGTAGTCATTTCCAGCTTTCTAATATCAGAAGTGACAATGTAGATCTACGATTCTTAATAAAAGAACAGACTAATAGAAGACACTGTCTAGTTTCAGGCCATCATGGTTCATTACAGTCTCACTGTTAGACTTTGCAGAGACATGCTTTACTGCTTTTAATCAGAAATGTATTGGGTAAGCCATTTTTTACCTCAGTGGTTTTGACAGAGATAATCACAGGATGCTAATTAGGAGACTTAAGCAGCAAGGCTTTTCTGATACAATTCTAAACTGGCATTCCATCTATCCTGTGCAGAAAAAATAAAGACTATCCATCAAATATCTGAACAGTATCCCAAATTAGTAATTTAAAGGTGTGAGGATTTCACAGGTTTGTTGTTAAAGATGAGTCATCCAGGAGTTGACTAAAATTATTCAGCCAATTTTAAAGAAGTTGTTGTATCTTCTGAATGGAATTGAACATAGCAAATTGCTAACAGGCTCAACTCTCATCTTGTTCACTCATTCTCACATATAAACTCTAGCATATAATTTGACCATTCTATGATTTTATTTGTCAGCTGTAAAATAAAGTATAAAGAGCATGCAATAGCAAAATTGCATTGCATCCAGAATGGACCCTTCCAGATAAATAGCAATTAAAAATGTCATAGTGCTTTGAAAGTAGAGCTATAAGCAAACAAAGCAACATTGCAGAGATGTGTTGATTGGTTCTCAGCTAGTTGGATGACTTTACTTCCTCATGCTTCACTTGATTTATGTATTATAGTAAATATTTGTGAGCAAGTGCATGTGGAAGCATGCACACTCGTTTCTATGCCATTCTAATGTGCATATAAGCTGTAAACAAGGGCTTCAAACCACTGTTTGCGACCCTGTATTATTTAGTTTTATTAAAGTGTACAATTATTGAGGTATGAGCATAGCAAATGAAGCCCTTGCCCAAAATCCCCAGTGCTTTTAGTCATGTGATAACATCTGGGGCAGCAAGTCAGGAGAGAATGGTAATCCCATTAACAGGCAATGCCTACTGTGTACCCACATCAGTGAAGTACATGCCCATTGCAGTGCACTATAGAATGCCTTGAACTGGAGAAAAGAATTGGCACAGCTCCAACTGCTGAAAATTATGGTGTTGCATCAGTGTTCAGCAGTGTGGGGATAAATGGTACATAAGCAGACAAAGGGTAGAGCTGTACATGTGATAAATAAAAGTTATTCATGGCTGGTGTGCCAACACATTCTGAGACACTGCATATTATTTCTACAAAGGTGCATGGGATCTTAACAGTAGAAAGTGCTGTTATATTCTGTGGGCTGACCTCATGCAGAGCATTAGTTTGCATGCTATTTCGATGTCTGTTTTTGGCAATCAGAGCATTAGTGGTGATGTTCCATTCATTCTATGAGGTTTAACTGCTGTTGCAGTAAATCATGTGAATGACAAACATGTTGGTATGGATGCAGTCTGATATGATATATAAGTGGAATTTGGGCACCACAGTTTGTTTCACCGGTAAGACAGCTTTGAAACAGTGATAGCATTTTTAAAGCTAAATACTGCAGAGACCATATTAAAGTAAAAGTCTGCATGTTACACCAGCCAATACCATAAATGTGAAAGAAAACATCAACTTTCTATTAGCTTCCTGACTTTGCTCCCATTTTTATCCAAAATGATGAAGTGTGGTGAAAAGCCAAGTCTTAAGATTAACAGACTTGGAAAGGGACTGAGTGATACCCCCCCCCCCCTCCATGCTGCTTACCTAATATAATATATAAAGTGTTTCCTGCAAACTGTTGATGGACTGGCTTGGTAGTGACCAGTGACTTTAAAGCAAGGGGTGTGCTGAAGGAAATGAATGGATGGTGCTAACCAAAATTAGGTGGGACTACATATTAGCAGTACAATGATTGCTCAACTTTGATAAAAAAGTAACTGCAGTCAGTCAATGTTAAGTTGTCAATCTCGCCTTCATTCTTGCTGGATGGGTTCGGAGCCGATCCTCGGCTCCGACTCGGCACTTGCTAAGCTCGAGAGCTAATTTTACCAGCTCGAGGCAACCCTATATCCCATGATGCAAGGCGGAGATTACTCAGATCTCGTTTGCCGCTTCGCTAACGAGGTGCCTTCTTTTACCAGCTCTTGGTAAGTGAACTTTTTAGAGACTTTTCGTCTACCCCCCTTTAACTTTATATATATATATATATTGTATTTTTGTTAATTATCGACTCACTTTAGTCCTATTCCCGTCAGTGTTCCCTTCTTTTTGAGTAAATATTCCCTTGTCCCTAGTCAGGCCTTAGGCCTTCCCCTCCCTAAATTTTTTCCTGTCAGGGATTGTTTGTGTGTGACTGTGTGTTTTCCCTGGTTAATTTAATTTAATTTGCTGGACTGAGTGTTTTTGTGTGTGATTATGTTTCTGGTGTTCATCGACACAGTTATGTCAAAGGACACTAAGGTCTCAGGCTTCAAGAAGTGTGACTCGTGCTGTCAGAAGATGTCTCTGATAGACGGTCACACTTCTTGTGTTTATTGCCTGGGACCTTCGCACCTGCAGGACTCTTGTGCTATCTGTCATGCTTTCAGCCCAAGAGTCCTGCAGGAACGAAAAAATAAGCTCATATTAAGGGGCTTATTAAAGCCCGAGAGCTCCCCGACTAAGTCGGTGCCGAGGAAGCCCTCGAAACCTGTTAAGCCTTCGGCTCAGGCTTCCAAGCCATCGGCTTCAGGTCCTTCCTCACCAGGCTCGAGATCGGCTCCAGCCGGAGCCGATCTTTCCATACCAGTCTCAGTATCGGCTCCATCCGGCGCCGATACTACCAAATCCAGACACTCAGTGTCGGCTCCGGCTGGAGCCGACGTATCTTCGGCTCCGATGGCTCCATTGATCTCAAAAAAGAGATCTCGATCCCCTTCAGTGGAATCTATACATTCGGCTCCAAGATCACCCTTGCTCTTGGAGCGGAGCCATCGGAGCTGATCTTCTCGGTCATCCAGGCTATCTGATCACGACCTTGAGAGAGTGGTGAGTAGACTATTAAGGTCTCAGGCATTGGCCCAAATACTCCATAGCCCATCTCAACAGACGGTAGCTATATCACATCCACCGAACATTCCTCCTTCGACTCTCTTACAGAGCTCGGAGCCGGAGCTCCTCGGAACCAGTACCGTTGTGACTTTGGAGCCGATACCACCCCTTTCGGCTCCGTCGTCCTTGGCTCCGATTTCCTCCTTGAGACCTTCATTGGAGGGATCCGGGCGTCTAGTCTCTCTCGTCGGCTCCGAGGGGGAGAGTGGCATCGGACCCTTGTCCGACCCCGTTCTCCCTCTTGGAGCTTCGGCGTTGGTGAGCTCGACCCCGACATCTGCCTCAGAGCCTTCCCTCTCGGTGAGGCCTGGGGTTCCTATCTCTTCAGAGCGGGAACTTTCTGGTCTCTCTGACGGGGGAGCCTTTGAGGTGATGAGGAGTGTACTAGCCCCTGGGCTTAGTCAACGGACAGTTCCATCAGCTCCTCCCACTACAGTGCCTGCTGATGTCTCTTCACACTCTCTTGCTCCCGGACCCAGAGATCCAACGCCTCAGGTTTCCCCATTGGGAATATCTTCCTCTTCCGAGGCTTCTCCTGATCCGTCAGGAGAACCCCCGCATAAGAGGACATGTAAGAGGAAACATTTAGACTCGCCTGAGTCTACTACATCAGATACTGACTTGGATGAGTCGGAGGGATCCCCAAGGTCCTCCTCTGAGGATGTCTCATTTTCAGACATCCTTGAAATCCTTAAACAGAGGGGGAACTGGCCCTCCCTTAATCCCTCTGAGGACGAGTCAGTATACCTGGAGGCGTTCAGATCTCGACCCTCTACCTCCTGGTTGTCTCCGCCTTTCGACCCTCTCATGGAGGTAGTGGCTCAGAAGGCGTGGATGGCTCCAGATTCGGTGGAACCTATCCCTAGGAGACCTTCAAACTTTATTACTGCCCCACAAGATAGACAATATTTAACAAAGGGTGTCCCAGTTGATGCCATGGTGGTGGCTGCTGCCACCAAGAAGGAATTAGCTGATCCTTCAGTACCTGTCCATCCTCCTAATAAAGATTCTAGGACTATGGACAGGTACGGTAAGCGGATTTTTTCTTCAGCGACTTTTGCCATGAGATCGCTGAACTACTTATGCCACTTCACCCGCTTTCAAAGAGATGTTCTTAAAGAGTTGGGAGAAGTTTTACAGGATCCATCAGCTGCTGGGTCTCAGGATAAGATTAGCTCACAGCTAGGAATCCTTAACTCCATTGCTAACTCCTCCATGCGGCTCATTTCTTATGCAGCCGATGGAGCAAGTAGGGCCGCAGGCACAGGAGTGGCTTTAAGGCGTCAGTCCTGGATGCAGCTTTGTAATTTTGCAGACCCCTTCAAGGCGTCTTTCACAAACTCCCCCTTTGATGGCTTGACCTTGTTCGGTCCTCAAATGAAAGACACTTTGACTAGATGCGAACAAGATGGCAAGACTCTTTCTGCCGTAGGAGTCCGTTTCTCCACCCCTTCTAGACCTTACCCCAAAGGACAGAAGGGAGGGAAAATGTGGTTCCGCAAATCTCAAGGAGTCACGCCTGACACACAAAGTCAGTTTACCCCCAGAGGCAGAGGGGGTAACAATAATAGACGCCCTAGGGGCAGAGGTGGTCCGCAGAATCAGGGTAGCAGAGAGCCTCTTTCTGACAAACCCTTCCAGCATCCCTGAGATGTTGTCCGATTGTCCGCCTTCGGAGGCAGTCGGGGGAAAACTATCGCTGTACCCAATAGCCTGGCTTTCCCTTTCTCAAGACAAATGGGTACAGTCAATTATATCCGAGGGTTACAAAATTCCCTTTATTCAAACCCCAATTCAACAAAAGGGAACCCTTCCAGACGTTCCACCCGGTCTAAGGGAATTAGCAGTACTAGAAATATCAAAACTGCTAGTAAAAAGAGCCATCCAGCCAGTCCCAGCAGACCAAATAGGATCTGGAATCTACTCAAGGTTCTTTTTAGTTCCAAAAAAGACAGGAGACTGGAGACCAATATTAGATCTCAGTAAACTCAACAAGTTTGTAAAGAAATCAAGATTCCGGATGGTCACGCTTCAGTCCATTCTGCCCTTTCTGGGCAAGGACAATTGGATGTGCTCGATAGATCTTCAGGATGCGTACTATCACATAAAAATTCACAGACACTCCAGAAGATTTCTCCGCTTCCGGCTGGGGACCAGTCACTTCCAATTCAGAGCCCTGCCCTTTGGACTCACTACAGCCCCCAGAGTGTTCACCAAATGCATGGCAGTGTTTACGGCTCACCTGAGACGTCAAGGATTCCAGGTTTTTCCATATCTAAACGACTGGCTCCTCACTGCCACCACCAGGCATCAGCTTCTCCAAGCCAGAAATTACACCATTCACACTTGCAGAGGGCTAGGAATTTCTATAAATTTCGAAAAATCTGCCTTGTCGCCTTGTCAGTATATTACTTTTATAGGCGCAAGATTGGACACCGTACAACTTTCAGCAAGGTTGACAGACCAAAGGATCTTGGACATTCAAAGACACGTCCAAGTGATTCTATTCAGCAACAAAATTCAGGCCAGATTTGCTCTGAAAGTACTGGATCTTATGGCGGCTGCCATAGCACTTCTTCCCCTTGTCCGCTTTTACATGCGGCTTCTACAATGGATGCTATTCACCCAATGGTCCTTTCAACAACTTCCCATGCGTCACGAGATCATAGTAACTCCAACTTGCAAAAGACATCTGACTTGGTGGATATCGTCCCCTCAAATCCATCAAGGCAGACCATTTGTTCCTCTTGCCCCGGTTGCCACGGTTACATCAGACGCCTCCCTGATCGGGTGGGGGGGGGCATTATCAGGGCAGAATGGTCCATGGCACTTGGCAACCTTTCGAGTACCATCTGCACATAAATGTTCTGGAGATGAGAGCGGTGCTTTTAACGTTGCAAGCCCTCAACGACTCTCTTCCCCTGGGAACTATTGCAGTCCAAACAGACAATATGTCCGTAGTGTGGTATATAAACAAACAGGGCGGAACCAAGTCCTATCCACTGTGTCGAAGCTCTCAGACTTTGGCAATGGGCAATCTCCTCTCACCGGTTTCTGATAGCAACGCACATCCCCGGGAAATCCAACATCATAGCGGACAGATTGAGCAGAGCTATTCTCATGCCTCACGAGTGGTCTCTCAAACAGTCAGTGACGGAAGAGATTTTTCAGAAGTGGGGCCTTCCTTGCTGCGACCTTTTCGCTACACCTCAAAACAGCAAATGCCCAGACTTCTTCTCTCTCTTCCCCTTCCAGGCCATCCCCAGAGACGCTCTAACCCAAGATTGGCCCGGGGACTTCTTTATGCCTTTCCACCTTTTCCGCTGATACCTCAGCTAATTCAGAAAGCAACCGCCTTGAGAGCCAAGTTGATTCTCATTGCCCCTTATTGGCCTCGACAGATATGGTTTCCATTCCTACATCATTACCTCTTGGTACAGCCATGGCATCTGGACCCGGTTCCAGATCTTCTGACCCACCAGTCGGGTCAACTGCACCAATCCATACCCTCTCTCAACCTCACTGCTTGGTTGCTCCACTTCCATCCTTAGCCAGGCTTCCTATGATTTCTAATCCTGTACGGGATATCATAGTAGCTTCCCTAAAACCTTCTACCAGAAAGATTTACACTAGTAAATGGCGATGTTTCTCCTTCTGGGCAAAAGCTAGGAACATAGACCCCTATACTGCTCCAATTCATTCGGTATTGGACTTCCTAGCTGACATTTTTCATTCAGGATCCTCTTCTTCCACAGTGAAAGTTCAACTGGCAGCCATTTCAAATTTTCATATAGGCTTTTTGGACCACAACATTATGTCACATAAACTTTGTAAGGCATTCCTTCGAGGTATCTTTTTATTGAAACCTCCGATTAGAGACCCCCCACCACAGTGGGATCTAAATTTAATTTTAACATCCTTGATTCTTCCCCCGTTCGAACCTGCAGCTGCCTGTTCTTTGAAATTGCTTTCTTGGAAGACACTTTTTCTAGTTGCCATTACATCTGCCAGAAGAGTATCTGAGCTTCATGCTCTCTGTGTTCGCCCTCCCTATCTAATATTCCACAAAGACAGGGTATCCCTAAGAACTAATCCGTCTTTCTTACCAAAGGTGGCATCACAAACTAACCTAAATCAGTCCATTGATCTTCCAGTATTTTTTCCGAATTATTCTGATAGAGCTGAACAAAAGTTACATTATCTCGATGTTCACTGCCAGCTCAGATATTATCTGGATAAGACAAAAATTTTTAGGAAATCTGATCAACTATTTCTATCCTATGCAGAGAACAGGAAAGGCCTTCCAGTTTCTAAGGTAACTTTATCTAGGTGGCTGTCTTCTGTGATCACTTACATTTATCAGCTCAGAGGCAAAGAGTTGGTTTCTAACCCAAAAGCCCATTCTACCAGAGCTCTAGCTACATCTACAGCTTTTCAAGCTAGACTTCCAATAGACACTATTTGTGCAGCAGCCACATGGGCCTCTCCTCATACCTTTGTTTCACATTACAAATTAGATTTGGTCTCCAGAGACAGAGCAAATTTTGGTTCCACCGTTCTCAAGAATCTGTTCCATTGAGCCACCCAGGATAGAGGTGCTAGGGACGCGGTCCCATCCAGCAAGAATGAAGGTGAGATTGACAACTTAACATTTAGAAGTTATGTACCTACCATAACGTTCCATGTTAGTTGTCTTCTCTCGCCTTCTTTCTTGCGTCCCGCCCTCCATCCCCCTAGCCTGGTCAGACCGGGAAGATTATACATCTTCTATTAAGAAGTTATTACCTTTTTTCTAGCTGTTCAACTCCTAGTTTCACTAGATTATGTTGATCCTTCTAGAGGGTTATGATGTTATTAGTATCCTTATTTTCTTCCTCCTCTTAAGTTGGAAGAAAATACTGCTATTTCTTTAGCTACCAAACGAGATCTGAGTAATCTCTGCCTTGCATCATGGGATATAGGGTTGCCTCGAGCGGGTAAAATTAGCTCTCGAGCTTAGCAAGTGCCGAGTCGGAGCCGAGGATCGGCTCCGAACCCATCCAGCAAGAAAGAAGGCGAGAGAAGACAACTAACATGGAACGTTATGGTAGGTACATAACTTCTAATTTTCATCTATAAGCTGCCTCAGTAGCTACCTGGTATAGCCATTTTATTGATTGTGCAACTCAGATATGCAGTTGCAATCAATGAAATAAATTATTAATAATAATAATACTAATATGATGATGATGATGATTAATAGTAACAGCTCATAGTAATCTATTTCAGCTATCTTGGCTTGTTCAACATGGATGTATATTCACACACACACACACACACACACACACACACACACACACACACACACACACACACACACACACACACACACTAGCCCTGCCGAGTCACTTTCATCTACTTACTTCTTGTTGCCTAACAACTACAGCCACTTTGTTGACTGTGCACATATCAAATGTCTGATTCTGATAAAGTACTGATTTCTACCTCGTGTGTAATGTCATATATGTGTTCAAATATTATTTTTTCAGCGTTCGTTTGATCTTATCTATATATATAATGAAGAACATTTCACACAAGTAGAAATATATATAACCCTTTTACTTGGGGATTTCAAGTGTTTAGTTACTGTTAAAACAATATTACATCAAATAAATGAATACTGTCTACATTTGCAATAAATGTACAGTGTTTGCAAAATGTACATATATAAATACATAACATATGGCTTTTCCTAAAATATCTCTGGATGATAATAAGAAATGTCACAATGATTCATAATTAAGTCTGGATAGGAAGGGACATAACAAAGTTAAGTGGGTTGTGCTGAAGGAGGTGGGAGAGGAGGGACACAATGGTTTTGTCAAGAGACAGACCTTCCTATTTTTAAATTTTTTTTTAAAGAGGTAGTGTGGGTGGGAAAAAGTTAAGAGGGTTTAGAAGAGAGAATAACGGAAGAAAAGATGATGAAGAGTGGTGCCCAGCAAGAGGTCCCAGCCTGTAAAGCCTCAAATATTTCCACTTTCAGATGGTGTTGTATTAGAGGACCCTGATATTGAAGGGGCAGGGAGTTGTAGTGCACAGTGGTCAGCACAATCTGGGGCAATGAGTCTTCAACCTATTAAAGAGAAGCATCTGTTGGCTGAAGCTATCTGTCCATTACTTGCTCCAGCACATCCTCAACCCAGTCCTGAAGACCCTGTTGAGTTAGGTTTGCCAGGGTGCCTGCATGATGGATGCCATCAGCCCAACCCTGTGAGGTCATTCCTAGACTGGCAGAGGGAGAGTGCTCCCTAACCTGTCAGTAACTGAGCTGGGCTGCTCCTGGGGAAGTTAGAGCTGTTAAAAAAGAAAAGAAATGGTAGAAAGAGAGGCATTGTTGTAGAGCAGTACCTCCCCAGATGCGTAGTAGCAAGTCCCATCTAAACCCCACCTATCAGGCTATCACCCATCACCAGGTGACATGTTTGAATAATGAATGAATATTCATAGTGGTGTCCACCACACTCATGAATATTCATTGGGTATTCTGCACATTAGCTTGAAAGGGGAGTACAATTCAATAATGGTAAAGAAACAGAACTGTAACTGAAACTACTAATGATAGAAGCAGTGTATGATGTTAGCAACGAGCTGTTTATTAATACAGATTTATGCATTGAGGCAGAAGGTCATTGCGTGGCATGTATACATCTCAACTGTCTCCAGTTTATCCTGATATTATTTAGCAATTTACTATTTAATAACAGAGATGTTCATTAAGAAACACCTATCTGGGATCCACTGGAGACAGATGTTATTACTTTGCCTTGATCCACCTTTTACAGGGCTAGAGTTAGGGTTAGGATTAGGGTTAGGGTTAGCCCTAACCTTAACCCTAATGCTAAGTGGCCTGTTGGCTCTGTAAAATGTGGACCAAGGCAAAGAAATAACATCTGTCGCCAGTGGAACCCACGTGTACAGCGGTGATTTCAATATCTATCAATCATCTACTAATGTATGAATGATGTCACTCTCAAATCTACATGGCAGTCAATCATGCATCATTTGCATGTAACATAATGGCTATTTGGCATGTCAATCAAACAAGCCACACTCACTTTTGCACAGACAGAACATGGAGGTACTGTTCCACAACAATGCCGAGAAAGAAAATAAAAAGGAGAAAGGAATGCATAACTAAAATAAGAAAAAGAGAGAAAATGGGGGTGGGAGACAAAAGCGAAAATACGCGCAATAAATTCACATATAATGTGCACCGCGCACAGAATTACATTTCTTACTTGAAAACAATTTTATTTTTATAAATTCTATTGAAGTATAAAAGAATGTATGAGAAGGTCTTATCCAGCATGGGAACACTGATATGGGAAGTTTTATGTATACATTGGAAGAATTATATGAGAAGTGCTTATGGATTCTTATAATCATTGATATAGGAAGTGCTTATGCATATTTGGGATGAATGAGTGTACTGCTATTAACTTTTGCTGGGGTTTACAGTTTGCAGTGTACTACACTAATAACTAAAACCATGCTTTATAAATATAAAACCAGTTAAAGATAAGTTAAAGGCATATCTTCTACAGCTGATTTTAATAATGTACTAAAAGCACTGTAGGCCTTCAGTTAGCATCATTCCTCCCAACTGTTCAGATTTTTGTAGAATGTCCAGATGTTTTATTTTTGATCTGCTCCTCATAAAATTTGTGGTTTTCTGGCAAATCATTGGGATGATCTGAGGAATGAAGTCACTAAATAATGACATACACTTGAATTTCAGACTTTAAATCCTTCAAAAAATTTATGTTAAAACAAACCCTTTTACTCTAGCAACTTTCTAAGTTTATAAGAGCAACACTTAAAATATGTCCATATTTTGCCCCCCCCCATTTTGTTGTGCTTTATCCTGATTTCTTGCACTAAAAGGTTGAAAGACTAAAAAAACTGCAGCTTTACTCCATCGCACATCGCCTACTCAGAGGCGATCTCTGCCTAACACACAAAGCTATGTCAAGCCCAGAGCTTTTAGACATGCTCCACTTAAAGAAATCCCAATCCCTATGAGCTACACGCTCTAGGGACCTAAACCTTGTCACCACAATAAACAGAACATGCTGGAGGGATTGATTCCTGTCCCAGAGACTTCCCATACTCTGGAACAAACTACCTATCTATATCAAACAAAGCTCCTCATTAGCACTTTTCAAGAAAAATCTTGATGATTGGATGGGAGATAGGAATTTCACCCCGGGGATCACTTCTGTGGCTCTGCTCGGCAATGGCACCGGAAAATAATTTTCTTGGGTGTTGAAAGCCAGGGTACCTTTTGGCTAGGCTTATATAGGCCCTAGGGCCAATAGTCTAGTACCTACCTATGAACCTAATGGTATGGTTACCATCCTTTATAAATACTTGCTTTTATACATTTACGAAAAAGAGAGAATGCAGCATTTATATATTGATATATCATTTACAGTTGGTTGTAGTAATATACTAAAAGATCTGTAGGGCTACAGTTGGCATCCTTTATAAATACTTGCTTATATATACATTAATGAAATCAGTTATAGATAGAATACTGCATTTACTACTTTATTTATGCTTGACAGTAGCTTCAACTACTCTCTTAGTTCTCCTACTCTGCCGGCTCCTGTTGTAAGCTATATAGAGAAGATATAAGACTGTTGTTTACCTGTGTTTCACCTTTTTTCCTTAAGATTACTTTAATAACTACTGTACTAGATATTTTATTCAGTTCTGTACTTGCTTAGTATACATCTATTTAGATACTAATTAATACCTGAATTCTCATACCTTGTCAATCTTTCTTTTAATGCAAGTTATAATTAAATTGTTATGCTTTTCCACATCCTTTCAGTCTAAGTTGTACTTTAAAATGTAATGGTTTGAATATAACAGTCAGTGAATTTTGTTCAGACAAAAGTTGTATATATATATATATATATATATATATATATATATATATATATATATATATATATATATATATATATATATGTGCGTGTGTGTGTATATATATACACACACACCCACGCACACATACACACTGAAAATCTAACAATTCAATAAAGTTTTCTGTTCCTTTCAAAAAATGTTTGTGTTAGAGATGTATGCTATACATGCATTTCAATAGAGTAATGTCTGCATTGATAGCTTTCTGCCTAATAACTGTAAACATACAAGGCATGGTTTAAAAATGTACACAGAAGTAACAAAACTAGACATTCTCACTATTTACTGGTCATTCACTTGATACTGCAACATCTCTCCCATTCTGAATAGGGTGTAGTACCTGACTGATAGTTTGTCCATCTTATATGCGCAGCTAATGTTGTGGAAGAAATGTCTGTCTCATACAGTTATTATACTAATAGGTATTTTCTGGCCTACACAAACAAAATCATATCTTTAAAGAAAAGGTCTACATGTAGATTAACTACTAACAAAGATAATGCAGTATTGTAAATGAAATTATCTGGCAATGCAAATCTTTTTTTCTTTCTTTATAAATACATACATTTATATACATGAAAAAATAGTTGTAAGTATACTTATGCAGATGTATATCTGTAATTTACAGACATATATGCAGACTTACATACATTTCTTTACTCATGCATACATTTACATTTATATTTATGTTATAGCATCAGCATTGCATATATTTGTAAACAGATGCAGTTTTGTATGCAAATATATTTATGAATTTGTATTGACATATTTCTTCTAGCAAATACCTTCAACCATGCAACATTATTATAGTTTATTTTTATCTTAAATATGACCAAAGAAATGGAAAATCATTACAGAAGCAGTGCAAATGACTGGTGATCACCAAGAAAATAAATTATTTTGATGTCATTTAGTGATTGTGCATACATGGTAGAAATGCAGTGGTTTAACTGTGAAGTATGGAGCAAAGATGTTTTCTTGGCTCAGCATACAGATGTTTTAGTAGATTTCTGAGTGTCACTGATGAATGAAAAATGGCAATTATGATTTCATAAAAGTGGTACTGACTAGGGGAAGAATGGATCTGTTAATAAACTGCTATCCTTACTGTTGTGAATGTATTCATGATAGTGCAAACATTACTTCACAACAACTTTACTTGGCTGGACTGAGACTGAATGGAAATATAATTATAGGGTTTGTGTCACCCAACATTTTTTTTTTCTGAGGGTGGCAGGCATGCTTTCATTGCTGCGTTTTTTGACTGATGATCACATCAACAGTGTTTTGTGCATGACTATGGCATATTTTTCTTTGTACAGTAATAATGCAGAACAAGGGATCAAGCCAGAGAAATGATAAATTCAGACATGGGGAAAACTGCAACCTTATGGAAGCCCTTAGAACATATGGCAAATGTTTGTTTTGTAAAGGTGGGCCAAATAAGCTGAGAAGTCAAAAGCCTGTAATCAAATTTTAATGAACAAAAATGCTTAACTACTCCTTAAAGGAAAACTCCACATTAGAATTTAAAAAACATTTTTTTTTCATTGTATCTTTGTTTTTGAGCTATTTTAATACCTCAACATCACTCTAAGTGCTTCTTTTACAATTTTAATGTGTTTCTCTCAAAATGGCGGATGATGGGGCCTGCCTTGGTAACGTGATCTTATTTTCTTGCTTTCATTCCTTTTTCCCAGAATACATTTCAAGTCCTCTTTATATGACACATGGTAGATGTAAGGAAGTGGTGCTGTTTTCTCATACCATTAAGATTGAATGGTAGGCCTGTGAAGCACTGTCATCTAAACACACCTTCTGTAGCAGAGCTGCTTCTATATTTACCTGACTGACCCTCATTTATGTGTCTGTCAGAGTTTGTATTATGCTATAAAGAGCTGTTAGCTACATGCAGCAAAATAAATTGGGTAACAGTTTTTTGTAAGAGGAGTCTTTTGTAGTCCTAAAAGATTTGACAAACCCTCCCCCATACTCTCATGCTGAGGCGTGAAAGCTCACTGTAGTAAATGATCCTTGCTGTACATTTTCAAGTGACAAGTAGTAGGACTCTAAACTTAGTCTGTCTGCTACTTCCCAATGCCTTCAGTGGGAGGAGTTTTCTATCTCATGAATGATGCCGTGTTAAAATGTGCTTTACTAGTTCCTCAATTATTTCTGTCATGTTCACCCTCCTTTTTTCTATTTCATATTTATTTACACTTTGGTAATCTGGTCCCAGGACCCTTTGAAGCCACAACTTAGGCTACAGTGGCAATGATAATAACAATTATTAAATGCACTTAGCAATACAAAGAAAAAATACTGACATAAAGATACTGACCAAGATTGCATGTGCAACACATAGTCAATGTGCGACAGTGACCAAGTAAATCATTGAGCAACATTTACTAGAACGTATACATTAATAATGTGTTAATTATATTTATATTTATTAATATGTTTATTATAAATAATTCATTGTATGCACACATATTGCACACACACACACACACACACACACATATATATATATATATATATATATATATATATATATATATATATATTGTGTGTGTGTTTCTGTATATGTGTATGTGTAGAAAGTACGTGTACAAAAGCGCGTGTGTGTGTGTGTGTGTGTGTGTGTGTGTGTGTGTGTGTGTTAAGTACTTCTGATTTCCTTTTCTTAGTGTTTTTAATGCAAGGGCACATAGTAAATCAATGTTAATGTAAATTCAGCTGTATATTATGGTTGCACTCTAAGTATGTAAAGACTGACTAAGAGTCAATAGGATTCTCTTACAATGGATCTGCATGTAGCAGATATGCATCCCCCTCTTGAAGGATGTCACAAAAAAGCATAAAAGACCTTTTCATGAACAGTATCAGTGCACCTAGTTGATAGGCTTGCCACCTGACACTCTTTCGGCAGTTCTGGCCTGTGTGTGTGGGTGAATCGCAGCGGCCTTAGGTCAGCTGGAGCCCTAGGCAAAAGGGCTCCATGGCACCCTGTCACACCACCCAAGTGCCCCCATCCTGGTCTACCTACACCAAATAAATACTGGAAAAGTGCCCCTGCAACAGCGGCACCCTAGGCGGTCGCCTAGTTGGCCTATGCCTAAGGCCGGCTATGCGATACTTTACAAGAAAAAAATATTTTCTGAGTTTTCTCTAAATGTCACAGAAATCTTCGATACTACATTCAAGTTATCTTTACATATAAACTATTATAAATAACATTTAAAGCTTAGCACTTCAAGACTGTTGCTGCTTATGTAAATTTGTCAGAAGAGCAGACAATTGCCTTTTAACCCCAAACTGACCTAATTGATTTGTTTTGCTATAAAAGGGCATTGTTAAGTTCTCCTCCCATATGCAATAAAAAACAGTGGAAAACAGTTCCACAGCTTTCTGTCTTTTTTATATCAGCTGCTGTGTTCCTGACATTAGCAGGATTAATTGCCTATCTAAGATTGACAGCAGTACCTGACAGAGTAAACTACAGATTTAACTGTGTCTATGATATGTCATGCAGGTGGAGACGAATTTTTCTACAAAGTATGTGAGAAATTGAGTTTAAAAAAAAGTAGGTGGGCTTTCCCCTCCTTTGACTCCAATGCAAGGAAATAAAAGTTTTAAAAAGTACAAGCAAGTTTCTGGTACCTACACAATGCTGGAACCATATTGTAGGGAGAAAAGAAACCTATTCATTGAGTTAAACTGTATCAGAGGATAGAGTTTTTCTTTAAGCCCCCCAACTCGAAATTGGCATTACTACATTTTTCCAAAATAGTGCCATCCACCTGTAACTCTCTCCCTGAAGAAATCAAGAAAATTAGCACTATATACATTTCTTGAAGCAACTCAAAAGTTACCTCCATAAACAACCTGAATGTATTTACTTTATTGAAAAAGGATGGCATAATCCCCAACCCACTCACACAGACAATAAAGCGATATTCTTCTTCTCATCTGCCTTTGTGTTGTAGCTGCTGAACTACCATCTAAGCCTGTCATAAATGTATATATTTCAATATGGTACATTCTGTTTTGCTAGGTTTTTCCAAATGTTTCTATTACCATAGTCATGTTATTAATCATAACGCACTATTTGTTCCATTAGAGATGCAATTGCAGGTGTAGTATAATTGATAGATTTGACCATCTTTTGGTCATTGTTAATTCTACTTTACAATCTTTACAAATAATGCATGCCTGTGTTAAACTTTGTATGTAACCTTTGTGAATATATGTTTGTAGGTGCCTTGTGTTCTATGATGTGACTGAAAGGTGTCATATGGCTAGCTTACTTACCTGGTTTATAAACTTTAATAAACTAACTAACTAACCAAATAATTATATAAGTATTTCTAGTGGTTCCAAAAGCTTTTTTTCCAGAGGGATACAATTGTTTATGTCAGCTTATGTGCCAATGGACACGGTAAAAGTGTTGGCACATACAATGCAGTAGATGAGTGAGGAATCTGTGATAATGGAACTGGATATATTGGAATCTGTGATAATGGAACTGGATGTATTGGAATCTGTGATAATGGAACTGGATATATTGGAATCTGTGATAATGGAACTGGATATATTGGAATCTGTGATAATGGAACTGGATATATTGGAATCTGTGATAATGGAACTGGATATATTGGAATCTGTGATAATGGAACTGGATATATTGGAATCTATGATAATGGAACTGGATATATTGGAATCTGTGATAATGGAACTGGATATATTGGAATCTGTGATAATGGAACTGGATATATTGCAATCTATGATAATGGAACTGGATATATTGGAATCTGTGATAATGGAACTGGATATATTGGAATCTATGATAATGGAACTGGATATATTGGAATCTATGATAATGGAACTGGGTATACTGGAATCTATGATAATGGAACTGGATATATTGGAATCTATGATAATGGAACTGGATATATGTACCAATTTCTTCATACTTCTGAGTTAGGAGAAGAATGAAAACAGGAGCCCAAACAAAGGTAGGGGAGGCTGTTGCTGCCTGCACATTTGGAAGCATGTGACAGGAAGAGAGATGTCATTTGGCTAGTTGAGTAGATCTTGGATTATGATGAAATCATTGTAATGGCGATCAGATGTACTGAATGGAGGCTTGTGTACTGGAGACTGTGTGCTTCAAAATGGAGAGTGTGTGCTTCAATTTTAGCAACTTTTTTTCTTCTATTTTTGAGTTGTATTTACACAAAAAAAATCAATCTGAGACTCACATATTAAAGTGTCCTCAAAGGGACAAAATGATACTTGACTGATGGCACACTGACACTGTTACTTTTTTTTTTGGCCTTGTGTTTGTTAACTAAATTTGAAGCATTTTTTTTTTAATTTACAACTGTATTCACACTGAAGATGGAGTTACTTGAACAGCTAAGTAATGTGAAATTCTTTATGTGAGACTGACGCTCAGTATGGGCTGAATTAATAATAAAAATACCCATGCATTAACCAAGTAAGCCCAAAGTCCCTTTTCATTGGTCATCTGGATGTCATGTTCAGATAAGTGTCTCGTACAAGGTCACAGAGTAGCCAAAGAGGACTGATAGAATCATAACATGTTTTACTGGAACTACAACTCACAGCCTGCACCACTTGCTAGGCTACTGAATATGGACATTATTGTTTGTTTGTTTAATACCTCATGATATTCTGAACTGATTATGTAACTTAATAAGTTGCTATACAATGTTTTTTGTAGCACCTTTACTGAACTATCACTCAAGGCAATGGCAAACATACACCCATATAAAAGAACACAAATCATATTAACATATTCCCAGTAACATTATACACTGCATATTTTTTTATAACTACCATCAATCCAACATCATACAAACTGCTCAAATCCTGCCCCCTCCCAAATCTCACTCCTCCCTAAAATACCACTCTGCGTGCATTGTTCCTATATTCTCCCTCCTCCTCCATGCAGTCTGCTCCCACCCCTTCTAAAGGTCCTACCTGCAGCTCTTCCATCTCTCCCATAATACTAAACACCTTAAATGCAGTTGTTTTACAGCTTGATTTCCATAACATGGCATACAATGGTATAGTATTATCAGTGATTACTAATCCCCATTCAAGACTATGGTTTGTTATCAATATTTTTACATGGTGAGTGATTTAAATGTATTTGTAAATTTAGATATGGTAATGGTATGTGTATTATGAGGTGTACTGTTACTCAGAAAGCTATATTTTATTGTCATTACTGTATGGCATCAGAAGGATCAAATTGTAATTTGAAGAAAAGTCAGTGACTAGTAATATGTTTTGAGAATTCTGTTTTGAATATGTTATCCATTAGCCACTAATAAACTTATAAATCAAAACTGGAATCCAGTGATTACTTAAACCAAATTTGTTAGCAAAACTGATTGCTTTTGTCTTCAAGTAAAAATACTTCTTTAGAGCTAACCAGTGAATGAACCCGAGACGTTTAGATAGAGAATGCAATTAAAAATGTAAAAATAACTCACATATAAAAACAATATATAAAAACAATTTACAACTTTAAATGGACATTATGCATGCAGCTAACCTTAAAACTTCTAATACAGAAACATTTTATTGCAATTTTATCTGCGGTATTTCATCTTTAATAAACATTTGTTATTAGTATTTTTATTAAATCCTGGACTGATGCTTGAATCCAAATGCAAGTATTTTGACAACTGAAATGGTTCAGATTCATTTGAATGTTACATCTGAAGAAATAATATTATTTGGATAAGAAAGTGCTCAGTGCCGCTAATAAATTTGGTTTAAACAAGCTCTGGATTCTGGTTTTAGTTTGCATTTTTTTTCTCTATCATAAAGGGCAGCTTTTGTGTAATTAATAATTTTATAGTGCAAATGAACACTTATGACTCATCCACTCGCTACATTTTCTAAATAATTTTATTAGAATTTTGATAACATAAGTAAAGGATAAAAAGGGAAATTGATAGCTTGGTTTCACTCAAACAGCTGTCAAAATGCCATCTGTTAATCAAAATATTGTGTTCCCATGAAAGTTATGCTACCAGCTGATGAGCTACAGTTCTTTATGGTTTCATTGTTTTATTACATCATTTTCTAAATGCTTGACTGCAGTATTTTAGTATGATCTGTTATGAGGGGCACAGAGGAGTTGTTAACAACTGCTCTTCAGTATGAAAGATTGGGGTTTACAAGACGTGTTGGCATTACAGACTATAATGATGATACTATGCAATAAAGTTTGACTAGTACTCATTGGAGCCAGTAAATCTGATGCCTAAGTGTAGTATATATAGGATCAAGTTTATTTAATGATGCTCTGTACAATCTTGTTAACTATTCCTGATTTGACAGGATGCTGGTTTGAGTGACTGGCGCTCTCGTCTATATAAACTCATGATAATTATATGCACTGATAACAAAGTAATATAGTAAGCATACATTTGGCTATGATTTTTTTTTTAGTTTTGATTAGTGGACAGAAGGAGAGAGAGTTGGTTTCTTTTCCTATTAATGATTAAGTAAGCAATTAAGTAATATACCAGGCATAAGATGTTTTACAAACTGTTAATGAGAGTTTTATTTGATAACTTTAATGCAATATGGAGTCATGTTTCAGTAGACTAGGGTAGTATCATTGTTGTGAGATAACTGTTCAAGATGATAGCATGCTATCAAATTTCATAGTTTAATTTGTTGTAGGTAGAAGTTGAATTAAATATCATGCATTGAAAATGGATTTGAATTCCTAGCATTGGAGTTAAGGACAAAAAGCTGGAGATTTGTAAATAAGCTGATTACCTTGGTTAACTACATCAAGACTTACCTAAGTCTTTATAGCCCAATAAATAGGATGGGGCATTGTTTACAAAAGTGACTTTAGACTATACTGCTGTTTCAAGAAGTCTGAGCAGATTTTAACACGATGTAATTAAAGGACTAATGCAGAATATCACTAGTCCAGTATCCCTTCTTCAACCTGTTCTGTAATGTTATGGATGGTGATCTTGTTAGAGCTATGAATTAACACGGATTAATGGATATATAAAGAATGAACCATGATTACAGAAAGGAATCAGTAAGGCATATGATATATTGTCCCAATCCCTTCAATAAACATCCCACACCAAATAACATTTGACGGTCTTTAGTAAACTTCCATAAACATAACTTTATTGAACAACATTTTCATTTATTAATCACAGCATGAACATCCATATAACCATTTACTAGGGCAGTATAACCTCAATCACTCTAATCAAATAAGCAGCATCCTCACCTCCACTCACTTACTTGTACTTATCAAGCAGCATCCAATCGCTCATTTTCAGTCCCCAAATCATTGAATTAAACATCCAACAATAGAGGGGAAATAGAAGAGGGACAAACCTGCCCATCTTCTCTTCCTAAATACCAAACCTATAAAAATAACCACACAATCCTCAATGTTCTTTATGGGAAAGATGGTGGATAGCAAGTTCATGCCAAATTCTGATTCCTTATCCAGATACACTTATACAAAACCAGTTAAGCCCCATCCTTGCACTTACCTCATTTCCTCCCAAACCTCCTACTGTCCCAATTTAACCCTTCCATCCCCACCACACTAACTTTCTTCCACTACCATTTTAACTCTCGTTACTATTGTGACCTGACCTTCACATAGGGTTGCCACCTTTTAAGCGGGCCAAAGTGGGACATGGGGGTGTGGCCAATATGACACTGACCAAACCCTCTACCATGACATCACCACAGGAGCGGTGAAGGAGATGCGGTTATGGGTATGACTGATGGCTGCTGGAGTGGCTAGCTAGCTGTCTAGCTGGTTGCTGGAGTGGCTAGCTGGCCTGCTGCTGGAATGGCTAGCTGACTGGCTGGCTGCTGGAGTTGCAAGCTGGTTGGTGAGAGTAGCAGCTGGATGGATGAATGACTGGATGGATGGATGGATGGATGGATGGATGGATGGATGGATGGATGGATGGATGGATGGATGGATGGATGGCTGAATGAATGGATGCCTGGCTGGATGGATGGCTGGCTGCATGAATGGATGGATGGCTGGCTGGCTGCATGAATGGATGGATGGCTGAATGAATGGATGGATGGCTGAATGAATGGATGGCTGGCTGCATGAATAGATGACCGGCTGCATGAATGGATGGATGGCTGCATGAATGGATGACTGGCTGGATGAATGAATTGATGGCTGACTGGCTGAATGAATGGATGGCTGGCTGGCTGGATGAATGGATGGATGGATGGCTGGCTCATTAGGAAAAAAAAAATATATATATATATACATATATATATATATAAATATATATACATCGAATTCTACAAAGATTGAATGTTATAATATTGAAACCTAAACACTGAAATCCAAAAACATCGAACAGTCAGAATAGCGAATTTTTATTCTGAGAAACATGAACACAACACAAACACACACAAAAAAACAGCAATCCACACATATACACTTAAAATCCTACACCTAAACCTAAACTAAACTTTACATACACTGCTAGCTATCCACTTACCTTAACCCATCCCTAACCCTAAGGTCCGTCACTATCGCACACTCACCTCACCAGCGCCCTAACTCTAACTCACCTAACCCACCCACTAACCCTGACCTACACACAATTGCACACTTACCTGACCCGCGCACTAACCTTAACGTCCACACAACCGCACATGTACCTGACCCATTCCCTAACCCTAACTCACTTAACCCGCCCCCTAACCCTAACCTACACACAATCGCACACTTAACATGTACCCGACCCGTAACGTTCTAACATATTGAATGCTGAAAACAGTGAAGCCAGAGCAACGGCCCACCGAATTCTTTCCCTGGGAAAGAATTCGGTGTCCTGCACCTTCGCTGTTTTCAACGTTCGACATTACGGGGTCGATATTATAACATTCGATCTTTGCAGAATTTGATGTTATATTTTATATATATATATATATATATATATATATATATATATATATATATATTCTTTATAAAACTGAAGACACAAGTAATAAATGACAATCCTTCACACTATCAGTGTTTCTTTAGGTCTAAAAGAAAGAGGAGTAAATCCTGGATTACATTTCATATAGAAGCATTACTTAAAATACATTGATTAAAACAAGATCCTTACTTAGTGGTTAACCACTGTGTTTCATTTTTTAGATAGGTTTGATGCCGACAGCAGAACTGAGGCTAAGACATCTATCTGCTCAGAATAATGTAATCCATTAATATTCTCTTGCTTCAGTAGTTATATAATACAATCTTCACCTCCTGCATTCACGTCAATTACATCATGTGCTCTAAATTTTAAATAATCTGCATTGCCTTCACTTATAACATATTCAGCAACTGACATAATATGAAGTGAGAGAAAGAACAGATTAATTTCTCTAAGACTTAGTATAATACAAAAAAAAAAACAAATCTCATTTTTTAGCAGCTGTAGAAGCGCTTAAAACAAAGCGTTCCTACAGCCGCGATCTTTGCAGGGCTCTTCCTGCCCCAATCCACACCCCTTTTATGAATTGCAGCCAATTGCTGCACAAATTAAAGCACCTGGACCTAACAGGCAGCAGCTTTGCCTGCAGGTCCGGGTTGGTGATGTAACTGAATTGCCGTGGAAAACCCGGAAATAATTGTGGCTTTTTCACGGCAATTCAATGCAATTGAAAAGTGGGACTTTTCAAGTCTCACTACTTTGCATAGCGGGCAACAGGATGAGGCAGCTCAACCTGTGAGTGTCCCGCTGACATCAGGACGGGTGGCAACCTTACCTTCACACAAAGATGTCGCTGGACAAATTGCTTTGTTCCTAAGCCTCATTATTCCCCATCCACTTCAATAAACACACCATACCAAATGACATTTGATGACCTTTATTTAACTTCCATAAACATAACTTTATTGAACAATATTTTAATTTATTGACCACAGCATGAACATCCATATAACTATTTACTATGGCAATGTAACCCCACTCACTGTAACCAAATAATCAGCATCCTCACCTCCACTCACTTACTTTTACTTATCAAGCAGCATCCTATCACTCACTTTCATTTCGCAACTCATTGAGTTAAACATCCAACACCAGAGGGGGAAACAGAATAGGGTCAAACCTGCCCTCTTCTTTGCCAACCAGCCTGACACAGGCTGTTCCCCCCCATTCACTCCAAAACCTTCAGCAAACCCTCCAAAACAAACCTAAGTGTACATTAAAGAGGTCCCACAAAATCATTTGGGTATACTCCATCCCTTCGGAACCAAACTGAAACCCTGTCATTGGCATCCCATGCCCTATCATAGAATGCATGGCCAAGGCAGCCAGTTGCCTAACTAGCCTAAATTTAACAAATTGATGAGCCCTCTCCAAAGCCAAAATAATCATGGTACTACCTCCGGCCACACAATACCATTACCTGGATATAATCTCTTTAAAATAAGCAGATCCTCAGTTATCCTAACTATCCACTGTAACTTCAGAATTATTCCCAAATAATTTCCTGCCAAATAAGAGCCCAGTGCCACCAAAATTAATGCCCACCCAATTGCGTGCCATTCAGGCTAACTGCAGCCTCCTTTTGCCATGCAGTGATTTTATATAAGAATAAGAATGAGCAAAATGAGATTTCCATTCCTAGAAGATAATTTAATATTAAGCCAGTCACCATACCCAATTATCTGATATAAGATATGAAAGCATTTCCCCCTACCTCAACTACCCTAAAGTCCAGGAAATGAGAAAGGTAGCACACCCAATTCAGGCTGTCGCAAACTCAAACTAACCAACGAGGGTATGCATCTGCCACCTATACAGCTGAATGAATACCCGCACACTTCAAATATATGTATGAAAACCTTCAGACCAGCCAGGAGCAACACCCCACATTACAGCCCAGCATACCCCTGTCCTGACCCCCTTAACTTAACCCCCCTGCTGACAGCTCCAAGGCTATCTCCCATAGTGGTTAGCCAAATGTCAATATGTCTAATATCCCAATGCAGTGACTGATGGCCTGCCTTCCACTTTCAAAGCTTATGATCGTACCACAGTCAGGCATTCCCCACCAACAGAATCTGTTCTTCACAGATCATAAACAAATAAGTCAAGAATGATAAGACCAAGGCAGTGTCCTTCTCCAACCAAACCAACAGGTAATAAATGAAGCTTAACACCCAGTTGTCCCATGTCTTTAGCCATAGTCTACCTATCCTTCTCTGCCCCAAGGCCTCTCAAGCCGCCAAAAGTCACTACTGCTTGCAGTTTCTGATTCCATCAGATGTTGAATCCCATCCACATCAATTAATTCAAAATATCTGCATACTCCACCTTCCAGATCTTTCCATTTAATTAAAAGTGCTACATGAGGGGTCAAAAGATCCCCCTGCTTAACTAACCAATCATCTGGCCAGATCCCAAAGTCTGACCCAACCTCATGCTGTTGTGACTCCACCCCACCTGTGGATGACCCCAAACACCCCATAATCAAACCAAAACACCTGCTTCATCCTGCCCCTAGCATACCTGATCCTCATCTATACTCACACTACTTCCAGACCGTACCAACTCTGTCATGTCTAAATAAGCACCTAGCAATATGTCATTACCTGTGGCCTCATTGCACACAACTCCAGTGACCAAAACATCCACCACAGTAGCATTCATCATCTGTTGAGTCCTCTTCCTTTGAGCCACCGGCTGATGCAAACTCCTCGCTTCCTCCATCTGCTCACAAAAGTACATATCTATCATCTCGGACGTAACACTTGCAATAGCAAGTTCATGCCAGAATCTGATCCCTTATATATATTATATCCTTCCAAGTGGATCAAAGTGGGACCTGATGTGCAAGTTTCCCACAGCCTGCAGCAAATTATACAGATAGTTTATCTTTCTGCCAGGGATACAATATGCAGTGCCTTATGTGTGCTGTTTGTATCTTTAATTATTGTACATAGAACCTTCTTAAGATCCCATGGGTGGCTGTCTGCTGGTGCAAGCCGTCACTTTCCACTTTGCATTGATGTAAAATCATAATTTAGGCAACCACTAGAAGACTGCTCTGAATTATTGTGTCTGCAGCACTTAAGGGTCTATAATGTAACACAAGAATAGCTTCAGTCACACCCTGTTACATTACAAATACATCACATTCAAGAAATCTATGTCTGTAACAATTGCTGTCCTTGTTTTTACTTTAAATATCTCACTCTACTGTCTGCATTAATATATATGTGTCACATAAATTGGATGCCGAGTAGATGTTGCAAATTAGTCAATTCTTATATTAATTTATTAGGTGGAAACTAAAGTCAGTTGAAAATCTCCAGTGGCATAGTTGTCTCATTCCATCACCTGATAAGAGTGGTACATACTCTTAAGGAAATAAGTTATGTGCCATTTAATTCTGGCAGCTGCAGCAGCAATGACTTTGCATTCACAGTTTCCTGGTAAAAGCCTAATTAATATCAGATGGCTACATTTCTTTATTGGCATTTCCATCCTAATATAACCATTGACGTCAAATTACATTCAGTTTATTTGGCAGTCCAGGCCCTCTGCAATATTTCAGCAGCCAAGACCAAACAGATTTAAAGGTACCATTCTGTAAATCTGCAAAAACATTTTACTTACATCACAAAATAACTGTGGTTTCAAAGTTTGATGCGGTGATACTGGACACAATTCTACATTTTAAAAGTTGTACTAATTTCAATGAAACCTAAACTGATGTGAAAAGTCCCCAATAATTTACGATTCAGAAATATGCTCTGAAAGATCTCTGACAGTTCATTTAAAAAAAACAGTATTTTGTATTAGAAGTTATAATAATATAGCATTCTCCTATAAAACCTGCATTACAACACACATCTTACTGATTGCATTGTAAATAGGATGCCAGTCTTTTAAATAGTAATAATAATTAATAGAGCTGATACTGCTTATAGAATCAAAAACAATTCTAGAAGACTTAAATTTTATTGCAACTAGAAGTTGTACACCAAAAGCATTTTAAAAGAACAAAAAATAATAATCAGAGATAAATAACTGTAACCATTAAAGATTTTTAAGAAAGTAGAGTGCAGTATCTGCAAATCTTTTTTTTTTTTTTCTTTTTATATATCACTCTTCTGGCTGTCTAGAAAGATAATAATGCCTTTCAGACTAACACCACGACATTTCATCTGCAGTGCTTATCTGTAAAGTTTATTTTTTATTCTCATTAACAAGAAAGGTAGTAACAAACATTTCAGTTCTACAATACTGACAGGCTATGTTTCAAAAATGCTTAATCAGAAAAATCTTAATAACTGTGGAATTTTATTAGTAAGAGTCATAAAAATTATATACTTAAGGCAAAAGGAATTAATGACCAGGAAAAGAATTTCAAGTTCATGAAAACAATATAAAACAAGTATAATTTTCAGCATAAGCAAATAAAAACTGAATGTGTGAACATTTCTGTTAAACTATTACATACAGAACTATGTCAATTGTGATTTAGAAAGTAACATGAAAACTGGAAAGGTCATTCTGAGACAGGTCTCTAAGTGGATCATGCTAAAAAATGCAAGAATATACTCCGTCAAAGCAAAAGAGGATAAGTGTTTAGTATACATATCTGTATATATCTATATCTGTCTGTACTGGCATTTACTATGATTTCAGTTACTACAGAAATTACTTTAACAGAAACAATTAGAACTAGAAATGTAATGTACGTATGGGCAAATTGCCTGTGGAATATGCATGGAAATGTCAGTGACTGGAAATGAGCTAAATTAGCATTTATGAAATTCTAGTGTTTGTATAATGAAGAAGATTTACTATGGAACATCAGAGGGCAAAACCCTGAACTTCAGAAATGCTGAAAAGAATTGTATGAAACACAGAAGGGCAAAAGAGTAAACTGCAAGTCTGTTTTATAGGGGAAAATCTTCCTGCATCCTCCAATATAGTGGCCAAACAAGCCCTCCCTGTCCCTAAACTTATATGTACCAACTCCACAATCTCACCAACTCACTGAAGGGAGAAAAGTCCGAAAAAAAGGGAAGCTATGCAGGCAAGCACCTAAAACTTGAGCTGATCATGATTTCCTGTGGAGAAACAGGGATCAGCACTGTGTTCCTCATTATTGTGCTCTGGGCAACTGACAGTTGAGGAATTTCACCACAGCTCCTTGTAGATATCCCAAACAATACAATTGAACAGATAAATGCTAGACAAAATAATACTACAGATTTATTCAAATGCCATTAATTCATCATTTGAATTCTTTTAACAACCAAGTTGCTTACGGTTTTAACCTAGCTCCACAGAGTTGGGCGACCAGCCGCTGTTCTGCTGTATTCATCTGTGCAATCAAAGGAATCTGTTGCAGTGTGCTAACCATAAGTACAATTTTATACTGTATTTTGCACTTTTAAACTGTACTTTTGCTGTATTGCTGATTTTCTTAAACTGTTCTTGCTGATTTGTTGCACTTTTTGTCTGCTATAGCATAGACTACTGTAGTATCGTGTTGGAACATTTTTGAGGCAAACCAGATAATGGAAGGGTCGTCGGAAGAGCTATATATTGCTCTCGTGGGCAGGCAAGATCGAGTAAATTGATGAGGAACTTATTGAGTCCGATAGGTTCAAGTTAAATTCAAGGACTAGATGGCTAATGGTTCACAATGTTTAATGTGAAAGAGGCCAGGTGGGAGAGTTGATCCATTAAAAAACCCAGTTGGACTTAAATGGTAAATGGTGCAGTTTGGAAGAAGAAAGTTGAGTTTGAGTTAGAGAAACTCACTAAGCAAGGTATTGAACCAGTAGTAAAGTTTATGAATGGGCCGCACTATTGTTCCTATTAAAGCCAGATGGTACTATACGCATATGTGTGAGGGTGAGCATGTTAACAAAGTCCAAGTCTCAGGAGCAGTCCCCTTGCCCAAGGTGGAGGATGTGTTTGAAAAGCTGTAAAGGAAGCAGAATTCCTGGGCTTAGATGGTTTCTCCCCGCATTTCAGAGATGGCTGTAACATTGTCTTCTGCCGATACCAGGGCATCTTCCAGAACACCAGTTTTTCGGCCTTATGAGGTGAGGAAAACAGAGAGCTGAGTGTGTGATGGATGCGCATTGTGGGGGTAATGAGAGATATAATTCGTCCCCAGGAAGACGCACTTTTGCAACAGCGTTGCAGGTCATGTGTGGGCATTACATTATGAAGGCCTTAGCCAGAAGTTAATTTTGGTGGCCAAGTTGGACCACGAGATTGAAGTCGTTGTGAATGAGTGTAAAACATGTCAAACACATCACCATCTTTGCCGGGTATGTGCCACTACATCCATGGGAGTGCCCGAGTAGACCTTGGCAGAGACTCATATAGATTATGCAGGACCACATAGAACCTGTTTTTTTAATGATGCTCATGCATTCTGCTAAATGATGGATGCCTATCAGGTCAAAACACCCACCCTCTCGCCCATTGAATGCTGATGAGAGTTTCGTGTAAGGACACCACCAGAGACTGTGTCAGACCAGATAGCTTCATGTTCACAGTGAAGAAAAGAAAGAGTTCTTCAAAAGGAAAATGGCAAACATTATCAGCACATACCATGCACGCAGCAATGGTTGTGCTGAAAGACTGTCAAAGGGCTAAAGCAATGATGAAAAAAGTCTGGAGAGTATAGCAGCAAAAAAGTAGCGGGTGTTATTCAACATCGAATATTACACCTCAGTCTATCACGGGTTTGTCACCTGCGAGATGCAGCAAGGGCCGATTAAGATCACGGATATCTAGTGCATCAAAAACGTCTGATCCGTAGAGGTAGAAGGTCCGGCAAAAGGCATATGAAGGGCAGCGGAGCCGACGACGGAGAAAAGATCAGGATGTAACAACTACATTCAGGCCTGCTGAATCTGGTCCTGTTTGTTAAACTGAACACTAAACCAGGCTATATTTTGTTGGAGAGGGCCCTCCTGCACCCTTGTGGCAGGAGAGTGCAGTTAGAACTCATCTGATTGAAGGTTGCTGGCACAGGGTTGAGTTTTCAGCATTTTTATTGGTTAAATTGTTTAATTCCATTTGTTCACTGTTGTAACACGCTCCACAGAGTTAGGTGACCAGCCACTGTTCTGCTGTATTCATCTGTGCAATCCAAGGAATCTGTTGCATTCTGCTAACCATAAGTACAATTTTATACTGCATTTTGTTCTGTTAAACTGAATTTTCAGCATATTGCTGATTTTTTAAACTGTTCTTGTTGATTTGTTGCACTTTTTGTCTGCTGTAGCATAGACTAGGTTCAGACCTGCTGAATCTGGTTCTGTTTGTTAAATTTAGCACTAAACCAGGCCATCTTTTGTTGGAGAGAGACCCCCTGCACCTTTGTGGTAGGAAAGTGCAGTTAAGATACATCTGATTGAAGTTTGCTAGCACAGGGCTCAATTTTGAGCTTTTTTATTGGTTGAATTGTTTAATTCGGTTTGCTAACTGTTGCTACACAAGCTTTGCATTTGTCTGGGTTTGAGCTTGTATTAACACAGCTCCACAGAGTTAGGTGAGCAGCCACTACTCTGCTGTATTCATCTGTTTACAAGTAGTATACCTCCGTCATTTTGCACTACTGAGGAGTGGGGGTAACCACTGCAAAACTTCAGTAGATACATTTTCCATTAGTAGCTAACCGTGATCCTCCAGGAAGTCCTTAAATTGCAACTCAGCTGCAATTTTGTCCCTTAAACAGCCCCAAAACCACCAAACCTACAATATTCTCATACCATTTAGACAACTCTTGCTACTATAGACCCTTTATAAAGCACCCCATTAGTATAGACCCTGTTTAGAGCACCCACTTATATCACACCCCTCCATTTTCTCTCCCCACTGTGAAAACAGGATTTAACCTAGCATTATGAATGGTCAGTTTACCTCATTTTTTTCCACCAGCCTGATTGACGTGGGTCTCCTGAGGCAATGTAGCAACTGTCTCATGTACTGTGACAACCCTCTACTCCTAAATCACCCAAGTATAATTTGTGAGAGATGCATCTACACTAAGAATCTGGAATCCTTGCTCTCTCACAGAACAGTAACACTGAACAGGTTATCAGCTCACATACTACACCTCCTACGCAAACCATGCATTCAACACATAAATCATTGTAAGTGGTGGTACTCACCAGAAACTTACCTAAACACTAGGCACGAACATGCTACAAATAATACAGCATCTGCAGCACTCAAAACATAAAAACACAAGCACCTGTGTCTCACCAAATAAGTCGTTAAGGCAAAGCGCATCTAAGCTAAATTTTTTAGTCATAGGTAACTCCATTGTTAGACACACAGATGTCCCACTTACCAGGCTGGACAAGGAGAAGGTTATGATCAGCTGTCTATCAGATGTCAGGATCCATCAGATCATGCATGTACATAAGTCTATCAACAACAATTACCATTATGACTCCGTCATAGTTCACAGTGTGAATGACTTAAGAGATACCTCACTGGACTATGTGAAGAAAGACATAATTGAGCTCTATGAATATGTGTCCCAGGCAGGTGTGTCCCTAGCCTTGAGCAGCATTCTACCTTTACCTTGGATGATACTACAATATCAACAAAAAATGATTGACTTCAACAACTGGTTTAGTCTCTGGTGCCATTTTAAGGGGATCCAGTTCCTGCCAGCCTCAGAAGACATGGCTGCTCTGGTGCCATTTTAAGGGGATCCAGTTCCTGTCAGCCTCAGAAGACATGGCTGATAGACCATGCTGCTTTGCCAGAGATGGTCTTCACCTGTCACCTCTAGTCTTTCAGTTACTGGCTAAGGAACTTGTCTTCTCCTTAGTGCCTTTTTTAGGCAAGGTCTTAAGAGCAACATTTCTGACATGAAAATATTACTCACAAATAAATTAAAGGTTATGCTGGTAAACACTAGGAGTTTAAATCAGAAAGTGCATTCTCTGGAAGCACTCCTCTCCCTGGAAAATGTTGATGTCTGTCCAGTCACAAAATACTTGGTTCAGGACTGCAGAGAGTACTCCAACCGAGAAAGGCTACAATGCCTTCCACACTTTCAAACCGCAAAATGAAGGAGGACTACCTATCTTCATCAAACATAAATACACTTCTAGACTGGTTAGATAGGAGAACTCCATGGAGTTACTCCAAGTATAACTAACTGTGGGTAAGAACCCCACCTTCAAGACATCTTTAGCTATAGGCCCTCTTCAGTGAACCAAAATACCCATGCTTATTTGGACCTACTTGACTCAATCAAATTACAACCAAACACTTTAATCATGGGCAATTTTAACTATCCCTCCATTGATTGGGAAACTTACACAAATACCAAAATGCTCACACAAAGGTTCCTGGACTTTGTTAATGCTAATTCCCTGGAACAAATAGTATTCAACCCCACAAATGTGTTTAAATATTCTCAACTTCGTCCTTACCAACATGGTTGACTATTGCACAACCACAAGTATAGGACCCTCAGGACCCTCATTGGTTAAATCTGATCACAAATCAGTCACATTTTAAGTAGCTATAACACCTGAACCATTCTTAGGCCAAATGAACCTAAATAAATTTCACCAAATCTAATTATACTATCCTAAGGGATGGCATAAATTACTTCTAAGCTCCTGTTCCCACCAGTGGCATTGGCAACTATACTAAAATATACACAAATGTTCTATACAAACACTTGCACAAAGGTATTGACACAGCTGTACCTGATAGGATCAAAAGAAGATCCTCAAGATTAAAACAAGCCTTTCAGGCAGACATCTAGCCGTAATTAGTTTTTCAACAGGAGGAAGAAGTTGCTGTCTAAGAATAAAAAAAAGAGAGGCCCCAGCACTGGAAGAACACCCTCCTCTGTTTGAACAAACAAATATTCTTAGACCTCTCAAAAGCATTTGACATGGTCTCAAATTTCCTACAACTAGATTCCCCAGCCTCCCTAGCCTTCGCCCCTCTGACTGTTGCTTGGTTTAGAAGCTACCTGTCTAATAGGCAGCAATCTGTCCAATGGCAAGGTGTACTTTCTCCTTTACTTCCAACTACCACAGGCATACCTCAGGGCTCAATATTAGGCCCACTTCTTTTCTCCATATTCACTAACAGTCTCCATACCGCCACCCAGCATGCCACCCTTTACGCAGATGATTTGACTCTTATCTGCTCTGCACCATCACTTACCACCCTACAACAACTCAGTCAGGAATCCTTTAGCTCTGTGGAAAACTGGGTTACTCAGATCCAACGTATCCTAAACCAGCATGACTAAATTGCTTCTTTTCACCCCCAACAAATCCATACCTATGCCTCCAACCTTTACTAGCGCTTCCAAAAATGGTACTACTATCACACCCTCTGACCACACCAAATTCCTGGGTGTAGAAATTGACAAAAACCTACACTTTGATGTCCATATTTCACAAACCATCAAAAAGGTCCATAAAAAATGGGCACACTATATAGACACAAAAACTTTCTCTCAACTCAAGCCTAGATCACCCTAGCCCAAACTCACCTATTGTCCACTCTAATGTATGCAGCACCAATTCTTACCCACATCAGAAAACATGATCTCACTAGACTGGAGACATGTTATAATAAAATTGCCAAGTTTGCTAACAACTCCACCTTCAGAACCCATCACTGTCAAGCTCTAAGGGAACTACAATGGTTAGAACTTCCCCAGCTACTTAGATACTACCAACTAGTCATTGCCCACAATATTGTGAGATATCCAGATAGAACACCAGCACTAAGTCATTAGATCAAATTGTCCCCTTTGTTCTACCAACAAATTGCTCCTGTGTATATCCACAGCTAACAACACTGCTGGAAAAGCACTATTCTCTTATAACATAGCTAGATCCTGGAATAACCTCCCTCCTGCTTTGACGTCTGCCTCTACTACTACTCTGTTCAAAAACTCTCTCAAATCTCACTTAATGAATACCTGGCTATGTCCATGTATTACTTAACATTCACTGCGGCTACCACCATTCCCATTATACTTATTGTATATATGCCACAGTCTCAAGAATATTTCTCAGATGATGTTTCAAATATTATATAACTGCATGCTTTTATCAAAATTGATGTTTTACTGTATTTATGTCTCAGAATGTTGTATATATGACTGTATTCTTATCATGTGTTTAAATATTTTTGCTTATGTTAATTACTGTGGAGCTTTTCTCCCCGGGCCTCTGCTGTAAATGGACATATGTCCAGCCAGACTATCCCGGTAAACAAATGTAAAATAAATAAAATAAAAATAAATAAGACAACTTGTAAAAAACTCTAAAGGCAACTTTGAAAATAAATTAGCAACCATTGCTAAGGATAATCATAAGGCATTCTACATCTATATCCATAACCTAAAAGGCAGGACCCACACATGTGCTGAACTAGCTGTGGATGGCATCACAAACACTGATATTGCAAAAATAGCTAACCTATTAGCCAACAGGTTAGGTGAAAATTTCACCCCGCTGTCCACTCCAAACATTCTACAAAGCATTTCCTCTACATCTCCACCACCTTGCCTCTCCAAAGAGCAAGTCATTAATGTTCTCTTTGAGGCCAGAAACACAGCCTCTATAGGACCATATGTCATCCCAGGTTGTGTTTTAAATGGTCTAAAACACTAGTGAGCAACTCCATTAGGTACTCTCTTCAGCCACATCCTGAGTACTAGCTTTGTCCCTGCTGACTGAAAAGCAATCATCGTCCCCTTCATAAAGGGGGTACAGCAATAGACCCTGGGAACTACAGACTCATAAGTTTAACCAACCTTATCTGTAAGACCATGGAACAAATCCTAATGGACCTTATAAATAAGAATATCGGTGATGTCTAAACCCTTGATCCGACAAAGTTTGGCTTTTTCAAAGGCAGGTTTTCCCTGTTAAACCTGGTGGACTTCTTCAAAAATGTCACTAGAGACATAGACAAAGGCAATTCTGTGCATACAGCCTATATTGACTTAGACAAGGCCTTCGCACAAACCCACATTTGGGCATCATTAATAAACACTCACAATTGAATATCAACCCTTATGTCATCAGGTGGGTTGCTAACTGGCTCAAAACAGGCCATACTCAGTCAGAGTAGAGGACTTTACCTCAACTAGCAGACCTGTCACCAGTGGGGTTCCATAAGAGTCAGTGCTGGACCCCCTATTGTTTGGAATATACTTAGAAGTTCAAGCCAAAATAGAGGGGCTGTGGCTGACTAAGTTTGCTGATGACTGCAAATTAGGCGCACTCACTGAATCCTCAAAAGATGTTAATATACTTCAAGAGAGACCTACACAAACCAATGATTGGTGCCAAAGCCATGGACTCAAACTCAATGGTAAAAATGCATTACCATCCCCTTTGTAAAAATGATATCCCTGCAAACCATCATATAAATAATAATATCCTAACTAACAACTCAGTAGTTAGAGACTGAGGAATGCAAGTTGACTGTAGACTAAATTCTTACCACCATGTGTGTACTGTAGTAAGGAAGGCATTCTACATTACACACCTCATTAGCAAATGCATTTCCTCAAGAGTGAAAGATGTAATAACACCACTGTACTCGACCCTCATCAGGCCAATAATTGAGTACTGTGCTCCCTTTAGTATGGATCTTACCAGGCACCTGCACCAACTTGAAAGACCTCAGGGATTTCTATCCAAGAAAATTCAGGGTCTCCAGCACATGCCATACATTGACAGATTGAAGTCATTGTCACTGTACTCAGTTGCATACAGACTACTTAGAGGAGACCTGTGCCTGGCCTACAGAACAAACTCGGATCTAAACCTAATGGAAATGTTGCACATCTGCAAGTCAAATGGGACAAGGGTCACCCACGCCAAGGACCTTAACCTGGCCTGCAACATGAATAGGACCTACTGGAGAGACAGATGTCAGTGGCGGATCCAGGAATTTGCAAAGAGGGGGCGCAGTCTGGGTAGCTAAGTACTGGGGGGGGTGGGAAAGTGAGACACTGTGTTTGGTGGTTGTGGAAAGATCACCTTAAGAAGCTCTGACATCATGTGTGGAAATACAGCAATATACATTCAGTTGCACATGATGTTGCTGTGGATTTGGTGGTAGATTTTGTTCCATTCAGTTCCCCTGGACCCTCCCATCATTGTCTGTAACTGCCTTTAGATAACTTACCTGTTGAATGTAATATATTAGAACAAGAACACTCATCCATCTACCTACTTAACTGAATAAACTACTTGAAAGTTCAACAAGGCATCTTTATTCCTCCCAAAGAGAAGGTATCAGAGAAAGAGTCCCCTAGATCTGCTACCTAAAGTGATTTTATCTGAAGTAATGCTTTGTAGTCTGTTTCTTGTTAATCCTGTCACCCCCGGGGTCACAAGTAAGATACCAGACCTGACTAGAGCTTTCTGGATTTCCTCTGTTCACAGTTGTCATATTGTCACATCAATATATTGCCTTACATACTGTTAATATTTCCATGTCTCCAAGTACTCATAGCTCTGTGGGGCAGATGTTCAAAGTCAAAGTAAACTTTAACGTCATACAGATCAACACAGAGGAAAAAGTGCATATCACTGCATGAAATTTCGATACTCAGGCTCGTACCACAAGAATGACAGTTTGCAGAAGGAAGATAGATTAAATTAATAAAAATTTAAATTAAAAAGAATAAGATACACAAGTAAATAAAGTAAATTAAATTTAAAAGCTCTATTTACATCAGAAACATAACAACTACAACATCAGGATTAGACTCAGTAGAAATACAAGGATATGCAAAAACAGTACTATAATAAATAAGAGAGGCATATATGTAAACTTACCCACCACCAATATATACCATAAATGTACAGTTCACAGTTATCCTAGTACAGAGAGAGATGTATGAAGTGAGATATTCAGAGAGTTTATGTAAAACAACAATGACACACAAATGTTTTACCCATGTAGCATGTTAGGCTATGGGTTTGCTATTCAGCTATGGTTTTATTATTTAGGTATTAGGCTATGGGTATGTTAGTCTCAGGCACATATAATGCACTTCTCTGCATACTTTTCTTAAATAAGGATACATAAGAGGATGTGCTGTTTTTAGCATGTTTTAAATAAATTCATTCATTCATTCATTTCATAATTCAACTAGGAAGGCCCTGTCAGCCAGAGACCCTTGTGTATAAGAGTTTTTTTTACTTTAAAAGTATTGACTAGAAAGCACAAAAAAATGTGTTAGGGATGTTCTTGAAAACAGATCGCATGCTCTTAGTGTTGGCATTCATTAATCCAGTGTTTAAGTCTTTCATACAATCTGGCCTACTAAAGGATATAATGGAAACTACAAATCAAATGGTATTAAAGAATGTATTTATAATTATAATCAGACCCATGGTAAAATATAATTTGCTGTTTTGTAATGTATTACTGACATAGGAAATTCAGAAATAGGTTAAAGAAGGTTTACAAAAAGAATAAACAAAACGAATAAGTAGATGTATATTGAGAGATTGAAGTATTTGGATGTTTTCAGAATTTCATATAGAGTAATCAGGTGAACTTATTAAGGCTACATTACAAGGAATAGTGTTCATCTTAAGCAAGCAATTGGTTTAATAAAGGCTGTAGAATATATAAAACAAAATCGAGTAAAGACAAGAGATAAGTTTGTAACTCAAAGGATTCCTAAACTGAGGAATAGTATACCTGTTTATGTTAGAAATTCTTGTTCAGTGTCAATCTTCAAAAAAAGTTAGATGATTATACGGGAAAAATAAATATAAGTATGGGCTTATGGGCTCTGCAATGATTAAGGTGCGTAAAGACTATCTGCAGTTAAATGAAAGAATGAAACAATGGTGATAGGCATGTAATACAGTTAGTTATGGTCCTGACATGTTCATGTGTTGGTAAAAAGCAGGCTAAGTTTCAACAGCTATCGGAGTGGCAGTGACTGTTACTGATTGGAGATAACCACAAAGAAATATACAGCTTAAAGTTTAGCACCTAAGGTGATAGTGGTAAAGTTAGTTAGGTATTTAAGGTAAGAGTTAAGCTTGGTGTGGTGACTATTAATTGTAGACTCTAAATTAGTAGTAAGTTGCTCCAGTGGTATGGTTTGGCTTAGTTTGTAAGGTAAGTTAGCAACATTTGGGACAGATTAATGTAATAATTAGGTAGGTACAATGAAGGAGCTAATGCCATAAACAGCTAATAATAACAATGATAGCTTGCAGGTGGAGAATTAAATATCAAATAACCAACTAAGATAACAATCAGAATAGTAAAAGTGCAAAAGACAGTAGAATATATGAAAGCTATACAAAAGCAAATCCATTTAACGGCAGGCATCACTTCAAAGGCAGGAAACAGTAGCAATTCTCTCAAGTAGCAAATACAGTGGAACAGCTACTATACTCACTATAAACAGTAAAAGTGTAAAAGTACATTACCAGAAAACAGTACTGTAACAGGTATATCATCCAAATGTAGTTTAAGTGCAAGAAGGCAAAAGTGAAAAGTCAACCCATTAACATTAGTAAAAATCCAAAACAGAAACTATCAGAAATGGATTTAAAAACAAACAACCCAACAACGAGTAATGCAAGTGTATTGAAACTAGTCAAACCAGCTGGGGAAAATGCATCTTACTTGTAGCTGGCTGCCTGATAGGTAAGTCTTACTCAGTAGTTGGTAACTAGTAGAATAACCAGTGAAATTATACATGGAGTGACTAGTATAAATAAGCTGATAGTGCTGCCTCAATGCACTTTATTTAGCTAGTCTGATCCCAGACCTAAAAAAGGGCTTAAGATAATTGTTTCCTTCTTTCTTCTCCCTGTGCATTGCACAAATATGCACAGTAGTCAGAATCAGAAAAAAAATGCTGCAACAGTTTCTTATTTAATGCCCAAGAGTTTTGCTTTGACAGTAGTCTGCTGAACAAGAAAACAATGATAGGAGTGATTCCACAGCAGAGCAGTAATGGCCAACTGTTCTTCTCTCATTCAGAACAGGGCAAAACAGTCCTAATCCATTTCAGGCAGGTATATTCTAGAACTCACTTCATGTATAGTGGATTGGACCCAAAAAGGGTGTGGTGGTAGAACCACTTCCTGTGTAAGCTAGAAAAGGGGGCGGTCACACTTTGGGTACTGCATTAGGTCCATATGAATGGAAAAAAATGAATGTTAGAGTAACTACAGTTTTATCTGTCTAAGGTAAAGGCTTTCCTAGCAGGATCTTCTAGTGTTCATCACTATAAGCAGATGAGATGCAGCTGTGAGGAGCTTCTGAAGTCACATTTACATAAGGAACAATCAACTTAAGCGCCTCTGGATTTAAAAGCAGAGCAGAGCCAAGGTGAGTAAAAACAAGCAAAATAGACACAGAACAACAGTCAAAGAACACTGGCAGCTCTCACAGTTTAAGCTATTCCTTAACTGATTACCTTAACTAACTCCCTCAAATCAAGCTCTGGAAGTTTGCACTGTAACTTCAATGGCAGAGCCTAAGCTTTATGGTACAACATTTTAAACAAATGTTCATATCTTTGCAACCATAGGGGTTATTAAAGAAGTGTAAATGGAAAACTCTTCGGCACAAACTATTTTTACAGTGGTGGTATTCTTTAGGTTGTAGGTCTTAAACTGGATTTTATAAGTTGAGTAACCATAACAGTGAAAGAGGCTAAGTAATGATTTTGTACTGGGTTGGAAGCACTGTAAGGTGAACAACTGTGATGGCATCATGTAACTAAGGTGATTGTAGATGCCTAACCAGGGAACATGCACAGAGGCAGTTACTGCTCATCAGCTACTTAGACTGCACTTTATTAGCAGAAGCTTCTGATGTAGGGTATAAGGATGTTTACTAAAGGTCCCATTCCACACTTGCCTTCTTTGATAACTTTAGCAGCTGAAATGATGGTGTACTTTGGAAAGCAGTCAGAAAGCTCTGAAGTGTTAGCTAAGCTTTTAGGTCTCTTAGACATCTAGAAATCTTTGATTCCTTTCTAGAACCTTCTAGGTTTCACAAATATGGTAGATAGTGTGTGGTGGAATGAATGGTACAATAAACTTTTTTGTCATGGTGGAATGAATGGTACAATAAACTTTTTTTGTTGTTGCCTGTCCAACATCGCTCTAATGAGGGTTAATACTTATGTGACTTCTTTCTTCTTCCGATAACAAACGTAATTTAAGCAAAAGGGATTTTTTTGGATATACTTACAACTAAGGGAGGCTCTGTATAAATCCTTCTTTTGGCAAATTAATGAGTTGGAAGGTCTATATATCCTGTATCTCCTGTTTAAAGATCAGATTAGTATAGATAGCATGGCTTTTAATTACCTTAACACAGTTTCTAAGTCCCAGTCTTGTACTATCTTCCATTTCAGGATGGCATAGTCTATATTAGTTAAATTTATATATATTTCATAAAAGTCTCACTGGTCCATCATAAACTTTTGACCTCATACCACAGCAAGAAAGGACTTTGCAAGGAGAGTTGCTGTAGCTGGCACTGATAATCAGGAATGCTATTACCTCCAGATGGAAACATCCATATGATTTTACACCAGAACATGGGTGGGAAAAGAATGAACCAGATGGAGCAAACATGTGCATGGTCCCCCACCCAATGTAATCTCCAATCAGACAGTAAATGAAATTTCTGAAATACGTTGGGCTCGGTACTACTTGCTAAGTTCTAGCCCATATATCATTTAAGCAGCCCAATTACATAGTCACTCATTTCATTTTTAAAAAAAATGTACGCTTATTTAACTAGGAAAAAAGGGACATGTAGAGATTATTTGAGCTGTGGTTCAGCGAGCATGTTGATATAAACTGCTATATTAACAAAAAAAGAGATTACTATATTTACAATATAAATACATTTATGGACAGAAAGAGAATTAGAAAAGTAAATAAATAAATTAAATTCAATAATAATAAAAACATAGAATTACACTTTCTCTCTTATTGGTAAGCTTCTTTGTGTACTAGATTTCTCTACTGTTTAGTTGTGTTGCAGTTATGCACATTTCCTATACTGCGCTGCAAGTAATAAATTCAATGCACAGTAAAGAGTAAGAAGAAATGGAGTAACTGCAAACAGTTGCAGTGCAAATTGCCATGTGTGATCGTGTGTCGAATTGTTTTTATTATTATTTAATTTTTAAACATGGGGACTAGATCACATCCCTGATCACTGCACTTCATTTATCTGCATATACAGAAAACACTGTAGAAACAAATAAAATATATACATCAAATCACACATCTATAAGAAATTATAGGTATGCAGCTGTATTTCACAACTTCTCTGTAAGAGTTTGCTTACGAAGATGGTATCAGACTCATGTTTTTATACATGATTAAGTCGAAGTATTTTTCAAACTCATAAACACACAAATACACACACACACACTGTCTATAACACATCAAATCTGCACTACATTTTACTATTTCAGAACTACAATGCACCTCGTCTTTGAGCTTATATATAAATGCAGTCACTCCAAAACAGGATATGATATGCATGTATTAAAAGGGAAACTTTTACCCATATTGACAAGAGTTTTTGCATAATGTCACCCATAGTTTGAAATATTCAAAACATCATTGATATTAAGTATAGTATCATAAGCAGGCTTATAAACAATGCTTAATTTCTCATAAATGTACACAGCACATATAATATATCAGAGGCAGTATTACAAATCTGATATACCTACTATTACTTCTCATAGTAAAACTGTGAAAAAGCACACTTGGACTATCAAACTTTGCTTCCCTTTCTCACCATTGAGAATTGCGGCTTGTGGGTTTCTATATATCACTCTCACCTGACGCAGTTGGAGGAGCAGTTCAGGATCGTTATATAGATCACCTGCCCGCAATCTCCAGTTGCATCTCCGAAACATCTTTCACCGGAAAAAAAAGTTTGGAAGTTGAAAGGGAAAAACATACCATTTTGGCGGCATATTTTCCAATTAAAACAAAATAATGGTGCAGTGCATTTTTTTCTAAAAGAGTTCCGAGCAGTTTTAAAAAGAGGGCGGCGCTCACCCCTGCACCAATACCTAAATCCGCCACTGGATGTGTCTCTCAAAAGTTGCCACTCCTCTGGAGTAGGCAACCATTTCACATCAAACAAAGCTGCTCTATGACCCTATTTAAGCGTAGCCTGGACGACTGCATGGGAAACCGTAAATTCCTGCCAGGGATTTCACCTATGATCCTCCTAGATATGAGCAGTTATTGCTAACTTAGATCTCGAGTTTAGGCAAGATCCTTTATATTGGTTTCTCTAGTATTACATTGGGTACACATTGCTGATCTTATAAAGACCTTTGGGTCAATAGCCCATTAACCACGTATGAACCTATGAAACTATATGTCCAGATATACAAAATTCTATTCTATATATATATATATATATATATATATACATATATATATATATATATATATATATATATATATATATATATATATATATATATATATATATACACACACACACACACACACTCATGTATAAATATATATATATATATATATATATATATATATATATATATATATATAATATATATATATATAGATACACATATATATACTTTTTTTTAGGAAGAGCATTGCTTTTGAACACCATTATTTAACTGCACGATGTGCTGATTAACCAAAGAAGAACTTGACCTATGAGCAATATTTATTCATTTTATTTTGTGTTGTACTTTGTGAGTTGGTGGCTAGTTGTTAACTTGTATCCTGTTTATGAGAAAAAAAATGAAGGATATTATATGTCAGATCAAAACCTGGAAAGTGTTCTCATATTCCTCCAGAAAGGGAGCAGACATAACAAGTAGGCTTTTGTATATAATGAATGAAGGAAATAAAACAATAAATATTTGTGAGCATGACTAGAGTGAATCCTATCCATAGTAGGATGCTAGAGAAGCTGCTGAAAGTTCAATTTGTGAATCACACAGTAGGAAAATGAAGTTGAAACAGGTGAATAATGTCTACACAGCTGATGTTTTATATAACCTAACCACATGACATACTAATAGATTGCTGTACTTCTCTCTCTTTTTTTTTTTGGATTTATTTATTGGGATTCAAAAGTGACTCCTGATTTCTGCAATAACCTTATCCTGGGCCCAGTACTGTCATGCACCTTCACGGCTGTGTGTTGATTTGACTGTTGTACAGACTGTATCTCTATGAATAACCACCAATTCCTTACATCCCTACATTTTCCTAGAATAAAAAAGAAATGGGGTGTAAATTCTCTGTAAATGCTGACACCTATGTATTTCTGCGAAACTCTTGCAGAGTGCATTCAAGTGGCAGTTGCAGGACCTAGTAGATAAAGCAAGATAACATGAGTTGCTATTAACAGCTGGGGACCTTAATGCACATTCTGAGACAGACAGAACAGGATATGAGGACTGGCTGGGTCTACATAGGTGGAGCAACAGGAATAAAGAAGGAGATTCCATTCTCTCTGGCAAATGGCTTGATGGTGGCCACCACATAGTTCAGCAAGAGAGACATACACAAGATCATATACAAGAGTCGACAACATGCAATTCAGGTAAACTTCCTCCTAGTAAGGAAAGGGAATTAAAGTAGAACCAGCAATTGCAAAGTCACCTCCAGTGAAACATTCAGCTAACAGCTTAAAGCACTGGTTGCAATAGTCAGTTACAAGCAGCGGTGCCAGAAGACTCTAAGATCAACAGAGATAAAGACCTGGAAGGTGACTGGAGAGAAAGAACAAGGGTTCAAGGAAACACCCAGGGCTGTAGCACTTCAGGAAGAAGAGGAAATTGGTGGAGTTTAAGAAGAATAGTGTCTCCTCAAAACAGCATTGGTGAAGGCTATAGAACAGATATGGAAACAGCATACATAAGGTACATAACAAAAGCTGGTGGTTAAATGCAGAAGTCCAGGAAATTATCAAAAGAAGGAAGGAGTGCAAGGAAAAAGTGGGGGACAGAAAACAGAGGCCACAATAAGAAGGCATACTGGACGGCTGACAAAGAGGCTAAGAGAGCAGTTGCAATAGCAAAGAACAAGGCAGCAAAGGCACCCTACCAGCTTCTGGAAAGTGACTCAGCAGATGACACAAAATCTGTCAGATTGAAAGGAACTACAGAAAGATAACGTAGATAGTCATCAAACACCCTTCATAAGGGATGCCAGCAACAGCCTGCTCACCAATCCACGGGACATCAAAAGCAGATGGAAAGATTACTTCTAGTAGCTTCTGAATGAAGAAAACCCCACATAAGCTGTACTGACCCAGATGCAGCCTACAGTGAAAGAAGAAGAAGAGGTGCTGACACTAGAAGAAGTAAGAGCAACACTACGGAAAATGAAGTCAAGGAAAGCAGCAGGCTCAGATGAGGTCATGGCAGATAATGTTCGAGATGCTGGGTGAGTTAGGGGAGATATGGCTCCAGAGGGTATTCATAACTGTATGGAGTGAAAGGTGCACCCCAGGTGATTTTAGAATAAGCAGTCTAGTGCCAGTGTACATGGACAAAGGAGACATCTATGGAGGGATCAAACTCCCGTCACACTGCATGAAAGATCTGGAAGAGATGACTGAAAACAAATAAGGACAGAAGTAGAACGTAGGATGGGAGATGACCCATTCAGATTCAGAAAAGGGTGCAGCACGACAGCCTGATATCTGCAGTGAGAGAGATAATTATGATGAAGTTAGAGGTAAGGAAAAAGTCCAACTGAGCATTCATAGACTCAAAGAAAGCACATGACAAGGTCCCAAGAAAGTTGATTTGGGCAGTGCTGCAATGTTTCAATGTCCCAGCAATGCTGGAAGAATTACTGCAGGTTATGTACAAAGAAGCAGTGACACACGTATAGTGTTAAGACTCACAAAGGGGTTTCCAGTGGGGGTAGCAATGCATCAGAGTTCATCTCTAAGTCCACTAGTGTTCATACTAGTGATGGACTACATTAACAAACAGCTCAGATGGCCATGTCAGCAAAGTGCTTTATACAGATGATGTGGCATTCTAAGCAGACTCTGAACAAATACTTCAAGAAATGATAGGGTCACTGAATGTAAAACTGAATGCACTTGGGAAGAAACTGAGTACAGACAAGACAGTTGCCATGGCAACAAATGGAGAAATCCAAAGAAGATTGAGGTAGAAGGGAAATAGTGGAGCAGGTTAACAGCTTCATGTATCTGGAAAAAGAAGATGAAGAAAATGGAAGTTTAAATAAAGAGGTCAAAGCTATAATCAGTGGAGCTGCAGACAAATGGCGCAAAGAGTCAGGGCACTGTATGACAGACAAATGTCAAAGAAGCTGAAGGGTAAGATATACAAAAGAGTGGTGTGACCGGTGCTACTGTGTGGTACAGAAACCTGGATGCTGAAGTCAGAGCAGCTGAGGGTGTTTGAGGTGATGGAAATAAACTGTGTGTGAAATGGGTATTGGTATGCACATTGTGGTACAAATGAGGAAATGGGTGCATCAGAGCAGAAGGCATAGTAGCTCCAATTGCAAAAAAAGATCAAAGAGAACAAATCACAGTGGTTTAGGCACTTGTGAAAGAAAACCAAAATTGATCTGGTAAAGAAGATTTGAGAGAGACAGGGAGAAGGCCAGAGGAGACAAGGGTATCCAGCAAAGAGATAGATGGGTTGCATGAGAGAATTGCAACTGTCAGGCATGATTGTCATAAAATGTAGGAGACAGACGATGAATCAAGACAGATGGCAAAAGATAACACAACACCATGACCCCATATAAAAATGAGGAAGGAGAGTTGATGATAATGAGTGTACATATTAAGAGATTTTTAGCCCATGACTCTGACATATTAGTAGGGGGCAGTGGAGGCAGATCTATAGTCCATACCCTTGTCACAATAAAATGTGGTTAAACAGGCAGAGGTCTAAAGAAAGGTCCATAAGATAAAAAAAAGTGGGGAAATAAGATGAGTGTAGCAAATATGTAAAGTAAACAGCTGCTAATAAGACCCTCATATAACCGAGACCATGGATGCAATCCAATATTTCTGAAACTGAGATATACAAATGACTGTAAAATTGACTGTATACATAAATGGAAAAATAATACATTTCACTCCTCCTAGCAGTAAATAAATTAGTTTGGAAATATTAATAAATAATTTATAATATTAAAATTAGAATCAATGCTATTCCGATACAGTAAATAATAAGACTACATTAAAGCATCATTGTGTAAGATTCTTCTCTCTCTGTTTTATATTTCAACAGGACCTTGTTGCTAGTAAGCATATAAAGGCTTCCAAATCTCAGGAAAGATAATTACTCCAAACAGACTCACACTATCTGTGAAGGTCTTTTAAATGACATCCAGACAGTGCTCTTGCCTAATGCTAAAAATCACAAAATGCAGAGCATTTAGATAGTTTATGCCTGGTAATGTCCAAGGGGATAAAGAAATGCAACTCAACTCTGGTATAGCAGGAATGGAACCTGGGGGAAATTATGCCATATGATAATCAGTTTGTAAGCTATCCAGTGCTGAAAGCACCCCAGACTGGCCATATGAGTGGTCTGCTCTCTAGTCCAAGGAGGTGGTAAAATCAAATATCCACTTTCAGTCCTTCATATCAGAAACAATGGAAGTTTATGCTAGATAGACGGTCTCATCAATATGCAGCATCAATACGATCCATCAGTTCCAGATTGCCAGTCCATCAAACTGAAGTACAATGGAACCACAAGAAACCAAACATGTTCAGAGTCCCTCCTTCACAATCTGTGTGTACACTAACCAGCAGATTATGAGCAAATCTACAAGAATGTTAACAGCTGTAGTAAATTAAATAAATAAATAAGCTAGGCATGATGGATTAAAATAACCTCAGATATGCAGCACAGAAATGAAAGAGTGGTACAAGGTATGCACGATGTGATCGTCCTCATCTTCAAACATTGGCAGAGAAAATAGACCCTGGTATCCATGGACATAGTGTGCAGGGTCTACTTCACATGATGGAAAACTCAAAATACTGAATTTCATTTGACTGAGACCACAATACCTAATTTTCAAAATACTGAAAACTCATTTGACTGAGTCTCATTATATTGAAAGCTTACAATGCTGAGTTTCAAAATACTGAACTAATATGAACACAGGCAGATGAGACCTTTATTTAATTATGGCACATACAGGAATGCAGCACCCTGTTTTGCTGTATTGCAATGTCAGTAATTTAAACTTAATCCAAGTAACTATGGGGGACTAGAAACCACAGCCTGCTGAACTTCCTACATCAAAGGAAAGTGTGTTTGTTAAGCAACCGACACAAACACTTTGATAGAGTATGCTTAGTATGCCAGCATTCAGTATTCTGAGTCATAGATGTGGCCTACAGTACTAAATGCTGATATACACTAGGATATCTCTATCTCTGAATGGCATACAGGAGCATATAACATTCAACGTGTACCATGCCATTTCATGCTACAGACATTGCCAATTACTGTGTTAAAGTTCTAGAACTGAAACTTGATGCAGGATAACAGGGAATGGCTAGCTAACAGGGCATGTGTCAGACAAATGCCTTCTTAACCTGCTTGTTTTTGCTTGACAGTCTTTAATGAGAATTCATGAAGAAGTTCCATTCATTAGGCATTGTGGTCAACCTAGAATCTTTACCATAATTTGGTAAGGAGGTGATCTGGTGTTATGCAAAGACCTGTTTAAGTAACTGTGCAGCATCACTGTGTGGAGACGTTATTATACCTGCATACAGACTGGTCCCATTTTGGTTCCTTATTGCACTACAGCTGTGAACAAGCAGATGGCAGGCTGCTTCGTAGCTCAGTGATTCCCTTTCCCTGCTGAATCAGCATATATGTCTGAGCAGCCTATAAACAGAGTAACAAGTCATTAAATACATTTGATATAAAATTATGTTAATCCCTAAAACAAGTGCACAGCTCTCTGAACCTTTAAGCTATTAGCCTATAGCACTTATGAATGTAGATATCAAAATATACACAGCAATCTTTGCCAATAAATTAAAACAATTTTAAATTACCATTGCTCAACCTCTCACATTAGAATGTTTGCAAATGTTAAAACTCATTTAAGGGCATAATATATTTGCACTTGAAGTAGACACATTCAACTCTTTTTGATAGTATAAGCAACAAATTCTTATTCTCAGTTATGGCTAAATTTGGTTTTCCAGAATTCTTTCTAAAATATAATAGATTTTTTAGGATAATTCTGAAACCCAAATCATTATAAATAATGGTACATCAAACCCAGTAAGCTTTAAAAATAACACAAGGCAGGGATATAGTCTTTCATTGTATCCTTTTTAGTATTTATATCAAGCCTTTATCTTAATATTTATAAGAGAAAACTTGCTATAATTTATCTAGCTGTACTACTGACTTTAAAATTCCTTTATGGCATTTGCAGAAGATGTATATACTTACTTAATTTGTCCAAATATTGACTTACCTAAAATCATAAATGCAATGCAATTATTCTCCAGTGAAAATATTCTCAGCTAACATTACAGAAATTAGACTTTTATGACAAAAAAATGAAACAAACTGTGAAGATTGTGTGAAGATAGGCGAAGGCTGCCCGCCTAGCCAGATAGAATTTTGGAGATAATTCTGTCATCTGTAAATATTAATGTAAACCACAGGCTTGTTGTCTTAAATGGTAAAAAATAGTGTTACATGTGGAATTGGAAAAAATGAGGTGCCAATTTCATGTCAGACATGCTGGCTTGTCTGTGGAAGTCCTGTGTGGTGAAGTAAATGAAGACCACCTCCTACCATCCTCAGACTAATGGTCTTGTTGAGAGGTTAAACTCTACAATCAAGTCCATGCTGTGGGCATTTGCAGATCAGTTTAAGAGGGAATGGGACAAATATTTGCCCCATCTGTTGTTTGCTTACAGAGAGGTTCTCCAGGAATCCACAGGTTTTTCCCCCTTTGAGTTGCTGTATGGGCATAGGGTGAAGGGACCTCTAGATTTAATTCGAGATGAGTGGGAAGGTAAGTGCGAGTCTCACAAGGAGTCTGTTGTGGAATACATCCTAAGCTCAGGTCAAGGGTCAGGGAACTTATGGGCTTGGCCCAGGAGAACCTGGCAGAGGCCCAACAACAGAAAAAGGTGTGGTATGACAGGAATGCTCGAGCTAGAGAGTATGCTGTGGGGCAGCAGGTAATGGTTCTCATTCCTGTCAGACACAACAAGCTACAAGCAGCTTGGGAGGGACCCTACAAGGTAGTAAGAAAGGTAAGTGATGTTAATTACATGGTGGAACTGCTAGGCAGAAGGCAGGGGTACAAATTGTACCATGTTAACATGATGAAACCTTACCATGATAGGGAGGCCCTTGTGCTGAGCATTTGCAGTGGATTGCAGGAGGGTCTGAGTGAGATCTGGGGACTGGTCTCCTCAGTGAGGCTCAGGCTGACACCTCAGTGGAAGGGGGTAGCACTGTCCCAGCAGCTATCTCCTACCCAGCTTTGAGAAATCCGAGCAGTATTGCAGGAATTTGGGGACATGTTCACTGGGAAATCAGGGTGTATCCACCTGGGGAAGCACCAGGTGGATACAGGACCCCAAAGGCCTATTAGGCAGGCCCCTTATAGAGTACTTGATAGAGTCAAACAGACTCTGAGGGAGGAGGTACAGGAGATGTTGGAACTAGAAGTGATTCAATAGTCCAACAGTCCCTGGACCTCCCCAGTGGTGCTGGTGCCAAAAAAGGATGGCAGCACCAGGTTCTGTGTGAACTACAGGAAATTAAATAGTCACACAGAGTCAGATGCTTACCCCATGCTTAGGACAGATGAGGTCCTAGAGCAGCTGGGTGGGGCTAAGTATTTTACAACCATTGATCTTACCAAGAGTTACTGGCAGGTGCCCTTGAATCCCAGTGCTAGAGAGAAGTCAGCCTTTGTGACTTCTTTTGGCTTGTATGAGTTCATAAATATGCCCTTTGGGGTGAAATATGCCCCAGCAACTTTCCAGAGGCTGGTAGATCATATCCTAACAGGAGCAGGAGGGTTTGCCCTTGCTTACCTAGAAGATATTGCCATCTACAGCTATTCCTGGCCAGAGCACTTTCAGCATGTCATGGAGGTGCTGGGCAAACTACAGAGGGCAGGGTAGACCATTAAGCTGAGCAAATGTCAGGTGAATATGGCAGAGGTCTCCTACCTAGGACATAGAGTGGGGAGTGGTAAGATAAGGCCAGAACCTGCCAAAGTGGAAGCCATTCAGGCATGGCCTGCACCTGTTACCAAAAAGCAGGTAAGGGCATTTTTAGGGACAGCAGGGTACTACAGAAAGTTCGCCCCCAGTTATAGTACCATAGCTGCTCACCTCACAGACCTGACAAGGAAGAACAGGCCAGATAAGATAGTGTGGACTCCAGCATGTGTGCAGGCATTCCCGAAGCTTAAAGAAGCTTTGGGAGGACCCCTGTGTTAGCCAGTCCAGATTACAGCAAAGAATTTGTTGTGCAGGTGGATGCTTCAAACCATGATATGGGGGCTGTCCTTAACCAGATTTCATCAGAGGAGGAAGCGCATTCAGTGGTTTATCTCAATCGTAGGCTCCAACCCAGGGAGGAATGGTATGCAGCTGTAGAAAAGGAATGTCTAGCCATAGTGTGGGCACTGCAGAAACTTCAGCCTTATTTGTATGGGAGGAAATTCACTATTATGACAGACCACAACCCCCTAACATAGTTAAACAGAGCCAGCCAGCAAAATGCCAAGTTGCTAAGATGGAGCCTGGTGTTGCAAGCATATATGCCCATGCAGCACTGCGGTGGGATTAGCAATGTCATTGCAGATGGGCTTTCAAGACAGGGAATGGGGTAAGGTATATTCAGGTAGACCTAACTCCCTCAAGCAGCATTTCTCAAGGGTCACTTGAAAAACTAGCTTGAGTTCACCAGGGGGGGGGGGGATATGTGAAGATTGGGTGAAGACAGGTGAAGGCTGCCAGCCTAGCCAGATAGAATTTGGGAGATAATTCTGTCATCTGTAAATATTAATGTAAACCACAGGCTTGTTGTCTTAAATGGTAAAAATAGTGTTACATGTGGAAATGGAAAAAAAATGTAACAACATTGCACTCTACTGACCAAGTAAAGCATGTTGTGACCCTTTGATGATAGGACTTGGAGCCAGTGAGTCTAGAGTAGGGCATCCTGCCTATTATTTTAAGGCCAGAGTTAATGGCCAGAATTTGCATGCATAAATGTCCTTTATTACTCTGGTTTCCGCCCAGAGGTGAAGAATGTAAATGTAGTTTCTGTTAGCCTGGTAACCCAGGGAAGTGTGAAGAATGATGTAATGTAATCCAGGGAAGTGTGAAGAACGATGTAATGTGAGCCAGGAATGTGATTTAAAAAAAAAAAGAGAGAACCAGAAGCATTAAGTATTTTTGTCTTGACCATCCAACCCATCAGCACTGTCTTGCTCTATATGTAAGTTTATCTTAGACTTGTGTTTTCTCTTAGAAATAGCTAAAAATTAGAAAAATTAGACTAAGTGTTTTTCTGTGATGTCAGAACTGTACTACTGAATTATTCTAAGTATTTATCTGTGATCTCTGAACTCTTGACTAGCACTGTGTAGTAAAAAGTATTGTCTTGTGTTTTGACTATTTGTTATTAAATATTTTTAAACCCTTTCAACTGTGGCTGCTTTTGTAGAGATAGTTTAAACTCTTTTGAGTACTTGCGTGCCTTTGGTAAAATTGTACAAAGCCACTTCAAAAGCTTTAGCCCTTGGCTATACTACCAATTGGATAATAATATTGCACAGTAATAATTGGACACCCTTTTGAGGGCCTTTGAGTAGCTGATAAATATTAGTGGGTGGTGGCAGCTGGTAGTACCGTATAGTCTGGGAAAAAAGGGCACAGCTGGAGAACCTGTGCCAGCCTTCCCCAGGAGTGTCTGTGTGGTTGTATAAACTCTTCTCAATGTGTGTGTGTGTGTGTGTGTGTGTGTGTGTGTGTGTGTGTGTGTGTGTGTGTGTGTGTGTGTGTGTGTGTGTCAGCTACTTGGGCAGGGACATGAAGCACTGGTTGGACAGAGAGGGTGCTGGAGGTTTTAGCTTGCCCACTAGGCTGAGATCTAGACCCTATAGTTGTGCCAGTGAGGAGTCTTATTGGGGACATGGAGAGCAATGGAGCAACCAGCCCTGGTCTGACTGTAATCTCTGTGTGTTCTTAAGGGAAATTGTACTTTACTGTGTATATTTGTTATCCTTTCCTCCTATATGAGATGCCCTTCACTGGTGTTAGTGATGAGGATTGAGGTTCCTTGATTGCTGGGCCAGGGCATGGGAGTCACACAAACCTTAAAATATTTGAGTATACTTTTCCTCAGATTCATACACTTAACTTATAAACAACATTAGTAAATGCTTGTCAACTATACAGAATAACATAAATAGATGGGATAAGATGAACACATGCATAAAGTAGCTATAACTAAAATGAACATATGCCCAATATTTTTATTTCATATTGAATTCCCATGTTAAAATTTACCAATTAACTTATTTAAATCCATTGAGTCCTCAGTTTACAAACTTGTCTATTCTCCAACATCAGTCTGAATTTTGTATAATCAAATGATTGCCCATAAAAAGCATTGGAGTTGTCAGTCTATGAGTTTTATTCATACTATCTTATTACGAAGTCAAGAAAGTCATTGAAATCTATTGTAGGAAATGATAAAGAGAGCCCATGTTTATATCCATGAGCTATTCCACTTTTAAATGAGGAAATGGTATTAATTAATTAATTAATTAATCAATCAATCAATTAATTAATTAATTAATTAATTTATTTATTTATTTATTTATTTGTTTATTTATGTATTTGTTTGTTTGTTTGTTTGTTTGTTTGTTTGTTTGTTTGTTTGCTTGCTTGATTTTGTTCACCAGGAAAGTACCTTTTCATTGCAGTCCTGGGGAAGAGCTCCAGTTGTAAAATATCTAGGTGAAAACAAAGTAACGGTTTTGACATTCTTGTGAAGACAACAATAAACCCTATAAAGCACCAGCTACAATACACAATATTAATAAACAAAATGGCCGTTTAGAAGATTTGTTTATATTAACTATAGTACATAGTAAAAAAATAATGGTGTTTTCATATATTTGAGAAACTTCAGAAAGTATACATTTTTTAAAGTATTAAAACTTTACAAAATCATGTTTTTTCACAAGCTTAGTGCTTACCTATCACAAATTAATAAGACTATTGGACATTATTAATATATCTACTCTCTCCCAACTAGCTGACTTCAACCAAAGCATTCTGATCTAGCATTTCATAAGAATACTTAGATATGCTAAATATAATAAAAGTAGCTATAAATATAAGAAGTTGGACAATATTTTTCACATATTATTATACCTCTGTTGAACTTACAATAATATCAACACATAGATATTCAAGTATCTTCCATTTCTCAAATTTGTGATCAACATTTGATTGAGATATTACCATTGATTCTGATTAAATTATGCAACTAAACTATTCATATATGCCATTTAAAAATGATATTGCACCCAACTATTGAAATTAATAAAATGTGCATGATTACAGCTCAGGAAGCATCATACTTGCCTAATCTTTCTGCTAACTATAATCCTTGTAAAACATTCATTACCGATATTGTACACCTTTTCTAGAAATGTTTACTTACAAACATCATATGGTGAACTTCCAATTAAAAACTAAAAATTAAAAATCTAGGTTTCCAAGATATTTTAAACTGAAAATTTAACATTCTTGATTTTCTTATAAATAAAAACATCAGTACAGAAAAATTCTCAGATTTTCATAACAATAACAGTCTTACGAAGTAATACATTACTAAAAATTGGTTGACTGTAAAAAATGATGATTTGAGAGAATTTCAAAAACATGGCATATTTATGCACAAAAGCATGTAAATTAGTATCTTATACAAATGCAATACCTATAATCATACAGCATGTTGAGGAAAAATGTTCCAAATTCTCAGGTGATTCAAGTTCATTTAGTATATGGTGTGTATTTTGGCTCCACAGAGATTGCATAAAAAACAAAATAAAAATATCAAATCATAAACGTGCAAAAATAACATGCTGTCTCAGTAAAGTGGGATTTATATTGGTTTGATTATTTTTTATGCTAATTTTATCTTTGAAGTTAGCTCTGTTTTATTTTTGTGTTATCTTAATTTCAGTATGTATCTGCTGTTATTTGACTCATTTGTCAGCTGAAAATTCCTCTGTTGTACTTTATGTAAGTTATATATATATGGTTTGGTTGCTTATAGTTTGTTTATATGTATATGGTTTTGTATTTGTTTATTAACTTTGTAAAACAAATTACCTTTAAAAAATTTTAAAAAGTATTAATAAATTATTCATTTATCTAGCCTGAAAACATTTAGGTGAGAGGTACAAGGTAATTAATAATAAAAAATTGCAGAGAGTTGTTAATGCCATTTAGCCATCAGACAGAAATTAACACATAATAAGGTATTTGCCTGTTTTGTTTTGTACAAAAAAGCAATTAGAGAAAATACTTAAGTATAAACATGGTGTGTTTTTTTACAATGATGATATAAACTTCAAATAAAACTAGTTAGGGTGTACAAAAGGACATGTGGTAGACTGCTGAGTAAAGATAGAAAATGCCTTATTAGTAATGTTAACCTGAAGTGGGTCTATTCACATGGTCTAAATGAAGTACTGTTTGGTTAATGTAAGGAAAATTTGTGAATGTTAAAGATGAAGTGATGAGAAGTCAATGAAAAGAGATTTTTACTGATAAAAAGAGAGAGTGGGGAACCAAAAAGAAGATAGTGTGGATGGTCAAGGTTAGTGGGACAGTGCAGTAAAGGATACTTAATACTGTAGAAAATAAAAATGGGTTACTTGGTAAAAGACAAGAGAAAGAGGACTGGGAAAAAAGAGTACAAGAGCTAACTAAGAATTATATGGCAAGTGGTTGGATGGATCATATAGCACAAAGCCTCAGTTACCATCACAGATATTGTCTTTACATAGTCATGTAGTTTTTTAAAGCTGCACTGCATTGATGAGGTAACCAAGATTCCTGAGTTCTGATTACATTACCACAGCTGTGCAATTCTTTACATTTTGACAAAACAGCATCATCTTGCTGCAAATACTTGATTTATCTAGAAAATCCTATTGGTACAGAAGGCTCTTACAATAAAATGAGCACACATATTATAGCACCAGTCAGCATGATACGCCTTTAAGTTGTAAGCTAAGCCTGGTTAGTTGATATTAACCTTACCTTTTACCTCCGTATTTGAACAACAAGATCTATAGGAGTATTTTTGGTCAGTCCTGCTGTATTACTCTATGCAGTTAAAATGATAATGAATGCACAGTCAGTGGTATAAATTAATATAATTTAGTAGTCCAAGATTGTGTGAATGCAGAGTCACTGGTATAAATTAATATAATGGAGTAGTGCAGGATTGTGAGTATCAGTAGTGAGGAAGTAATTTACGTTTGAGCCTGTTTTTCTTATGTAATCAGTCAGCATGTCCAATCTACTTACTAGCTGTTTTGATTTTGAAGTGACAGCATACTTTGTTTTGTGAAATGAAAGCTGTTGCCACTGAAGATAACTGTAATTTAATGTTATCAACTAGTCCTGCTGCATTTCAATTAGATAAAACTTTTGGTTGCAAACAGCATACATTTCTGGTTTGTAGAAGTTCAGTGCTGATCAACCACACCTATATGCTACTGAATGCTCTCTGTAGGACAGCATGGGTAGTATGTAATGACCAAGACAGAACAGTATGGAATCATCTGGATTCTGAATTCATGTTATCAGTGTCCAATATTCCTATACTGAGTTTATATAGTAGGTCGTAACAAGACTATTGAGCTGTGTGATACAGAGGATGTTTTCAGATACAAATAACTGCATGCTCATTTCATCACTTGTGTAAGCTAGAGAGGAATTTGTGAACCATTAGAGGTATACTCTCATTATGTCTCTGGTGGTAGGCATGTCAAGTGGTGTACACTGGCTGACAAAGCCAAAACCATTAAACAGATCAAGACATAGTGTCTTATCATGTAAGATATTGTCGAGGAATTGCTTTATGCATTATCTTAAACAGATTAGATTGATATCCTCTCCACCTTAGATTCTGAAGCCACACTGAGTATATGAATTTATTTAACTACTGTATTTCCCCCAAAATAAGACCAGGTCTTATACTTTTTCCTCCACTGAAATACGCATTAGTGCTTATTATCAGGGGATGCCTTATTTATCCCCCCCTGTACAACAATTTACATTTATTCATTTTATTCATGTACAAAAATTTACATTTATTCATGTACACAAAACGGCATTTTTCATGTACACAAATCGACATTTATTCATGTACAAAAATTGACATTTATTCATGTACACAAATCAACATTTATTCATGTATGCAAATTCACATTTATTTGGTACTTTTTCATTATTGGGCAACAGTTCTAGGTGACGCATTAACAGTTGTGTGAGAATTCTACATAAACAGTGCAACAAACATTTCAACTTCAGAATATCTACACCTTGTCTTTCACAGTGCAGTATTTCATGCTTAATTGAAAGTACAGAAAAATCTCAATACATCTAAAAACAAAAGATAAGCGATGCTCCACACCATAAAACTTGACTGAACAATTTATTTAAGACTATGATAGCGACAAAACAACAAACAGAAATACAGAGGACAAGCGCTTTCAGCTATTAAAGCCTTCTTCAGATCCACATTCAAAAACCACTTCAACATAATATAAAGCTTCTATCAGCCAATGACAAATAATATGTAAATATATTTTAGCCTAACCAATAAAGGTGCTTATACAAGCAACTTTATCATCCAATGTACTTGATTATTCTAATGAACTTTATCTAACCAATAAAGGTAAAGATGTAAATCAGACTTCACTTTCCTAAATATCATTGGCTTAAGCTAGCCAATAGAAGTAAAAATGTAAATCAAACTTCTCTTCTGTATGGATCGATAGTTCACATCACATTTATATAAGAAACTACTGCCAATATCATTTTCTAATACTTTGGTAGTTAAAATACCTATAATATGCAAAATTCACTTAATAAAAACACACCCTTAAAAGCATATGTTAAAACATAAGCAAGCCTTACATTTGCTAAAATCTAAATACTTAAAATTAATGCATTGGCCGGGAATCAAACCCGAATCTCCCACATGGTAGGCGAAAATTCTACCACTAAACCATTTTGAATTATATAAATAAATAAATAATTTCAAACAAATTAAATGAAAGAGCACTGGTATAAAATAATCGTACACACATTTGATAAAGCAGTCTCTAGCTTAAAATTAATGCAATGACCAGGAATCAAACCCAGACCTCCCGCATGACAGGCAAGAATTCTACCACTAAGCCACTTTGAATTTTGGAAATAACTGAATAGTTTCAGGCAAATTAAATGAATACACACTAATATAGAATAATCTTAGATCACTTAATACAAATATAGCACATAATAGAGCAATATCAGGCTTAGCAATTATTAAAAACTAAATACTTCAACTTCAGAATATCTACACCTTGTCTTTCACAGTGCAGTATTTCATGCTTAACAGAAAGTACAGAAAAATCTCAATACATGTCTATTGGAGTAGGGGAGTAAAACAGGTAAATAACTGCCACTTTTTGAGTAGTGATGCTTTCGTTATTCCTTACCCAAACCGTAAGAGAAGAATGATGGAAAGTTATAAAAAAGAAGTCTGGGAACTAGTGGCCTTACTTTGTAATTACCCCTTGATAATGAAATGTTACCTTAATACAATAAAGTAAAAAAACTGACAAGAGCTTGCTGGCAGCTTAAAGCAGAAGCAATCAATTCTGTTGCACTGATAATGGAAAAGTTATTCAAATACAGTCATGTCATCTTCTTCTGGAACATTGTCATAAGTCTCCAACCCCCAAATTCTGGCCTGAATTTCTTGGAACTCCATTTCCTGTAGAATCACTGGCCCCAATCTGTCATGCCCAGCATCTCCTTAAATGAGCACTGCTTGTCCATGTAGCCTGCTCATAGTACATTGGCAACACAGCTGTCAATGATTTTATCCCATGAATTCTTCACCCAAGTCACGACTTCTTGCAGGCTAAGCTTCACAAAGTTTCCATGCTGATTTCTCTCCATTCTATTTTCAATGTAGTAATTGAGTTCCATGTGCAAATGGTCCTTGAATGACTTGTTTAGTGCAACATCAAGAGTCTGAAGATAGGCAGTCATTCCTGTGGGAATCATTATTTGATCTATTCTTCTCTGTGCATGGAAGTTCTTCATGTCTTTAGTGCGGTGAGTGCTGGCTGAATCCCAGACTAGCAGACCTCTTTCGCCACCTTGCAAAACAAGTGTCAGCATTACATTAACCCACTTCCTTATAACTGCTTGTGTGCACCAGGCTTTTTCAGTTTCAAGAATGTAAATGCCTGAAACATGTTCAATCTTATCTTTCTTGCCCTTACTAATGATTAGAGGTGGGGTTTTCTTTCCATCTAGATAAATTGCCAAAATACAGGTAACATGTGCACTTTTGTAACCAGTGGAGGGAATGTAGATTGATGAGGCACCACTCTAATCAATTGTTTGAGATCCTTGGCCCATAAACACTGCAGTTTCATCCACAGCAATGATGTTGGAGAGTTGGTATTTAGAAAAGTTGATACCATCAACAAAGTACTTGAATGAAAGTGCACATTTAATAACTTCAGTATCTTCCAGCTTGAACAGTGTTATTGATCTTCTTAAAGACAGTTCATATCACTGGAGGAAGCCATCCAGCCAATGTTGTGATGCTTTGAATTCTTCTGGGGATATTTCTAACTGTGGTGCCATTGCAAGGGCAAATGCTTGAATATCAGCCCTGCACAAAACCGAAGCCTTTTCTCTCCTGTTAGCAATCCATTCACAGATGATGTCTTTCAGCTCAAGAAATAATTGTTGCCAACCTAATCCACACTTGCACTTCTTAGCATTTCCCTCATTCACCCGTTAACTGAGGTTATCGTACTCTGCTCGCCATTTTCAGACCATTCGGAGATCCAACTTCTCCTCTTTGCAGAAAGCCATCAGATTCTTTCCCCAGGAGTCCTTCACAATTCCTTTCTTGTACTCGACAGAATATCTCTTTCTTTTTGCACTCATCTTGTCTGGGGGGGGGTTAATTTAAGACTTACCAGACAGGAGTGGCAACAAAAATGGTGACAGTTAAGAAGACACAACCACACCCGTTCGTTATCAAGTGCACACGTTTTACATGCGTTGTCTGTACTTTGACCAATCAAAGTACACTTCCCAGTGTTTATGGGCCAAGGATCTTAAATATCAAGTATGAGTGAGGATTAGGGTTACAGTAAGAATCATGGAGGACTTCCAGGGAAAGAATCTTACAACTTTCTGGAAAGCGAAGAAGTCGGGTGTCCGAATGGTCTGAAAATGGTGAGCAGTGTACGATAACCTCAGTCAACAGGTGTCAATAATATTATTTTATAATTCATCACATCTGTCATGTGTTGTTGAAGATCTTAACTGGGGCTTATTTTTAGTGTAGGGCTTATATCATGACCACCTTGGAAAACCATGCTAAGCCTTATTCTCTGGTTAGATCTTATTTACTGAAAAGTACACTATGACTAAGACAGCATAGGTTGTAACTCCGCACATTTATTTTATAAAATTTCAGCTGAGGGCTCTGCTCACAGTCTGCTTTTGGCTTTTTTAATGTATATGTGTATTTATGCATGTATCTATTTTTTATGTTTGGATAATAGACTTTTTCAATGGGGTCATGACCCACATACTGCAAGCATTTAAATACTAACAAATAAAACTAATATCTTTAAATACAGTATTAGCATAAATTATTATCAGGATGAGAAGATATTACAAAACAACATCCAGACAGTTTGATATAGACAATATAGACAGAAAGCTCCAGGTATTAAATAAAAAAGAACCTCATACAAATTGCAAAAATTACAGTAAGTTTACGGTGGTGCAGCGGTTAGCTTTGCTGTCTCACAGCAAGAGGTTCTCTGGTTAGATCCTCGGCTGGGGTGTCTTCTGTGCAGAGTCTGCATGTCCTCCCTGTGGTTGTGTGGGTTTCCTCCGGGTGCTCCTCCCACATCCCAAAGACATGCTGTAGGTGGATTGGCATAGTAAAAGCAGTAATACAGTACCATTTGCAGCAGAGGAAGTAGCAGTATTGGCAGACATAACAGCAGCAATAGTTGATACTTGTAGTGGTAGCATCAGTAGTGGTAGCAAAAGTAGCAGTAATAAGATAAGAGTGGTAGCAGTAGCAGCAGCAGTAGTTATAACAATATCAGTAGCAGCAATATTAGTAATAGCAGCAAAAGTAGGAGCAACAAACAGTAGCACGAATAGTAATGGTAGAGATAGTGGTAATAGTGGAAACAGTAGCAGTAGTACTACTAATGGCAAAAATAGCAATAACAGTAAAGCAGACAGCAGTTGAAGCAGTAGTAATAATTGCAGTAGTAGTAATAACATGAGAAGTTGTAGTAATATGATTAGTCGTAGCAGTATTCCTAATAGGAGTAGTAATATTGATCATTTTAGGAATACATCTTGAAAAGAAAGTGCTGAAGATTTCTGTTATGCCCATGTGCACAAAACATATAGATTTGGTTTGGTATGTATTGCAAGGGTGATTACCACATGTATTGTACTTCATAACATTTTTTAAGGGAGACAAAGGCAATATCCAGTATTTATGTTATTTCATTAATTTTCTTTGAGATGCATTTCTTCCATCTATTTCTACAATACATGTATTAAGATGTGATTTTGACCAATATATTTTTATGCCTCTATTTATACCTTTTTGCTATCAAATGGTTCTTTTTCAGGGTGATCAGTTGTTAGATATAAGCTCTAATGAGTTTAAAAGTAAAGATCAGTTGAACTAACATAGTATACTGTGAAGTAACATAGTATACTGTATCGGCTGATAGAATAGTTATTCTTATTATAATAGCTTAATGTTTTATTCTTGTCCATTTTGCTTGGTCAGGGTAAGTGATCTGTGTCAGTCAGCTCTATAATCATATTCACTGCTATCTCTTAGTAGGTAACAGTCATGAGCTATGGTCTCATGATCTGACCATTGCCACCAGTTAACTATGTAGTGGTACAGCCTTTATATCACCTACTGCCAGTATAATCTCATCTGTTACCACAAATTAGTATGTGGCAGTTGAGAGCTACTTTCTCACAATCTTCACAATTGACTCTCAAATATTATCCAAAAGGCAAATATCCTTAAGACTGTATGGCAAATGTACATCCATGACTTGTGAAATAGCTAGCAGCTGACAAATTTAAAGAATCCTTGTGCTATATTGTTGCAGGTCTGAGTTTAATTCACTGGCTTTCCAATATTTCATCCATGTTAGACTGAACTCAACTCTTCTGGTACAATCTTATCAACAGTAATGGAAAGCTGTCCAAGATTATTTTACATGCAAACACAACTGTACAATATCTTCCAAGAGAGGTAAAGATATGTGTCTAATACCAATACTGCTCATCTCCCTCTTTTTAAATTAGCATTGCCACCAGCAATATCCCTCATTTGCTCCTTGAGTATAGTTACCATTTATCCTTTAAAATAAGACAACCTTTAAACATTTTTATGACAATAGTTTCAACAATAACTCCTCAAAAGACAGAAGCCATGAGCTATTACACCAAATCAGTACATATATCCAATATTAACAAACATGTCACTATCCACAAGTATTTAAATTGAATAATAAAACATTTCAATTAAAGCAAAGTTAAGCAATGATTTTGCAAAATGAAGTATACAGATTTTTATGTGTATAAATAAATTCCAGATCATTTGGCTTAAACAGACAGATGGCTTAAGAAGAATTCTAACAGCTTATTGCATCTATCTCTATCAGTAGTTAAAAGATTATTGAACTCTAACTACATCTGACGTAACTGTCAAAAGACTAGATACTTTGTTTCACAGGAAAATAGTTTCCTGTCTGTCCTGCCTTTCTGATCTGCATTTTGTTTAGCAAACTCCAGAAGTAAGACAATAATAGTTTTTCTCTTACTCTGTCTCTCTCTCTCTCTCTTTGCTTAAAACAGTACCAGGCAACAGTTCATGTTTTCTCCAGTCTGAATGAAACATTTCTTGCTTTCACAGCCATATGCTTCTGAAAGAATTCTAAGTAAGATAATGAAGTATGGCAATATTTTGAGGTACATTAAGCTGTATACACTGCAAATATGTAAACATTTGAGTAGTCAGCTTCACTCTTTAGCAACTTTCCTGTACGTTCGGTAGAAACATCTGTATAGTCTATGTAACTTATTTATTTTTACATTATGCAAAATTTCTTGACAGCAATAACCACAGTTCCATTTAAACTTTTTTTTTTTTTTATGAAACCAGTTACATTTATCTTACCTTAATATCCCAACCGCGTGTTATGAGTAGACCTGACACTACTAGATGATCCACTGGTGCAGGTGCTGAGATTATTCCATTTTTATTTATCTTTTCCATATTTTAAATCAACATAAAACTACATTTAAAATAAAATAAAAAAAAGATAGTTTCTTTTGTAGCACATCTTTGAGGTAAATATTTCTCTAGTATGTTAACTGCACTAGCCAAATAATTAACATGCACTTTCCCATTAAGATCAAGTGAGAGGCTGTGCTGTATAGCAGCATTCAGTTCTCACTTTTAACTCATAAACCTAGTAACAAGATATGAGTATTAAACCCATGTCCTTTTACTGTGCAATATAAATGCTTGTGATCATTTACTCTTAGCAAATGACTGTAGTGTTTTCCCAGCAATCTTTAGTGAAAAGATGAAAGATCTCTGGGAGCTGCAAATGGGCAGATCTTTAAGGGTGGTTAACTTTTTCAGGTATTTCTTTTATTTTTATTTAAAAAATAGGCGCATCTATGAACAGTGAAAGTGTCCATAGCACAACGTGTATTTTTTAAACTGCATTTACTTTAAAGCCATTGACACAGACACTGCAGCAGCAAGTTGAAGATGACTGCCTGAAGTGGTAATCTGTTTGGAGGGAAGTCAGTGAATGAAAGCAAAGGACAATTAAAATTATCACAGTCAATTGATCATTGATTTGGCTTGTTTTGGGTGGGGGTGGAACAGAGCATAGCATCTGAAAACTCAAAGTTGAAATACATTTGGTGTGATCGTGTTTTTTAATTTTTTGTTAATAAACCACTTGTATTTTTTATTTCATTTTTATTGGCACTGACATTTTCTAGCGGGGTATCCAGTAACAGAAAGTGGAATACAGTGCTGTGGCTGTCACTTCACCACATTGGTAGTTCTACATGAGAGGTCTGCTTATGTCTTGAATGCAGGCTATGCATGAAAAGAAAGAACAAATATCAGAGGTGTGCATAAAATATTAATGCCATTTTGTGGAAGAGGTGAGCAGACATCCTGCATATGAAAGTACAGGATCATTATACGATCACTAACAAATAAAAACAAAATTACTTGCTGTGGTCAGTGTATGTCTAATAGCAGCAAAGTAAAATGGTACCATACATTTATTTTTCATTTTTTTTTCACTGAAGTATTAGAAGTATATAACGTGAATATTATATTTTGGGATAAGTTTTGTGTTAAAACAAATGGCAGTTATAGGATCACATCTGCATATTTATTGATATGGTTTATTGAGGGTACAATATCTATGAAAGAGTAATGTGACCACTATATATGTATTATTTCTTCACAGTTAGTGATGTACCTTCATAGCAGGGACACATTCATCTTGGGCATTAAATCTGTGTTTTGTGCCAAGATATCTTATTAGAATTGTTTGATTTTTTTTTTCTTGAAAACAGCCTTCAGGCAACAGGCAACTGAGATATAGCTTCTTATGTATAGCTAGCAAATCAAGTTTTTCAGATGGATTTCTTGTCACATCCTGTCACTGTGCTTAGTTTCCAGCTTGGAGATAATTGCCTTCTGCAGAAAAGGCTGGGTAAAACTAATGCACAGTATATATATATATATGTGTACTGCAATCTCATTATGGAAGAAGTAAAACTATACATTTCACCAGAAAAAAAATGACTTGTATCATGCTGTAGCTACAATGCCAAGCTTTCAAGTTGGTAAAGCTGAGAGTCAAATTTGGAAGTATACTGCACTAGAGGGTCTGTGGTTAGAACTGCAACCTTAAGTGTGTTTTGTAGCTGAAAACATTTTATCACCTGAAAGTTTTGTGATGAAATTCGAAAAGGTGGCAGATATATAAATTCTCAAAGACAGACACTGAGTACAGTAATGGTCTGAAATAGTACTTTGTTCTGTTTTCAGTGCCACATAGTAGCTTTAGTTCATAAGCCTTTACTGCAAGTCTGACATTTTGCATTATATTTGGTTTTCATTATGGATGATGTGGTAAACATCTTCTCAGTGTGTTGAGTAAAATGATATAAAATACTTCTTTGCTAAGTTGTCACTATATCAGAAACAAAACTCCTTTATAGGTTCATAGGTTCATAGGTTCATACTAGGCTATCTGCCCTGGAGCAATTATAAGCCTAGCCCGATTCTGTATGGCTTACGCCACCCTTTGATTTGAGTATACTGTGCCCTTTTTAAGGTTTAGTTTACTGTGCCTCTGTCTAATAGTGACACGGGAGTAATCCCTGGGACAAACCTACGATCCCCCATCCACCTATCGAGATTCTTCTTGAAGAGATTCAGTGAGGTGCTCTGCCTCACATGAACTGGAATTCTATTCCAGAGCGAAGGGAGCCTCTGGGTTATGAACCTGTCCCTCCAGCAAGTTCTATTTATTTCTGTGCTGAGGTTCAAGTCCCTCGAGCGTGTGGCTCTAAGGGATTTAGATTTACTGAGGTGGAGCATGTCCATTAATTCTGGATTTGACAGAGGTTTGTATGTCAGGCATAGATCGCCTCGAAGTAGGCGGTATGCAACTGAGTAGAGCTGGAGTTTTTTAACTGAGCAGCATATGGCATCTGTTTGAGACCCTTGATCCTCTTGGTGAGATACTTTTGGGGTCTTTCTAATTGCTGCAGGTGTCGGGTAAGGTACATCCCAAAAGGGGCATTGTATTCTATGATGGGCCTGATGAGGGATGAATAAAGGGTCACGATTACCTCTCTTGATCTAGATGTGAAACCCTTTGTGATGAGGTGGGCTATGTAGAAGGTCTTTCTAACCACTTTGGCAATGTGGTTTTCAAAGGAGAGATTGCTATCAACTTGGGTCCCCAGGTCCCTAATAACTTTCTCTGTACTTAATGGGTTTCCGCCTATGTGGTAATTTGTGGGCACATTGTTTTTGCCAAAGGGTATGACTATACATTTTTTGACATTTAGCTTTAAACCATGGTGCTGGCACCAGTTATCTGTCTCTGTGAGACCTTTTTGAGGGATGTTTGTGTCAGCTGGAGAGTTGATTATAGCACCCAGTTTGCAGTCATCTGCAAACTTGGTGTGCCATAGTCCTCCCACATTTGCCTGTACCTCGGAAAAGTATATACCGAACAAGAGTGGTCCCAGGACAGAACCCTGTGGGTTGCCACTTGTGACCGGTTTCGAGTCTGACATGGCTCCAGCAACTCTCCCTCTGTGGGTTCTGTCTTTGAGCCAGTTTGCAACCCATCTTGTGACGTAGGGGTTTATATTTAAGCTGGATAGCTTATCTATGATGCCCGAGTGGGTATTGTGTCAAATGCCTTTGCAAGGTCCAGATAGGTTGTGTGGACTACCTTCCCTTCATCTATGGCTTTAGTGACTGTTTCGAAGAAGTCAACCAGGTTCAAAAGGCAAGATCTGCCCTTGACAAAGCTGAACTGGGTAGGATCTAGTGTCTGTAGGTCCCCAATGTCTTTGTTTATGAGCTCCATGATGATCCTCTCCATAGCCTTGCAGACTAAGCTAGTCAGGCTTATGGGGCGATAGTTTCCAGGGTCCGTAGAGGCTCCACCATTGTGGAGTGGGACCACTGTTGCTGTACGCCATTCTGTGGGCACATATCCTGTAGTGAGGCTGAGATTATATAGCTGTTTTATTTGAGGGATTAGTTCCTCTTGGAGTTCATGTAGGATGCAACCTGGGACGCCATCTGGTCCCATGGAAGCAGTGTTTTTTGCTTTGGAGAGGGCAGCCTTCACCTGAGCATCAGAGATGTTTGGGAGGCAGCCCTCTGCCGGGATAGATACTTGCTCTTTTGGGGGGGAGGGGGGGGAGTTTGCACTGAATGTGTCTGCCAGAATACTGGCGATGTCTGTGGGTTCAGTGTATTTTTTGTCGTTTAGAATCAACTCAGAACAAGCCTGGGAGTTGCATCCCAGGTTCCTAACATAACTTAAAAAAGCCTTATGATTGTATTTGGTGTCCTGTGCAATTTTTCTCTCGAAGCTGGCCTTGGAGGATTTTATGAGGGATCGTAATTTTTTGCTAGTACTGATCAGAGATGCCTTCCCTGTTAGGGATTTTGCTCTATCATGTAGTAGCTTCCTCCTTCTGTTGTACAGTTTATTTATGGCAGGGGTCCACCAGACTGGACGCCTGCCTTTGAATGATTGGGTCTTGGTTTTGTTTGGGATAGCATGATCCATGCATTCCTGGAGATGTCCGTAGAATGCGTTTATATAGGATTCTGCAGTTTGGGCCATAGTTTCCACTGGCCCTGGGGCCTTGAAGGATTCCACTTCAGTTTTGAGAAGTGAGAAGTTCACTTTTGAGAAGTTTTTCACTGTGGTTTTCTGGGCTGGGGTGGGGTCGGGATGTGGACATCCAGTGAAATTAATTTATGGTCTGATCTTACCAATGAGGATATACTTCTGGTGTGGAGCATAGAGTCCCCATGTTGGTAATGATTAGGTCTAGTATGTTGTCCCCTCTTGTGGGAGTGGTGACTAGTTGTTCCATAGCATTTGAGTTTATAATTTCCAGGAACCTTTGGGCTAAGGTGCTGGGGCTTGAGTAGTGCTCCCAGTCAATGTTTGGGTAGTTGAAGTTGCCCAATATAATGGTGTTCGGAGAGATCTTCATGTTCTCCAATGTTTTCAGGAAAGCCGAGTGGGATTCCTGACTTTGAGAGGGTGGTCTGTAGGATGCTATAAACTGAAAAGCAGTCTTGCCCACTGTTAGTTGCACATGGATGGTTTCCGATACTTCGTGCAATGCCACTAACCTGGAGGTGTGGATATCCTTGATAAATATGGAAACTCCCCCTCCTTTTGTGGTTTGGTCCGTGTTTTGGGGCCGAAAAGCATGATATGAGGTATAGCCTGGTAGTGCTGGGGTGCTCTCTGGAGCCTTGAACCAGGTTTCTGTCACTGCACAGATATCGATGTTCTCCATTCTGAGGAGAGCTTCGAGTGCGTGCATCTTGAGGTTAAGACTTCTGGCATTAAGCAGCATTACCCTTAGTTTCTTGTTCCTTGTGCTGTCTAAGGGGGTGGGTTTGACTTTTGAGCCTTGCCTAAAAAAGGCACTATGGGTGTGGCAAGAGCCATTGCCAATATCCGAAAGCCCAGTGGTGACAGGTGCAAGCCGTCCCTAGCGAAGCAACGTGGCTTGTCGAGCATGTCGTATTTATTGTATTTCTCCAGATTTCTTTTCAGTTATAACATGCCATGGTTACAATGCTTTTCTTTTACGTGGCTAAAGCTGCAGGATCAATTTCAGAAGTGGGGCATTGGAAGCTCTAAGAACAGAATTGCCTTCCATTTAACCATCCACAATCCCTTTTCCCATTTTTGCACATGGGATCAGGGTATCGTCTAGAGCAAAGGTCTTCTTAGGTGTATATTGCAGTAGAAGATCCGGTTATTAGTACCTGAACGTTTCATAATGAGTTCTAACAGAGGAAGACAGATATAACACTTTAAAACAGACCCCAGTGGCTTTAGCTTGTGTGCCTTTGCCACAGTCTGACATTGTGCAATATACTTGGTTTTCATTTTAAGTGCTGTGGTACCTTGTGTGCAGTACACCGAGTGCAATAAGGGTCTAAAATATTTCTTTCTTGTGTTTTCAATATAACATAAGTATATATTCTCTATATTTAATCAGATTTTTTTTCCAGTTTTAACATGCTGTGGCTATAATGTTTTCCTAAAGTGTTAAAGCTGTGTTGTCAAATTCAGACTTTTTCTGCACCGGAAGCTCTGAGGATAGAATTGTAGACTTAGCTGTGTTTTGTAGCTGAACACCCTGAATTTATTGCCTGAAACATTCATAATTGTTTTCAAAGATGTAGCATTTCAAACGTAGGCACCAGTGTCTAGAGTTCATATGCCTTTACTGTCAGTTTCCCATATGCATTGTACTCAGTTTTAATGTTGGGTACTGTGGTAAACTCCTTCTCAGTACGCTGAGTATAATAATGGACTAAAATAATTCTTTATTATATTATTAATAAATCATAAGTAAAAATCCTCTATATTTCACCAAAAGAAATGTATTGCTATGACAAACATTTATGGTCAAATTCAGAGGTGTGCTGCACTGGAAGCTTTATGATTTGATGAAAACCTTGTTGCTATTATCTGGCACTTTTGAAATTAAATCTCAAAAGGGAGGCGTCTCGCTCTCTCTCTCTCTATGTATATACATATATATATATATATATATATATATATATATATATATATATATAGGAGCACTACAGAATACTGAAAGCCCAAAATCCTGAATACCAAAATCTCAAAAGTTCAAAATACTGAAAATTCAAAATACTGAAAACACACAGGATAGCAACACTTACTATATTCCAGCACAAGTACATACAGAAATATATTACCCTGCAACTATATGCAAGGGAGTTTGCAATGGTCAATGATAGATTGTTAAAACATGGTTACAACATGGATTGTATTAACCAGGCACTAGAAAAATTGGGAAGTAAAAGAGGACTCGAGAGATTAAATAGAAAGTCAGTTCAAGGCAGAAAAGCTATTGCTAATAACAATTTGCATGAATTGAAAGCTGAACCCCTGTTTTTTGTTAGTACATTTTCCCTTTTTCTGGGGTGCTCAGAAAGTTAGTCAATGATCTTTGGCATATTATTTGTGGTGATGAAGTAGTAGGTAATTTGTTCCCTGAGAAGGTTGTTTTTTCATATGGAAGGTTTAATAATTTGAGAGAACTATTAAAGACGAGAAATAAAACTGAGGTAGTAGAAAGGAAGGGTGTATTTCCATGTGGGGGTTGCAAGGTGTGTGGAAAAATAAAAAAAATGTGGATGGATGGACTATCAATGGGAAAAAGTTCTTTGTAAAAAATGAGTTTAATTGTAATTCATGTGGTGTGGTCTACATCATTGGATGTGGATGCACACCATGTAAATGGTATGTGGGACAGACAAAGAGAAAGGTTAAACTCAGAATCTTAGAACATCTGGGGGATGTTAGAAATAACAGACTGGATAGTTCAGTGGCACAGCACTTTTGCAGTGCACATGGAGGTCACTTAGATAGTTTTTTCTTTAGTGTACTGGCAAAGCCATATTTTGAACAAAATTTTTTGGGGGGGGCGATGAATTTAAAAGGAAATTAGTTCAGTTTGAATGTAAATTAATAGTTTATGTTGGCACTTTGTGCCCAAATGGTTTAAATCTAGAAATAGAGTGGGGTATTTAGTATTTATTATTTATTTACAATATGATTAGGATTTCATTGCACAATATTTTACATATAGATCAATGAAATAATATTTTAAGGTGAAGTAGTACAGCATATCTATTAATACAAACATGTTTACAAAAGAAAATATTCAAGTTATTATTTAGTATAATAGGGCTTAGGGAGGTTGCAATTCATATATTTTCTATGGACAGTGTATATCTTTACTTGTATTTAATATAAACAAATTGATGAAATTATTTAATAAATAAACTTATAGGAAATTTGATAATGCACTGTATAAAATATATGTATAGTTCACTTTTGCTATTTAGTTAATGATGAAGTGTGAGTGTATATTATGTGGGGGGGCACATCTCTGTTTTGTAATGAAGTGTATTTAAGCAAAGTTAATTAATGTTTTCTAATTGATTAATTTATTTGTGGATTTGAGTGTGGTGTTGGACTATAAAAAGCTGCCTGATTTATATTTATTCATTCCATTGAAGGCCGGTGGGGCCGAGGTACCAGAATGTGTTAATAAAGAAAACTTGGCAGTCACAGCAGTGCTCTATGTGTTTTTTTGAAGAGTATTCCTGTTTTTCCAGTTTGGAGGTAGCAGTTTTTGTGTAGCTACAGATCCCCTAATATGAGTCTGGAAAACCACAGCTCCTACCTAAATCTAATGAAGTCTCTTAATATTAAACCTAACACCATATCTATGGGTGACTTCAACTACCCCTCCATAAACTGGGATACCTATACGACCCATAATTCAGTTTCTGAGTGATTTTTAGACTTCATCAAAGTAAATACCCTGGAGCAGCTACTTAGCTTCCGAACTAGAGGTGCAAATATCCTAGACCTGGTACTCATAAACATGGGGGAATTGCTGCGCCCTTCTGTGCATTAACTCCTCCCTGGTAAGATATGAGCAAATATTTATCACTTTTAGTATTAAAATTAACCTAGAACCCCCATCAAACTCCAAACCTGTTAAGAACTTTGCTAAGGGCAATTACCTCAAACTAAGTGACAGCTTATTAAACTTCCAGGCCCCTCCAAACCCAGATGATATTTAGGCCTGCTATGAGTTTTACACAAAAGCACTGTACAACTACATTCATAGCTGCATGTAGGAGGCAGTACCTGTCCAAGTCAAATCTGTGATTACTGGCAAAAATAAAACACCCTGGTGGACCCCTAAAATAAATAGGCTATTCAACATAAGAAAAAAAATCCTTTCCAAAGCCAAGAAGGAACAGACAAAGCAGTGCAAAAAGACACTCACCAGTCTAAGCAAAAAAATTAGAGAGCTGGCCAAATCTGCCATAGCAAGCTACGAGGCAAAGATACCCTCCCAGGTGAAAGATAACCATAAAGCTTTTTTTAATTATGTTTGTAGCCTCAGGGGAAATGCTCAGCAATGTGCTGAGTTAACATGAACAGCAACACTTACACCAGCCTGAAACTATGGCAACCTGCTGACTGACAAATTCAGTTCAAATCCCTTCCCATCAACTCCTACAACACCCATAGAAATATCAGTAACAATCCCCCCACCAGTTATTATGAATGAACAGGTCCTTACTGCTCTTGCTACAGCCAAAAACACAGCCTCCATGGTCCTGAAAACATTCCAGGATGTTTCTAAAATAGCTTCAAATGGAATTTATCAGGGCCACTAAAAATCCTCTTCATCCATAGCCTCAAGATGGGCTTTGTCCCAGAGGAATGGAGGACTGCAACAGTTGTCCCTCTGCACAAGGGGGGCCCATCAACTGACCCAGGGAAATACACCCACAATCTTGACCAGTCTTATCTGCGAGTCCATGGAGAGAATTATCTTGGATATGAACAATAATGACATAGGAACTCTCCAAACACTTGACCAGATCCAGTTTGGCTTTGTCAAAGGTAGGTCTTGCCCGTTCAATCTGGTGGACTTCTTTGAGAAAGTCACCAAGGCCATGGATGAAGGTAAGACAGTACACACCACTTATCTAGACATGGTCGAAGTTTTTGACACAATCCCCCACTCAAAGATCATAAATAAAGTTACTGAGTTATGCATAAAGCCCTACATTAAAAGCCCTATATAGTCAGATGGATAGCAAACTAACTCACTGACAGTACACATGCTGTCCAGATAGGTGAATCCACTTTCGAACCTGTTACTGCTGGTGTCCCACAGAGCTCAGTGTTTGGACCCCTCCTGTTTGATATTTACTTCTTTGAAATGAAGGCCAATGTTGAGGGCCTCTGGCTCAACAAGTTCACTGAACACTATAAGCTGAGGGCAATCACTGAATCTGCAAACAGTGTTAACATCCTACAAACAAGCCTAAAATAACAAACAAAAGGTGCCAAAACCATGGTCTGAGAAGAAATGCTAAAAAAAATACATAATTATACTCTCTGGTAAATCATATATCCCTGCAAATTTTAATATTGATGGCATACTCCTAAAAGTAGACCCGGTGCTGAGGAACCTAGGAACACAGACAGATAGTAACCTAAACTTTGACCAGCAGGTAGCTACAGTAGTGAGGAAATCCTTCTGTGTGGCTCAACCTATAAGTAAAGGCATGGCATCAAGATCAAAGGAAGTCACAGTGCTATTGTACTTGGCCCTCATAAGGCCCATAATTGAGTACAATGATCCCTTCTGCATGTACCTAACCAGGTACTTGCACCAACAGAAGCAGCCCCAGAGGTGTCTCCCTAAAAATACAAAAACCATAAGACACATGTTTTATGCAGACAGACTAAAGGCCCTATCCCTTTACTCCATCTCACATTATTTATTGAAAGATGACTGATGTCTGACCTGTAAGACACTCTCTGATCTAGCCCTGATGAAAATATTACGTATTCGCATGACAAATTATACGAGGGTTAAGCATTGCATTAGCCTGAACCTTATTTGAAAGTATAACACGAGTTGTTGGAGAGGCAGATTCATATCACAAAGGCTGATCTCACCTACAGAGTAAACGTCCCATCTTTGTAAAACAAAACCCTTTCCTCACTCTCTTCAAAAAGAATTTGGGTAAATGGATGGGGAACCTGAAATTCATTCCAGGGGTACTGCCCATGTCCCTTTTGGACAGATGCAGTCTGTAAAACTACTCAGAGTTCTAACACCCGATGCTACCCCATCCCATACCTGGGGCATTAAGATATAATATTGTCATATCCTGGGTATTATTGGCTAGGCTTGTAAAGGCACTTGTGCCATTAGCCTAGTAATCACCTATGACTCTAGGACCTATGAATGTGATAATTCCAGCAATTATCCTCATACCGTTTATGAATAAATATTGATCCTTTTGGAGATATAGAGTTTTAAATGTGAACAGCACAATAACAAATACGCCCAGTGTTCTGTGGGCAAAACTTTTGAACATGTTCAGCAGTTAAGGGATGAATAATGTTTTCTATATGTTTTTCCGAAAGAGTTACAAATTTCACTCAGCCTTTGCCATTTCTCATCTGAAAACAATTATAAAAAATCAATCCACATGAAGTCCTAAGGCCAAAACCTAGTTATTTGATCATAAAAACTTAACAAACTTGTCATTGTTAACCTTCCCTTGACAAACTTGTGTTATATGATAACCAGCATGGAAATATCTGTGTTGTTATTCTGCAGTATCTCAATGATGCATCTTTTGATGCATTTTCAAAGGATGGAGGTAAAGCTAATTAGGCTATAATGATTCATTCTACCTTGTTATAATTTTTATAGGCTGGTGTTATTGTTCCAAGAGCTAGGGCAGCACCTGTTTGAAGTAATTTATTAAATATTAAATATAATACTGGTAGTGTATTACCATTCATTTGTGATATGGTAGGAATCAAATCAGGTCCTATAGATAGGTTCATAGGTAGGTACTAGGCTATCAGCCCAAGGGCCTATGTAAGCCTAGCCAGCATGGTGTCATAGCTTACGCCACCCAAGAAAGTTATTTTCCTGTGCCACTGTCCAGCAGAGATACAGAGGTGACCCCCATAGATGGGTAGCTTTTTCCAGAGTATAGGAAGTCTGTGGGACAGGAATCTATCCCTCCAGCATGTCCAGTTTATTGTGGTGACAAGGTTTAGGTCCCTAGAGCATGTAGCTTGGAGGGATTGGGATTTCTTTAGGTGTAGCATGTCCAACAGCTCTGGGTTTGACATAGCTTTATATGTTAGGCAGAGATCACCTTGTTAGGCAGAGATCACCTCGGAGTAGGCGATATGCTACAGAATAAAGCTGGAGATTTTTGATTCCTTATTTTGTTTAATGCTTTACTTATCTTGTCATAAGAAATAATCGTGAACATTTTTCTCTTACAATTCATAGCATTTATACATGATCTGTCCATTTCAACCCATCACTAAATGGTGTTGTAAATACTTGAATGAGTTTGCTATGCTCAGGGGGTTGTGAAATGTTTTATTAACAAATGTATTACTTTAACTGTCTTGTGAGAATAACTGATACTGTTATTGCATTTATAAAGATTTTTCTTATTGTATGGATCCTGTTTATTTGCTTTTGAAAATTTATTTTCTTCAACCTAATATTCTGTTTTAAGAGATCTTCTGGTATTGTTTAAAAATATTCTGTTTGCTGTTTCAGGAAATTTCTTATAAACATTGTATTTTTAAAATATTTTTCTTATATAGTTTACAAAGTTCAGTAGTCAACCAAGGTGGAAATGAGTTTCTTTTTTATGTATTTTTATTTGGCATACAAAATGCAGCAGATTAGTAAGTCTTCCAGAATATTATATCCAAAATTGGTTTTATGGGTTGATGAACATCAGTTACCTGACCAATTATTCCTTCAGCCTCATGAACAGGTTTCACAAATGTGGCTAAAATGTGAATACACAAGGTTAAACCCCCACATCTAGTGATGTTTCTAAGACCTCATATTTTGTATAATTTATGTGTAAAACTGATGTGTTCCTAGTTTCACTTTATCAACAATCATGTAATGATTTTCTGAAATTATGCCCACTAGTTCATCAAATGTATCACCCAAACTTTACATATTACAGTAGTACCACATCAGAATTGCATCACAGTAATAAAGCTTTATATGTTCATAGGTAAGTACAAGGCTATCTGCCTTGCGATCGATTTTAAGTCTAGCCATTTTCATCTTTTGTGCTCAGAATAGCTTATCCCATTTGGGTATAGATTGGCCTTACCCATCCCATGGCCAATAACTATATATTACCTCTAATAAATAGTAACTGAGATAATACTATAGATAATTTGAGGAGATCAATGCATGGGATAAAGTATTTAAGATCTGCATCTGTCCATTAGTAGTAAGGGGGCAGTCCTGGGATAAATGTTATATGTCCCATCTATAAATCAAAGTTCCTCTTGAAAATGGACAGGGATTATGCCACTTGATTTGTTGATGTACAATAAATCCATCAGTACATCATGTTAGTTTGCCAAAACGTCTTTTAGAAAATCTTTAATTGTCCCTGAAATAAATGCAGCCCCAAATTGACTAAGATGTAATTCATCTTGAAAGAGTATACAATGGTCATCCATGCAGTCCTCCCAGAAATGGATGCTTGATGTTATAGACAGTACAAAATTGCCTTAACCAACAATCGTACATAGGGTCTTCCAGCAGATTTGGTATTATCTCACTTAATATTAAATTAATAGAATATTCATCTAGTATTTCTGTTACTTCCAGAATGGACTTTCTCATGCTTGTGGCATGTGTTAAATTTAAACCTGCCAAGACAGAGGCGGTGAGTTGGTTCTTATTTCAGGCATTTCTTGGTATGTGTTTGTACATTGTGTCACTCAGAACTGGACCTTTGTTATCTTCTATATTTTTTTATGGTAGTCATATTAACTACAGTCCAAGGTAAAGTGATGTTCTCTTCTCTGGTGCTTCCCCACCATGTGCCCGTCTTTTGTAACTTTTGTCAGCTGTTAAGCTGCTCATCATCATCCTCAGTAATAGTAGTAATTGTGGACCTTTTCCTGTTTATTTTATCCTTTATTACACCTTGGTTACTAGATCATAGGTTCAAAGGAGATTACTAGGCTATCAACCCAGAGGTCATTTTAAGCCTACCCATTTCAGCCCAGTGTAATACCATTGAAATGTCAGTTAATACCCAAGATTGCATTTAGTGATGACTGCCCATGCTCAGGTGAGTTGTGGGCGCTATCCTCAGTAAGAGTTTATGGTGGGCAATTATACTCAGAGTGTCAATCAACTGTGATAGGTTTACTGATATTATTACTGTTTGTTGTTGTCAAGTAGTATGGGAGTGTTCACAAAAGATAGTATTTCTTACACTGACTTATCCAATGGATAATTACTCTCAGGCATGCATTGCGGCTCCATTCCTTGTTATATCTAAATTAGATTTATCAGTATTACTGGCTCTGAGTATAAGTGAGGAAAATAAACTTTATCACTGTCTAAAGCATCCTGTTAGTTGGATTTTTTAATTTTTTGTTAAAAACGGAAACCATATCAAAACTGTCAGCATTTTGACAAGATTTTTTTTTTTTACTTTTTCAGCCAAAGTTCTCCTGGAACAAGTCTTTGTACTTACCCTGGGAGATCTCTTTGTTGGTAAAGTGACTCACACCATTTTTCTAAGTAGTGGATAAGCATGGCCATTAAGTCTGTTTTACCACTTAGAAGTCTTTTTCTTTCCTCCCTGCAACTGTCCATCAGTTGCTAACAGATCCTCTCCTCACTCACTGAGTCTGCTGGACCTGCCTCCCCAGGTTCAACCTGACCCATGTTCAGGGTCAATTAGAAGATTGAGGACACTCGTATAATATGATGTCACTGACAGGGTATATGCTGTAACCTCAACTGCCCTGTGGCACTCTTGCAAGTTCCACAAATGCTGCCATTTCAGATGCATGCACACTTTCACTCATGTGCCGCCTCCAGACCAAGAGGTTTACTCACATGAAGCACAGAATTCAGCAGGCTCTTAATGCTGCTATTGCAATGAGCCTGGCTCCCTCCCTCCCAAGATGGGACAACAGACATCAGCCTCACACTCCCATCCTCCACTGCACAGACCCACCAACACATGTGCCACTAGTCAGACATGGGTTATTTGGGTTTCATTAATGACTACTTAAACGTTTTTTTTTTTTTTTCTGATCAAAACATCTGAGTTAGCAGTTTTATATTTTACTACCAAGCTTGCCATGTGTCATGTTGACTGTTGGTCCAAGCAGACTGTTAGGGACATTCTCTGGTCTTTCAGAGGTGCTTTGAGTTTACTATTTATTCCCTGTTATGATGACTTTCTTTCCAAAATACATGTTAAAATGTGTGGATTTGAAATGTACCCCACTAGACTGGTTACCTCTTATCTGGAGGTATTTAGTTTTCATTTTTATCAGGTCAGTCTGCTCCATATGCAAGACACCACCCTTCCTTTAATCCTAAAAGCAGCCTTGGTTATTCTTGTTAATAATAAGGCTGGCTTTGGCTCAGATCATCAGGATGATTACAGACTTATCTGTAGTCTTCCATTGACTAGTAGGTTTCATGAGAAGGTGTTATATATGCAACTGGATTTGCATTTTAGAGACAGTAGCATCTATACTCCTTTATTGTTTGTTTTTTAGGCCAGACATTATACAAAGGCAACTCTCTCTAGGATCTTTGATGATCTCACTGTGGTGAGAAATTGTTATTTCATCTTGGTCCTGTTAGATCTGTTTGCAGCATTTGACATGATTAGCCATGGGATTTTGCCGGATGGTTTGAAAGATTAGCATTACTGCCATTGCCATAGAATGGGATGCCCCTTACCTGTCCATTCATACTTTTAGACTGGTATCTGTGATTAATTCCTTCTTTTCCTTCTCTAAAACTTGTAATGTGCTTCAGGGTTTAATCCCGAGTCCATGTTTTTTTTTTTTTTTTTTCAGCAAATTCAGCAAATATGCTTCCAGTGGGAGGGAAAGATCTACAATATAATTTTTAAGCTGAGTATGGCCTGACTCAGATCTGGAAAAGAAAATGTTCTCCAAGACATTTTGAAAAAAGCTAGTAGCCTGGGAAATTTGACAATGTTGAGCTGGCTAATGGTGTTAGTCTTACCATTAAAGAGGGGAGATCTGCTCTTCCAGTTTTAACATTTTGATGAATAGACAGCTTGACTTCAAGGCACAAATTAACAACATTCTGTTTATAAAGCATTAAATGCTAAACTATGAAAGTAAGTGTCACATTCTATGAGTAGCTCATGTTAAGCGTTACTTAAATCATTTATTTTCTGTCATGATACAGTTCAAGTACAAAGGAGATGTAAACTACATCTTATCTGATACATAGGAAAGTCATATGTAGAGTTATTATAAAATGTGAAACATTTATTTAATTATTTTAATCTCTTGTCATTACTTATTTTAATTTCTGGAAACAATCACCAAACCCTGGCAAATGTATCAACAGCACAACTTTTGAAGTTACTAATAACGGGTGCCCGCCAGTGTGTCGAACTAGCAATTTATTTGACAGTGTGCAGGCAGTGTCTTAACATGTTGAAATAGACCTGAAGTACTGTTTATCAAGTGCTGTAGTTGTTGACAGCAAGAATGTTGAATATTTACTATTAAAGTTTGTAGGGTGGGAGTATGTATGTGAGTACTTGTGAATTAGGATTAGAGTGAGGGATAGATAATGGAATATATTTAGTAGTGTGTGTCTGCATTTGTGGATGTTTTGGAGTGTTTGTGTGAGTGTTTGCAGGCATACCTCCCAACATCTTAATGCAAGAATTCTGGAAAAAAGCCAAAAATAATGGGAGTACAAAGGCCCAAAATGAGGGATAGATTTAAGTACTGTTTTGATAAACTTAGAAAGTGGATAGAATAATAGGTTTTGCATTAGTCCACATTTTCTGAATGATATGAAATTTGAAACTCACTAAATATTTATGAAGAAAATATCAAAAATATGTACAAATCTGGACATTTTGCGGAACTTATGACAGTGAAGAGGTATAGCTGTAGGTTAGAGATGCTGTAAGGGCTATATAAAAGGATAGTTTTAATGTTTTCATGTGTGCTGGTGTATGGTTAGTGTGTCTGACTGTCCTGTGTAATGGTATGGTTAGAAAAATAGATTTTCATAAGGTAATTTTTAGGATTAAGGGTAGACACAGTGGCAGGGTTATGTTAGAGTTATCATTCATGTAAAAATGGAAGAAGAACAATCACTTGGTGGTTCAATAGTTTTATATTTTTTTGTAAGGATGCAGTTGATTTTGTGACATCTACCTACTGTCTTTTGACGCTTGTGCACATTAATGGAATATCCTAGCATCCTAATAACATATGCTAGCTTTTATAGTTCCTAAACTGATATACCATAAAGCATAACATCTGATTGCATTGCTCCTTTTTCTCCCTGAGGTTGTTTATAAAACATGACTCAGTCATACGTTCCAGACTCACTAATTACTCCACCAGAACATGGTACTGTATGATTTCACTGAAACAGAAACAGAAATGATAATTTGGCATTTCTAGAGTTCATTTTTTCAACCCAACATGCTTCTTATATGGCATGCAGATCCACTGCATAGACAGTATGCTATTACTGACATTAAAATTAACAAAGTTAAACTATTCTGTGTTGACTCCCATGTTTCATTTCCTTTAGGGTCTTTGCCCTGAATTACTACCAGTATGCAGTATGATTTATTGTATTATCTGATCCAAACATTAACTACAAATCACTGAAGGATGAATAGCAGATGTTTGCCATTGTAGAACCATATTTCTTTTCTCTAGAAGATTGAATAAAGTCTCCAGTAAAAGGAGTATGCTAGACTTTATCCCAAAATCTATAAACACAATAATTCATTTGTTAAAGAAATATGAAGAAAGTCAGTCTCGGATATTTTAACTAATATCCTAAACTCCATAAGATGGGCTCCTGTGAAACAACTCTTGCTTGATAAGGCAGTACAATATTGTAAATATATTTTTTCAGAAGATCTACAAAGTATAGTACTGTTTAAGAAGTACAAGTATTTTTTTTTAATTTACCCCAGATCAGACCAAGGAATAAAGCCATAACATCGTGATAATATTATGTAGGCAATTTGTCACCAGGAAAATATAATTTGTAACATCCAATGACTTTGTGAGGCTAGAAATTAGGTTAAGAAAGTTAAGAAGTTAGGTTAACAAGAGCTATACAGCACATATGTACATATTGTATGTAGTTCTGTTCAATTTCATTTTTTATTATTTATTTATTTATTTGCTAAGTCAACTCTATGAATTGTGTTTCAGTTTTTTGATTTGTATATTATATATTTCAAAGAAAATAAACTTAATGAAATAAAAAATAGGTTAGGAAAACTGTATTTGCTAACAAATTATGATTTTTTTCTATCAACCGAAACAAATTAAAAAAAAAAAAAAAAAAAAAACAGAAGAATTCTGGAATATTGCTAGCTGTCTTCTACATCCTACCACATGCCTACTTTTTCCTAATTCGTCAAGTTGACCATTGCTTTTTTTGCCATGATTGTATAATGGTGTCATGTATGTAAACATGATGAAATGTGCATTGACGGTATAAAGGTGTAATGTATACAAACATGATGAAATGCGCAATGACTATATAATGTTATCATGTAGACATTGATAGCTAAAAAAGAAAGAAAGAGACACAGACACAACAAGTTGCATATTGTTCAGAGTTTAAGGAAGACTAAGTTGCTAAGTAACAATCTTCTGTTTTAGAATAGTCACATTTTTATAAAAAATATGCTTCATTCTTTCAACCCGTCTGTTGGACTGAGGATACATAAGACTTGATGTAATATTCCTAAATTCTGTTATTTGATACATTATGGAACACTTTTTTTAAGCAAATTATTTTTATTTTGAAGAAATACAATAATTTAATACATTCATAACATTCAATAACTATTTACAGTATTTGCATTCAGCCTGACAAAAAGGATTCAGATAAAAACATTTGTATTTAAATAATAAGTTAATATATAAACTATGATAGTTAGGAAGAGTTTGGTTCCATCTGTAGGGTATCAGTCAAATTCAAAACTTTCCTCCATGGACTATTAACTAATGACTTAGGAAAAGTTCTTAAGTCTTTAGTTCTTTTCTCCATTAGTATGTATTTCTTCAGTGATGATAGGAATTCCTCCATTGTGGGTGCTACATTAGAGTTCCATCTTCTAGTTATACATTTTCTGGCTATTGCTAACCTTGTCCACAACAAATTCAGGTCGTTTTTCTTCATATTATTACTATTAACAACATTCAATAAAATTAAAGACTGTCAAAACAAATATATCAGTATAGATAGCTTGAAGAAATTTGTTAACCTCATTCCAATATGGTTTGATATTAGTACAGTCATAAAAAATATGAGACCAGTCAGCATTAGTGGACAGATGACATCTCCAGTATAACTTGCTGTTTGAAGGGTTCATTTTTGAGAGTTTCTCAGGTGTCAAAAAGGATCTGTGTAGAAATTTCCAATGAAAAATCCTCCAAAATTGTAAATAAGAAGTTAGTTTAACTAAAAATAAAATGTTTGTTTTATCTTCCATTGATAATGATACTTGAAACCCTTTAGTTAGGTATTGCCAGTAAGAATCTTTAGGAGCTGTCTGATAGACAATTAAAGTGTTATATAGATATGCTAATTCGTTCTTAACATTGATATTATTATACAGAATTCCAAAAATCCAGTTTATAATTTTAGGTACGGTTTTGAAGGATGAATTATGTATTATTCTACAGAGATCCTTAGTGTATGCTGTGACACTCTGAAGAACCAACCAGTCATTATGGGGATAGGCCATAGGTTGACAATATACTCTGTGTGTTCAAAGCTTGTTAGTTTTCAATACATTGCAACCAACAAAATATGTTATTTTTTCCCCATAAATCAAGGAAATCCCTTGTAATAGTAAATTATATTAAATATCTATGCCACAGTTTTATATCTAAATTTGTGCCAATGAATTTTCTAAACACATCAAAAATATTGTTTATTAGTGTTAGTTTAGTTAATTTTGTTGTAATATACTTTAAATTTGAACTTAAATAGTGCCATATCTTATCTTTGTCAGTTACCAAAGCATTCTTTGACAAATAATTTTCATTCATTGGTATAATGGAATGTAACTGTTTCTAATTGGAAGTGTATCTAGGATTTATCCAATTCATCACTATTTTAATTATAGATGCCTTTATATAAGTTTCAGTCTCTGGGAGTTTTAACCCCCCTTGTTCCCATTTTCTGATATGATGAGTATACGCCACTCTATTTCTTTTGGGGTACCATAGGAATTTCATCAGACTTGAAGTGATTTCTTTAAGGATTTTCTTTCCTGGTGGAAGTATAAGGGCTTGTGTTATATATAATATTTTAGGTAACAAAACCATTTTTATCAGTTGTAACCTATCATCAAATGTTATAAACAAATTATTCCATTTGCTTATTAATGTCTTGATTAAGTCTATGGCTTTAGCATATTTAAGCTGTAAGGTTTCCTCTATATTCTTGCCTAGGACTAGTTTAGAGTTGAAACTTGGTTTCCAATAATATGATTAACTGGAACCTGTATGTCCTTTTTTATTTAATAATAAATATTTAGATTTAGATTTGTAGAAGGAGAGTCCAGAGATTTTTTGGAAATTTGTTGTTGCTATATCCACTTCACCTAACACTTCCTTAGAGTTGGGTAAGGTAAGTAAGACATCATCAGCAAACATCATTATTTAAGAAATATATCAGTCATATATATTTATACCTCTTATCTTTGGGTTATTACATGTTAAAATGGCAAGTATTTCCATGGCCAGAGCAAATAGAATAGGGGACATGGGACATGCGTGTCTAGTACCTCTAGTGATTTGGATTGCTTTGGAAGTAAAGGGACATAATTTGACATATGCTAGATAATTTTAATAGATGTTCTTTGTCATTGTTATAAAAAAGTGGAAATCATGTAACTGTAAGACTTTAAATAAATAACCCTAACTTAAGGAGTCAAAGGCCTTTTGAATATCTAGACCTATTATCAGTGCTTCATGATTTCCTCTATTGAGGTTATCTATCAGAGTTAATACTCTTTTAATATTATCCTGTGTATGCCTGTTATGTATGAAACCAGTTTGGTCTTGATTAATTATTTTAGATATGGGTATTTTCAATCTATTGACCATAATTGACAGAAATAGTTTATAATCATTATTCAGCAAAGAAATTGGTCCATATAAGTTGTGATGATTAGGGTCCTTATTCTCTTTTAATATAGGAGAAATTAGAGAATATCTCCAAGAAGGAGGAATATTTGCTATTGTTTGAACTTCAAGAAAGGTTTTATGTAGGAGAGATATTATAGAAGAAGGGAACAATCTATAAATTTTGATAATTAAGCCATCTATTCCAGGTGCTTTATTAGACTTACTTCCTTTAATCCCATCTATAATTTCCTTTTAAGAAATAAGTTTTTGTCGATCTAACTTAAGTTCCTCAGGAATTCTTGTTATGTTGGGAACTATATTCTCATTCATTTGTACTTATTTTATCTTTATGATGCTCTGCATAGTGATACGTAAAAGCCTCCAGAATCTTCCCTATGTCCGAGACTTTTTCCCTTTTCTCTTCATGAAAGATACTATCAATGTTATTAATTTTTGATTATGTCTTAACTTTCATACATAGGTTATGAAGATGCTCAGGAGAGGTAGCATAAGAATTTAATTCCAGTTTTTCCATAGCTAAATTAGTTTTATAGGATAATATTTCATTGTATTTCTTATTTGCTTCTTCTATTTTCTTATTATCTGTAGCAATTAAGTTTTTTATTAGATTTAAGAGATAATATTTCATTTTGGAGTTGCTGTAACTCTGAGTCCCATTCTTTATTTTTATTTTTGTACCAGCTAATGGTTTTACCATATAGATAGGCCTTAAGAGAATCCCAAACCATAATTGTGTTTGCTTCAGGTTTATAATTAATCTATCAGGAAAAGCTGAAGTTCAGAAGTTATCCAAGATTTAAAGTCTTTATTTTTTGCGATATATGAAGGAATCCTTGAAGTAATAACTAATTGACTGAATTCCAAGTGTATTGTTAACAACAGGGAATTATGATCTGAAAAGGGACAAGGTTGTATTGAAAAATTCAAGATTTTAGAATAAAGATCTTGTGAGATATATATTTTATCTATTCTAGTTTGGCTACCATGTCTATAGTCCTGGTGTGAGAATAGTAAAGAATTTGATCACAAAGCATTAAAGGTATCTTTTAATTTAAACATTTCTGTCCATTTTTTTAACTGTTTGGCTAAGTAGTAGTCTAAGAGATTTCCTATTGGTAGATTGTGTAATATCTGTGATACAACTGAAATCACCTCCTAGTATAATATTACCTTTAGAAGTAGTTGTAATAAAGTCTAAGTGTTTCTTAGCTAGTCCAGCCCCCATACCCGGGAACCAGTATAAATTAACCAGGGTCGAAATTCTATTATTAAACTTAAGTAAAACTAAGGCCATGAGTCCATCATTATCTACATGTTTGTAAATGATTTGGGGATTTAAGAAATTATTTTTCCATGAGATTGTTACTCCTTTGGTCTTATTTTTATAAGTAGATTGAGCAAGCATTGTGTATTCCTTACGGTCCCACATAAATGTGCCATTTATTTTAAAGTGTGTCTCTTGGAGAAAAACTACTTGAGCCTTGTTTAGTTTAAGATACTTTAGTAGGTTGGCTCTCTTATATGGGTTGTTTAAGCCATTAATATTTAAGGATATCAAAGTTAAATCCATATCATAGTTCTTTACAGATAAATAATAAAGGAACTTGTATTAATAGAATCCTATATACATAATACTCTTCCTGAATAGACAATAGAATATCAATTGTTGTATTTCTATTTATCTCAATCCAAATAACTTTCCCCATGAAAGATGAAAGTAAAATAATTGTGTCAGGCATTTCAAAACTAGAAAAACAGTTAAATAACAAAATAATTAGCATATTTCACTCTGATATAAACTTTAATATACCTTATACATGGAATGAGATACATTCCTAGTCTAGCAAACAAAACTAAATCTGCTAGACTACCTATCCCAACCATCAACCTTTGTTGGTTCAAGCCCATGAAAACAAAGTAAAAAATGAAGAATATATTATAAATTAAGAGAAAAATAGTAGTGATAAACAACTAATCCGATATTGATTCCAGTTAGGTTTTAGAGATGAGTTACATGCAGTATTATTAGAAGCATTAAACATTTATACAGTAATTATTCACTACGGAAGCAAAAGACATATTAGTATATATATAATCTGAATTTAGTGCTTAATAGACTAAGGAAACATTAGCTTTATTAACAATCTAAACGACTACCCAAAATGCCTAAGCATGTCATCTGTATTAGTTCTAATAAAAAAAATGGCAGAACAAATCAAAATAATTATTTTGCATTTGTATTTACTTGCCCTCTGAATAAATCTTATCATGACAAACTTCCACTAAATAAAAAATTCACAAGAATTGTGTGTTAGCACATAGTGAGTGTGTGTCATTCCCAAAAGATGTTAACATAGATTTTTAGAAATATTCCATAAGACATATTTGTCCTTAATTAACTCCTAAACTTTTGGAATAGCAGATGTTTAAATAACTGACTAAAAGCAATAATAATTAACTGGTATCAGTTAAAATGACAAAAATTAGTAAAAAACATTATTTATATAAAACTATGGATAACAGGTCTTAAAAGTGAATGACTCAAAGACAAAATTAAGATAGAGATAGCTGTAAATATCTATCATAGTAATAGGGTAATACTGAAACTCATAACTTGTTTGTTGTGTTGTCACAAATCATAGATATTACTGAGCTCTTTCCCTGTCATAAAGTGCTAATATACTAAAAATCATGCCTTTATAATAACTGAAAACATGACATCTGACATATAAATAATATCTAGGATACAATAAGGAAATCAACATATTAAATGCAAAGTAATTATAGTTCAATCAAAATTATTCATACATATATTTGCTAGGATTTAGTACGGTGTTTGAGTATCCTTACAGTTATTACCATTAGTCATAAGCATTTCCTGTAACTGTATAAGCCTATAAAACACACTTGCTAACTGCATAGGAAAGTTATTTATAAAGATCTATTGATAAAAAACTCCAGTATATTCACTAGAAAGAGTGGCTATAATTAACTGTTTACAAGAAAAAAAATAACATTTCTGTATATATTTGATCACAAAATATTGTCACTATTATAAAAGGAAGCCATGAATATGTTTGCAGACAGTGTAGCTCATAATTCTTGTAAAAAAAGCCTACTATCCTATATTAATGCAATAACTGATGACATGGCCTGGTATATTGAAGATTTACCCATGGTTGGTGTGGTTTAATCATGAGGGTGAAACAAAGGCAACCATGAGTAAATCTTCAATATACCACAACCACAGAGTCGGTTATTGCTATTATACAATTACATTATTTAAGAAAAAATATACTTACTTTTCTTAAATAATGTCTTTGTATAACAGTGGATTACTGTTCTTCCACTGGTTGTGGTATACTGCTTGTTCCTTTTGATGTACTGCGCATGCGTATGGGACTTGCGTTCCCATGCATACCCAGTACATCAATGCTTTGAAATGGAAGCAACGGAGAAAAGAAAGTCTCCATTGCTCTGTTTTCTCTCTTTTTTTTTTTTTTTTTTTGTAATTGTTAAAAAAAAAAAAAAGGTTTTGGGGCACTTTATACCAACGGAAAAAGTCCAGACAACCGGACCTTTTTCCATTGGTATATTGTGGGATTTACAACGGGCATGCTGGTTGGGCTGGGCCAATCAGCGTGCACATTTTCTGATAGTAATAGGAAGTCATTGTATAATAACCAATCAGAGAGTTGACATTCACAATTAGGCTTGCAGATACACATTAGATGTAATGTAAAGAGAAACCAAACCTCTAAACCGAATAAAGGAACCAACATGAAAAAATGTACTAAATAAAAAAAGAAATACAATGGTTCCACACGGCAACGCACTTTTTAATAAAATTCCAAACTGGTAAGCGCTTTCACGGATTAACACCACTTCATCAGACCATAAAACAAATAAAAATGAACTGCAGTTAAATAGTGGACATAGTACAAATGGACCAATAAGGTCCTACATTATATTAAATGTAACATGTAGACCTTGCTATAGTAACATGCCCTTGGATGTGCAGGGATCTGAAACTATCAATATGACTACTACATTGGACACAAGGACTGATGCTAACAATATAATTAGGATGACCCTAACCTTTGCAAGTAACATACATATCATATGTGATGTGATTAAGAACAACTGGGATATCATTTCGACCTTTCATGAATTGAAAGGAGTGATAGGAAATGAACCAAGTTTAACATTTATGAATAACAGATCTTTGAAAAGCCATCTATGCTATAGGCCCTTAGGTTCTCAAAAACGCATCCAGTCAGATAGATCTGGCACGTATGCCTGTAGGAGATGCATGGCATGTACTCACATTCATATAGGAAGCCAGTTTGTACACCCACAGGTGGGGTTTAAGATTGATGTGGCATTTTATGCTGATTGTCAGACCAAAAATATGGTCTATTTTTGTTACTGCATTGAGTGCTTTTCATTTTACATAGGCAAGACTAATCGACTTTTTAAAGACAGACTCCTGGAGCACTTAAGAGACATTAAAAATGTTAAGGATAGCAGTTCTTTGGCCATGCATGTGGCTAAAGAAGGTCCAGCACATAAGTTTAAGTTTCTAGTCCTGAAAATTATATATGTTAACAAGAGAGGTGGTGATCTGAGAAACAACACTGAGGCTAGTGAACAGAAATGAATACTCCTTTTTCAGGCTGATAAGCCACCAGACCTGAATAGTAAGGTTTCTTTGAAACCTTATTTGAAAGCCAGAGCTCTTAAACATTAAAGTGTGCACATGCAAATGTAGGTATTGGTATATATTTTTAAAAAATTTGACATATATATATATATATATATATATATATATATATATATATATATATTTTTTTTTTTTTGGTTGAATATTTCTGTATTTTTATGTAATCAATGTATGCGTCCACTAGTGAAGCTATTTTAGTTAGATTACATATACATATAGGTATATATATATATATACATATTTATTAGATATTTTTTTTTAATATTAGGTGTATGTGTAGGAATTTGTATTCCCTTATCAATTTGTTTTAAGCTTTGGTAGGAATATATTGATGTTTTTAATATGTGTGTGTTTAGGCATGCCTGATTAGTTTACTTTACTACTGCTTTAATACAATGTAGCACCTTATTTGTCCATTTGTATTTGAAGAACTATTTAACTGCAGCTCATTTTTATTTGTTTTATGGCCAGATGAAGCGGTGTTAATCCGTGAAAGTGCTTTCCAGCCTTGAATTTTATTAAAAAGTGTGTTGCCGTGTGGAACCATTGTGTTTCTTTATTTAATTAGATGTAATGTAATCTGATCTGCATGCATAGAAAGCATGATGTCATGAGCTAAGTAAGAAAGCTTCACTTCTTAAATTTCAAACTGACATTTTCCCGCCCAGCACGCTACACTGTACAGTTTCCTGACCTCACTTTAACTGTATCACAAAGTCTGCTTATTTACAGTAACAAATGCAAAGTTTAACTGTCAGATACTTCCAAACAGCAAAATAACATGCAATGCCAATGAGAGAGAAAACAGCACTTTAACATTAAACTCTGCAGGAAACATAACTTGTAACGATTTAAACACCTTGTGCCGTAAAACATACAAGCATATAACTGTCAGAGAGACACAATTTATGTCAAAAGCCGGCAAACAGCTTTTTGTTCACACAGGTACCAATATATATTCTGAAACGAACAGAAGTTATAAATATTAAAAAAATAGTTAATATATACTAAATCATAGATATGCCCTGTTATCCCATGTATCCAAAACAGTTTTGATAAATTCATCTAAGCAGTGACTATGCCTGTGTAATAACTCAGAAGAACATTTAGCAGGGCAAAGGGCTATATAGTATTTGAAATAAAGCATGTCATCTTAAGGTCATAAAAGCAAAGATAGCTTACTGTTCAATTATATCACTCAATAAACCAGTAATATTATACTAATATACTAAAAGCATAAACAGTTATTTAATTTGTATATGAACAAAAAAAAAGTATAGAAATGAAAATAAGCAAAAAGAGAAAGAAAAGCAAAAAGAAAAATATTGTCATGAATTATAAAACAAATTAAAGTCCAGTTACAGTAGATGCTTTGAGAGATTTAATGGGAACAGTAATCTTTGACTCAGTTTTTTGTTTTTTCTTTTTAACATCAGTCCAAGAAGATTTATCAGTAACTCTCTTCAGAGATGCAGATGTCCATTCCATATCTTCAGGTAAGGAAATAATGTTATTGTATTTAATAAAGGCAGTGGCTTCCTCTAGGGCATTAAATTATGCCATTTCATTCTGATATAGAATTTTTATTCTGGCATGAAAGACAAGCTGAGTTTTCATGTTATTCTGCTTTAACAGTTTTATTAATGGCCAATCTTTTTTCCTCTGTTTCAAAAACCTGGTAAAATAGTCATTATCAAACCTAATTGGGTTTTGATTAAATTTTAATGGACTTTTCCTCCAGGCAGATTTTAGGACCAACTCCTTGTCCAAATAAGATAGAAACTTTATGACTATTGATCTGGGAGGAGTAGAGAAGGATGTTGACACTGGCTTTCCTAAAGCTCTGTGAGCCCTTTTGATACCAAAGGACAGACCCTCCTTTAAATCTAAAATCTCTGGAATCCAGGTATTCAGGAAAGATATGATATCTTCTCCTTCAGCTCTCTCAGGGATGCCAAAAATCCTTATATTTGACCTTCTCTCCCTGTTTTCCAGGTCATCCACTTTATTGAGAAGCCAAATGTTTTGTTTGATGAGAAAATCTTTCTGGCTTTCTTCTTCCTTCAGTCTTCCATCAAGATCATTCAGGGATGCCTCTAAGTGTGTTATTCTGGATTGATGCTGCTGTCAAAGTTCCTTGAGAGAATCTGTTTGTTTCTGACAATTTTCCTTGAGGTTTTATAAATTCTCCTTTAAAATCATCCATTTTTAGTGAGAGTTCTTGTAGACCAGATGTCACAAGCTGCATTTCTTTTTTTAAAGCCATGTCAGAATGAGAAGTCTTCGAAGTGTTCATCTCTACAAATTATATATTCCCCTTTATAATTTGACAGGAAGTTACTAATAATATAGTTTATACTTTCATCTATCAATTCTAAGTATTTTTACTAAAATAAAATAAGTTATTTCATGTTTTTTATACTAGTTTCATGGAGCTGTGAAAAACTGCTGCTATCAGGTGACCATCTTGGCTCTGCCCCCCATTATTGAACTCTTGACTGTCAAACTGATGGCCATTGTCAGATATGAATTTTACTGGTATTCAGTGCTTTAAAAAGATAGATTTTAGGGCACAGCCTGGAAACGAATAGGCTAAAGAACAGTTAGAGGAGGGCTGATGGCTGGTAGGTAGGGAGGTAAAAAGGGCATTAAAAAAAAAAGAAAAATTGTGATTTTTACTAAGCATTCTTTTGGATTATGTCACCATATAGATGCAGCAACCCCCCCCCAAAAAAGTCAATCATTTCCTAAATGCAACCTATAGTGTCAAAACATAATTTTATCACTGTGCCAAATCCAGATATTTGCACAAAAAATGGTTGTTGTCAAGATAGCAAAATAAAGTGTAGCAGAGACACAAAGCTGGTTACAGTTCAAATCCTTACTGAAAAATTACATCACCCCTTAGTCATGTGACTCATTACCCTTTTATAGATGTTGCTTTTTTAAATGAGTAGTAATGTATATACTGCTGTATGCGACACGTATTGCCATTTGGTTTGGATTCCACTTCTGATACAGATTTCCACAAACTTCCTCTAATGGCTGTTAGCACACCACCATATTAATGTCTCATTGCCATTATCTTGCTGTTATGTTTGAAATTGTTAGCTCTTATGTGCTTAATAATCTCCTTTGGAAATCCAAACGTGTATCTGCTTTCATTGTCATTTTACCTCTAATGTCTTAAAAGCTGCTACTGCTAGGCAGGAAGCTAATTTGTGAATGTTATGAGAGAGGGAGTCATTTCAGAGATCATTAGCCTTCTTCATCAAAACTAAACTACCAATAACCATAGCAAAATACTGGAAAGTATGCACCTCTCTATCCCTATCACTCTACTTACTAACCTAAGAACTAACCTTAACAGCACAGTTTTTGTGTAAAAAAAATATATATTCTTATCTCTTATGCAGAGGCACTGTGCCATTGAAAACTCTTGTCAGACATATTGTTTTGGTGTAAAGTATTATCTTTGGCATAGTTGCAATTTATTCATTGTAAATTCATGACTATTTTTTTTTGCTTGTAAGCTTTGTAATTTTACCTTTTCATATGATACTTGTGGAGCTTTTCTCCCCTGGCCTCCACTAAAAACAATTCATCTGACTCAGTTGGACTATCCCAGTTAAAAAATGTCAAATAAGTAATAAATAAATGAAAGCATTGTTAAAGGTAGCCATCCAAAAGCATAAAGCCCGAAAAGCATGTGATACAAGTGTATTGAAAGAGCATCTGACTTAAATGTGTGTGTGTGTGTGTGTGTGTGTGTGTGTGTGTGTGTGTGTGTGTGTGTGTGTGTGTGTGTGTGTGTGTGTGTGTGTGTGTGTGTGTGTTTGTGTGTGTGTGTGTATAATGAATGGGACAGCTTGGTATTCAAATTTAATAACTAGGTAAATTAGCTCTCCTTAGCCAGAACCTTTTAAAGTCATGGATAGGGAAGAGACAGAGAGAGAGAGAGATGTCACTGTGACGCCCCTGCACTGGCCCAGTAATCAAGGAGCCACAATCCTCACCACTGGCAACACTGAGGGATGTACACAATGGGAGGATGACAAGTACACACACAGTAAAGTACAATGTCCCTTAAGAGCACACAGAGATCACAGTCAATCTAGGGCTGGCTTCTCCATCTTTATCCAGATCCTCAATAAGACTCCCCACTGGCACAGCTATAGCATTAAGATCTCAGCTGAGTGGCCAAGCTAAGACCTCCAGCACCCTCTCTGTCCAACCAGTGCTCTGTGTCCCTGCCCAAGTAGCTGACACACAAACACACTTCAAGATTTGATTGATATACAAACAAACAAACACACACACATACACACACACACACACACACACACACACACACACACACACACACACACACACACACACCTGGGAAAGGCTGGCACAGGTTTACTAGCTATGACCCCTTCTGCCCAGACTATAAGGTAGTACCAGCTGCCAGCAGCCAACTCTTTATCAGCTACTTAAGACCCTTAACAAAGGGCGTCCAATCATACTGTGTAATGTTACTATTAATCCAAATGATAGTTTTGACCACATTTTGCAAGGCTATTTAGGAGTGGCATGTACAGTGTCAGAAAATACATGTGCAAGTACTCTCAGAGCTTACATATGTCTCACAAATATCAGCCACAAAGACAGATTTAAATATATTTAATAATAAATAATAAAATAACAAGACAATACTCAGAAATCAAACACAGTTACTTCAGAGTTCAGAATCACAGGAAATATTTTAAAACAACATTGCAGGACAGTCTTAAATAAATACAGAAAACATTTAAACTAATCTTTACTATATTCCTATCTATAACTAAGAGGGATACTATATGCCTTAAGTCTTACTTACAGACAACACACAGGCAGAAGTACTGATGATGGATGTTTCCAGGTCAGAGACAAAATACAAAATGCAAAATCTCTCTCTGAGAGAGTTCTTAAATTAATATCAAACATTACTGCTGTGTCAGCTTGGATGACATCACTCTTTGTCAATTGCCTTCTGTTCCCAGGCTGACAGAAACTGACACCTCTGTGTTAAAAATACATATCTCTCAGATGTTTGCTCAGAATAGGAAGTTGTAAAACAATTAAACAATTTTACATTTTAGTCCTAGTAATTACTTCTCTCCAAGACAGTAGAAAAACCTCTAGCTCTAGACACTGTGTCTGCTTCACTGAAACCGAGCGATAATACAATTGTAAAAAATTCAACTTACTTTCTTGATGTTTTGCAAGTTAACACTGTATGTTCCAACTTCTGCTATTAAAACATACATTTGCACATGTATATAGTTTATATACATTTCTGTTCTTTTCCAGTAGGGTACACTGTGAACACATCCTTAAAGCTCAATGCTGTACAAACCCTGTTCAACATCCACTTCTGCACCAGTAGTTTAATATATACATAACATATAGTTCTCTTACATTTGTAAGACAAGCATATGAATCATATTAATATTCACAAATGACATATGATTATTTACAAAGTTCCAGATAGCTGGGCTGGCAGTGTCACAGTCACTAATAGACCGATATTTTACTAATAGTGGTTTATAGAAGACCTCTCTCATAAGTGGAATCCCGGTTGGTTAAGGGAAGGATATACATCAGTCTGAGAGAGAAATGCCTTTACAAAGTTTTAGTCTGTAGCTAGAGTGCAGTCTGTATAGCTTGTAGCATACTTTTAGCTGTGAAAAAAAACATTATTTTCTGTGAGCTCCTTATAATGGATGAAAATACAAAAGGAAGTCATCTAAAAAAGTTACTTATTATTTGGGAAAACAATGTAAGCAATAGCATATGAGAGAATTAAAGAGGAAGCACAAAATAATGTTGGTACGTTCCAAAATTCATGGGATTTACTAACGTTGAACATAAGTCTGGAAGCAAGATTCAGATACCCTGTGGGATTAAAATCCCTCTGCAATGCATGCTGGATCATCACAGAATTCTCCCATCAGTCAGTATTACATGATTTTCTGTAATGAGAGCATATTTAAGTCCAAAGCCAGCCAGAAACAGGTCAGTAATGACCAGACAGAATAAGATCATAGTATCATAGGAAGTTACTAGGCTATTGGCCCTGAGGCCCTAGCCAAGAGTTTAGCCCATGCATAGACAAATCAGCACCCGATACTCCTGTCCAGTGGGGACACTGGTGGAATTCCAGTGATGTATTCTCTATTTCCCATCCAGTTATCCAGGTTGTGCTTAAAAAGGGGTAAAGAGATACTCTGCTTAATGTGGAGAGGGAGTCTATCCAATAGATGGGGAGTCTCTGGGACAAAAATTTGTCCTGCCAACAAGTCCTATTGATATCACAGACCAGGTTGAGGCCACATGTGTGGGTTACTCGAGTGGAGCTTGACTTGCGGATATGCAGCAGTCCCATCAAGGATGTGTCCAAGATTGCCTTGTATGCCAGACAGAGGTCACCTCTGAGGAGTCTGTATAAAACAGAGTAGAGGGATAGGACTTTTAGCCTATCTGTGAATGGTAGATTTTTGTGGCCCTGGATTCTCCTGGTGAGGAACCTCTGTGGTCTGTCCAGCTGCCTCATGTGCTTTGCGAGGGACATGCTGAATGGGGTGTTGTACTTAATAATGGGCCTTATAAAGGTAGAATACAGGGATGTTATGACCTCCTTTTCCCTGGATGAGATACCCTTACTTATGAGGTAGGTCATTAGAAAGCTTTCCATACAATGGAAGCAACATGGTGGTCAAAAGTCAGGTTGCTATCAATCTGGGTCCCCAAATCCCTCATGACTGACTATGTGCTGAGGACATTATTAATGTGATAATTTGTGGGGCCATCACTTTCCCCAAAGGGGATGATGATAAATTTTTTGTATTCAGCTTGAGGCCATGTTTCTGGCACCAGTCATTTGTTTTGGTGAGACCCTCTTGGAGGATGTCCACGTCACTAGGGGAATTGATGACAGCTCCCAGCTTGCAGTCATCTGCAAACCTGGTCAGCCATAGCCCACTGGTTTTGGCCTGCACCTCAGAAAAGTATATCCCAAATAACAGAGTCCCCAAGACCAGACCCTCAGGTACGCCACTCGATACGGGTCTACTGCTTGAGGTGGCTTCCCCTATTATGACTAGGTGGGTTCTCTGTAGGGCTTAGAAACAAGCCCTTTGCAATTCCCAAGCTCAAATATTCAGTTTCAGAAAGGAAATTAATTAGTGAAGAGATGAAAATATTTGCCACGGAGGTAATTTACAGACTAGGACAGTTGACTGGCATAAAAACCAAGCATGCCAAATTTTGTAATGAGATGGAGCTTTTCATCTAAGGCCACCATTGAAAATCTGCATTTCAATTCCCAGACAGACTTTCCTGGTAAACAAAAACAGACAAATAAATAAATTGTTATGGTCTGTGAAGTGAGGAGCCAGAAACAGAATGCTTGCCAAAAGACCTCTGTCCTCATTGAGAGTGATACAGTCAGTAGCTTGACATAGCTGTCACCATGCTATATGCATTCCTGAAGCCATGCGAGAAATTATTAACCAGAATATACAAAGCAATAGTATGTAGTTTACTGGAAAAAAATGTTTTCAAATATTTGTGTAAGGGATGCAAGGTTGGAGACAAGATCAGTACAAATTGAATTCAGTAATGCAGACAAAAAGTGTTTAGACTGAAACTTTTGAATTTTAGTTCATATTCTCTTATTTGTTTTACTGCAAGAGTATATGCACTGTAAACATCCATAAGGATTATGCAAGTGCTCAAAAGATATAGTATTGCATGAAATAATTTCAAGTACAATACAGAAAAAGCAGAGGAGTTTAGTGAGTAGTTTTGTTTTTGTTTGTTTGTTTTTTTACTTTATTGGCATACTTTAAATGTAAGACCACAGGTCACAGGTTTCCCTTTTCAGGGTGACGTGAGAACATTGGCTGGTGTTGTGATTTACTCAGTCATGCAGTTATAAAGTGAAAAATGAAGGCATTAAAACAAGAGGCATATAATGAAGCTTATAGACTTAACCCTTTGAGTTAAACTACCTGAACTTTCTTTGCCTGGATAAACATTTCATTCTGCTATCCACCAAAAAGTCATAACTACAGCAAAGAACAGAAAAAGTAGGTCTGCATTCACAGATATATTTATATGCTAATTTATCAAGATGCCAATCTCAGAAATAGCTGAACAGGTCAAGATCTCTTCAACAGACTTTATTCTCGACAACACGCATGCACACACTCTCACTATTCATCACAACTAACAAGAGCTTAACTAACAACTATCATCTTATTTCCATACTGATTTCTCAAAGCTTTAAAATGACAAAGACTTGTAGTTTTCCTCCTTCAAGGACCAGTGGGACTTAAATGTGGCTCTTGACTTTCATATGAACCATAGAGCCGTAACAGCAATACTGACATATATTATCTTAGTAAACATGGGACGGACAAAAGAGCCACTGAATGCCTCCTTGTAGACTTGGCCAGTGCCTTCAGTTCTGAGAAATATATATGGTAGACTGAATTACCTAGTTTTACTCTAGAACCACTGTCATGGATGACATGCTGTCTAAATGACTGCTCTTTTAGGGTCTAGTTGAAGGACATTCTGTCATAGGGACGTGACTGTTAGGAGCCTTTGGGGATCTGTGCTCTATTTACTTGATCCAGTAAAAAAAACAATTATTGTTTAATCTGCAGATGTTGAACTCATCTGATATCCACCATCTTGAATTAGCAAAGTGCAAACCACTTTGAAGAAAACAAATATGGATTTTTTCGTGGTGACTTACACTGAGTGCTATAAAAACTAATCTCAGATTGTTGGAGAACATCAGTGACACAAAAAAATCCTTCTCTCTTTGAAAACTTAGTCTTTATTGCATCTAATATTGTTCATATTTTCTACTATCTAAGATTTCCTTTTAACAAACCTTAACCACTACAGGGCATGCCTTTCTCTGTCCATAAGGATTACTCTTAATCATTTGGAATTATTTTCACAACTCAGATGTTATCTGAATCCTGAAACCTACCTAAGTCTGGCTGCTATGAATCTCTTCCATGTTCTATGTACAGTAAGACATGTATGTGCTTTCTAAAAGCAGACTCATAAGCAGATTAGAAGTAGTATGTAGGTGTGTGTGTCATATTTGCAGCAGGACCATTCTTCAGTTATCAGGTCTCTACCATCAAGAAAGATGATGTTGCAACAGTTTGCAGTCTTTCAGCTAAACAAGATGCAAAAAATGTTGTACAAACATGAATGCAGATATCATCATGATCAACAGCCCTTCTTTTTCTCATTTTTCATCAAGAAGTCAAGGTGTAACATCAAATGTTGCCACCTCACTCAATTCCATGCCTTTTTCTTACCATCTTCAACAGCCATGCCTGATAGTCATAAGTCTTGTGTCCCAGAAGCCATCCATTAATTGGTTGGGTGTCCTTACATCCTCTTGCCTTTCTTCTTTTTCTTCATATTTTCTTCCGCAAATCATTTTCTGCTTTCCCGTACATAGGACAAAACCTGTAATCCATTCTACTTGACCTTTTCTGTATCTGGAATGATTTTGGCTTGTACTCTTAAGTTCTTATTTCTTTGTTTGTCTTACAATGTGCACCTTCCTAGCTATCAAACCTCCTGAGCTGCTCTGTGTTTACTGTCCAAAATCATGTTCTTCCTTCCTTAACCTCCATTTTTTTTTTGAATTTATAAGCACTAAATCACATAATCTATTATCTGTTTGCTAAACCACCAATACACCTTTTCAAATGCTCAGTGTTCAACATCGACTAAAGAATTCTTAAGCAACTTTTACCTTGCAGTCATTTGCCTTTATTTTATATAACTGTAATCTAATTAGAAAATGTATGGGTAATTGTTAATATATATTAATTAATGTCTGTGTATAGTATTGAATGTTTGTTTAAAAATGTTTGCAGTATGATGGAGCTTTTATTTTCTGGCCTCCGCTGAAAAGTTTTTTTTTTTTTTTTTTGACTAAAACTATGCAGGTAAACCTGGTAAACAAAAACAAAATAAATAAAAATAAAATAAGTGTACTTTGTAACTATCCTATTCTGGTGCGGTTATGTTCATTCATAAAAGAGAATAAGTTCAGATTAACGTTACTAAGTCTACAACATAAAACAAATAAATGCATACATTTACTGAAAGATGTAAAACACAGATTACATGTCAATGTGAGATTTAAATGGCAAATAAGATATTCAGGAGAGGAGACCTGGGAATAAGCTAGCAGACAGAAGTGATAGTCATCAGCTTACTAACAGAGTCACTCATCTAGTTCCTTCTCATACTAATATAGCACGTGGTAGTAAGCCATTACCTGTTCATAAAGTTCTGGCTCCCCTAATTCTTATGCATTTATAGTATATAAATGATCTGCTGCAATAGGAAATAAACTCGTAAAGAATCTGATATTCAGTTTTACATATATGTGTCTTAAAAGACTGACCGAGTAGTGAGATGCTGCTACAGAAACATATTGTCATGGTGTTCCAGAAAAAGATAAAAAAGGATTGCTACAAACAGAAGGGGCTGTAAAGTACACTGCCTGTATTTACTTATTCCTGCCTTTTTAATAACATTAAATTGTGAAGGACCAATGTCAACTGAAGTAGCCGGGATTCCTTAGACAATGTTGTACATTGACGTAGGTGTGTTGCGATGTTTGCCTTTGTACATTTGGTAAGGTTTGCCGTTGCTAAATGTGACATGTACTAAGGTGATTTGCACTCTTTATCACCCTAGCGAGCTGTAGGATACGTTATTCTTTAAAGACACCATTTTACTTATGTATGTATGTACTGTGTTTGAATGCATGTAAATTACACGTATGCACACATTCATATAGGCATACTTTTGTCAACTTTAAGCTAATGATTTAACTCTATGTTGTGTAATATTGTTAATATCAGTTTTTATCCCATCTTTTTATTGAAACCTTCTACTGGAGCAAGACACATGGGACCATAGTTTGACATCCCATGTGAAGAATGGCACCTCATGAAGGAATTGTTGCATAACAGTGCTAATACTGAAGCGTAAACCAGAGCAGCTGGTATAACAATAAAACCCACAACCTTTGGACCTTTGACATCAATTACAACCATGAAATCTCCTGAGCCATTGATGCTATCAATGTGTGTGGAGTATCTAACTGTAAAAAATTTAGTGAGTTAACAGAAGCTTATGTGACTGCATTTAATGAAGCATTTTCATATTTGGGGCCTTAAGTCCATCTAGTGGCATTTTGTGGAGTATATATAGTTTGTAGAGTGTTGGTCTTTATCACAGAGCTTTGACTTTATGCCTGACTTTAATTACACATGATAACAGTAGAGGAAATGTTTTGCAGGTTGTTTTGACTGATGCAGTAAGTTTGTTGCTCACATTTTATCATACTACAACAATTCACTAAATTAACATGGACTGCAAATCATAAACCCCTATCAAACAAACAACAAACAAATATGTATGTTCGGTGTACAAGAAATAACATGGATTATTTTGATTCCCAGTAACTCCTCTCTGTACAAATTGCAAAGCAGTATAGCTACCCCCTCCCTCCTACCACAGCATCACACAGCACTGTGCTTTATGTACAGAAATCTATGGACTTAAGTTCTGCATTCTGACCTTTGCCACTACGTAAGCTAGTGAGTTTGGGATGGCGTCCATAAAACTGGAACACAGAATAAGGTTTGTTGACAGACACTGTCATGATACTGACGCTGTAGAATGACAGCTGATCCTCAACAGAGACAATCTCCTAAGCTAACACACCTGTGTAGTAAAGGAAACATAGGTGCACACTACAGTTATGCCATACAGTATTCCTTTACTTTCTTTCTCTTTCTTCCCTGTGAGTTGCAGATGACTTCTAGAGTGACCCTACGGATAGCCACTGGTACCCATGAAGCTTGCAAGGCAAAGGGGGACACAGAAGTTGGACGTCAGGTCTTGTACTACCCAAACAATATTATAATGAGCTGCATAAGCATCCTTTTTAAGACCTGCTCATTTACACAGACACTTGCACCTTGCAGAAGTAAACAATTCAGGATAGTACTGACCAATACCATATCTGGAACTGTTAATGTAAAGGTGATAAAGTCCATAATAATCTGAGCTGAACTGTGGACTGCTGCAGCACTGCTGTGGGGTAGGATAAATGTAATTATATCCTGTGCTGTACTTAAGATCAACATGCAGAGCTATGGAAGAATTTAAGTATCACAATACTATGATGCAGACAGATGTGTTATAGGGAAAGGGTATTAATTACCTGCCATGTTTGTAATTCAGAAGTCTGTACAATGGAGTTTATAGTATGCACTGGATACATATAGTTTTTCTATGGTGAGAGGAGACTACGTGTACATTTAACCAGAGACACAAGGCATACTACATGAAGAAGGGATCTGCCAGACTTTCTTACTGTGCGTGAGATGAATATGAAGCAGGATGGGGTCAGTATCTGCAGGTACTTACTGTAACTGGGACAGATGAGCTGAGGAGAAGAAGAAGAATGTAATAAAATATGGATCTCTGCCAGAAATGGACATACTGTAGATAAGGGTGCTACATATATTTTTAGCATTGCTTGACTCTGACTGATTGTGGGAGTGGGGGTTCCATGTATTGCAAGAAGTGACATTATATAGCCTGTCATTCTTCACTGATGACTATGATATACAGAAAAAAAGTGCTGCTAGCAGAGCAGTATAGTCACTATGAACTACATGGTTTGATTTTACAGGATTTTTGTACTATAATGCAGACTTAGACAGTGTTATCTGGGATTCTTTGTTAATTCCAGTCACTATAGTTATTACTTTGAGTTGTAATGTGACCTATAAACATGTATAATTAAGGAATAACCCATGCCTGGGTGTGGGTAATGCTGAATTTACCCAGGGTTGGTGTGGTTTGGTCACGAGGGCAAAGCCCGAGTGGCCAAACAAAGACAACGGTAGGTAAATCCAGCATTACCCACACCCAGAAGTGGGTTATTGCTATTATATAATGACATTATTTAAGAAAAAAAATACTTACTTTTCTTAAATAATGGCATTGTATAAAGGCTCCGTGCTGCCTTTCCGCAGCTGTCTGGTATTCTGCGGCAGTTCTCATGTACTGTGCATATGTATGCTTACGCAGTACATCAGAGCTGTGTGTGGAAGCAATGGAGAAAGGAAGATCTCCATTGCTTTTTTAAATGTGTCTCGCTATGTTAAACTCTTTTAACATAGCGAGATATCTTTAAAAAAATCAGCGGAGAAAGGAAGATCTCCGTTGCTTTTTTTTAAAAGATATCTCGCTATGTTAAACTCATTTAACATAGTGAGATTACAGCAACGGAGCTCTTTCATTCTCCGTTGCTACCAAAAACACAAAAAAAAAACAAGACTTATACTAATGGAAAAAGTTTGGGTGACTGGAACTTTTTCCATTAGTATAAGTCTGATTTACAACTGGCACGCTGGCCAATCAGCATGCACGATGTTCTTCATTCCACATTGCTGCAGTCCTAACTATTGGGGTAGTCCGCTGTCCAGTCGGCCCGAATACCAAAGTATATGGCTGACGTCGGTCAGGGCGCATTAGACTGACGTCAGTACGTCAGGGTACTAATACGCATGACCGACGTCATATCCTCAGTCTTTTTTGCCGCATGGTCCGATGCAGAAGCAATTTTGCGAGTGCAGGTTGGCGTTCTGAAAGTTTCTGAAGTCAGAGTTTCAGACCGAATCAAAGTTGGCTAAGTACCCCGTTGGGGATTATTTTGGTTTTTCTTGCCTCAGTATTTAACCGGATGTCAGAAAAGTAAATAACTGTATTTCTTGTGGGAAACAGATACCTCATAGGGATTACCATACTTTGTGTATACCTTGTTTAGGGCCTGAGCACGGCGTTGTTGGATGCGCTCTTGTGCTAGATTTAAGAAACGCACTATTAAGAGGAGGTAAGTCTGTGCCAGGTTAGTGTTTCGGAAGCGTTGTAACTATAAAATGCCGTCGGCTGCTCCCGCGCCCCCTTCGGGTAAAAAACCCAAGGGCAAAACAGCAAAGCCTAGGGGAAGAACCGACAGTCCCAGGCGCCGGTTCTTTAGAAACTCAGTGGAGCGGAGGTTTTGCCAGGTGTTTCTTTGGAGTCTCAGGGAGAGACTTTACTGTTACAGGATGTTTCCTCTCAGGAAGTAGGCCAGGCTGAGGGGCTTCTCAGGTGGCTGTTCTTCCTCACTTCCTAAGGTGGTTAGGGCCTCCCCTTCTGTTCCCAAGGCTTCCTTAAGGGGCAGGCCAAGTTTTGCTTCAGTGGGGGTTTCTCCTAGTGCTTCAGGGTCTTTGCCTAAGAAACATATGCTTAAAATGGCAGAAGATTTGATTACTATGATAAGGGTTCTATGCCCTCCTGATAAGAGGCCTAGGGTGGAACCTGAGTTTGAGAGTTTTGAGCAATGCTCGGAGGCTTCTGAGTCTTCGGCTGAAGACTTGCAGGAGTTCCTACTTATTCTGATTCTGATGTGGATGATTCTACTCCTTCAGCTTCTCCTCCTGAGGATTTTTCATTTTCAGAGACTTTGCATTCCATGAGGGAGCATTTTAAATGGGAAGGCCAAGATTTCTCTGATTCCAGGAAAAGGCTTAGGGAGTTCTTGTTTTACCCCAGCATAGGCCTTTAGCTATACCTCCTGTTTTGAATGTGGTGGAAGATGTTTTTGCAGAGGCTTCCCTGAATCCTGATTCTTTGCCTCCTGCCCCAGTTAAACCGGATAGGTATTATAGGGTGCCTGAAGCTCATAAGTATCTTTTAAGAGTCCTAGGGCAGACCGGAAACTGTCTCTCAGGGGCCTAAAGGTGTAAAGGCCTCAGTTGTTAAAATCCTGTCCCTCCTGATAAAGAGGCAAGGGCTTTGGATAGATGGGGAAAGAAAGTGTATACTTCTTCCACTTTAGCCATGAGGGCGTTGAATTGTCAGTTTCACATGTTAAAATATCAGAATTATCTTCTTTCACAGTTGAAATCTAAGGTGGATGCTCTGGCGGAAGGTATTGACTGTAAAGAGTTGCAGGATTTAGTTCATGTGTCTGAACAGGTGGGTAAACATTCCTTGCAATGTGGTTTTGATGCTGTGCAGGCCTCCTCCAGGGTGGCTGCCACTGGTTCTGTTCTTCGTGAAACACGCCTGGTTGAGAGATCAGAACTTAGCTGAGCATGTTAAGACAAGGATTTTGGATGCTCCTTTACAGTCTGATGTGTTGTTTGGTTCGCCTGTGGAAGCAGTTTTGAAGAAAATGGAGGACAAGGCTAAATCTATGCAAACTGTTAAAGATTTTTACAGGTGCAGCCTCCAGTTTAGTAGAAATTGGCCTGCTAAGGGTTGGACTTTTCCTGCTTATGATTCCCAGTCTAGGGGTAGGTCTAGACGTGGTAGAGGCAGAGCTCAGGGTTCTTTTAGGCCTAGGACAGGGAGTTCCCCTGCTCAGACTTCTGGGGAGGGCAGGGGTCAGTCCTTTCGTAAGCAGACCCAATGACCTGCCTTTTCAGCTGCCAGTTCATTCTCGCCTGGCAGCACCGTTGGGAGGAAGGCTGTCTCTTTTCAAAGAAAATTGGGATTTAATTACCCAAGACAGATGGGTTCTGGATATCATTCACCACGGTTACAGGTTTTATTTCCATACCTTGCCTCCTTTCAAAGGCATGCCAGACATTCCTCCTCTACAAAGACAAGAGGCGCACAAGCAAATTGCTCTGTTACTCCAAATAGGGGCCATTCAGCCAGTTCCTGTGCCAGAAAGAGGCCTAGGATTTTATTCTCGCCTGTTCCTAGTACCGAAGAAGGAGAACACGTGGAGACCAATTTTGGATTTATCTATCCTCAACACTTATCTGGACATTCCCAAGTTCAAAATGTTGACGTTACAACAGCTTTTACCTCTACTGGGCAAAGATCACTGGATGGTAACTTTAGATCTCAAGGAAGCTTACCTTCATGTGCCTATAAGATTACGTTGCAGAAAGTATCTGCGTTTTCGAGCTGGAAGTTCTCATTATCAGTTCTCTGCATTGCCCTTTGGCTTATCTACTGCGCCCAGAGTATTCACAAAGGTTCTGGCTCCAGTGATAGCTTACTTCAGGCTAAAAGGATTCAAATCATTTTCTGCTTTCCATACATAGGACAAAACCTGTAATCCATTCTACTTGACCTTTTCTGTATCTGGAATGATTTTGGCTTGTACTCTTAAGTTCTTATTTCTTTGTTTGTCTTACAATGTGCACCTTCCTAGCTATCAAACCTCCTGAGCTGCTCTGTGTTTACTGTCCAAAATCATGTTCTTCCTTCCTTAACCTCCATTTTTTTTTTGAATTTATAAGCACTAAATCACATAATCTATTATCTGTTTGCTAAACCACCAATACACCTTTTCAAATGCTCAGTGTTCAACATCGACTAAAGAATTCTTAAGCAACTTTTACCTTGCAGTCATTTGCCTTTATTTTATATAACTGTAATCTAATTAGAAAATGTATGGGTAATTGTTAATATATATTAATTAATGTCTGTGTATAGTATTGAATGTTTGTTTAAAAATGTTTGCAGTATGATGGAGCTTTTATTTTCTGGCCTCCGCTGAAAAGTTTTTTTTTTTTTTTTTGACTAAAACTATGCAGGTAAACCTGGTAAACAAAAACAAAATAAATAAAAATAAAATAAGTGTACTTTGTAACTATCCTATTCTGGTGCGGTTATGTTCATTCATAAAAGAGAATAAGTTCAGATTAACGTTACTAAGTCTACAACATAAAACAAATAAATGCATACATTTACTGAAAGATGTAAAACACAGATTACATGTCAATGTGAGATTTAAATGGCAAATAAGATATTTAGGAGAGGAGACCTGGGAAGAAGCTAGCAGACAGAAGTGATAGTCATCAGCTTACTAACAGAGTCACTCATCTAGTTCCTTCTCATACTAATATAGCACGTGGTAGTAAGCCATTACCTGTTCATAAAGTTCTGGCTCCCCTAATTCTTATGCATTTATAGTATATAAATGATCTGCTGCAATAGGAAATAAACTCGTAAAGAATCTGATATTCAGTTTTACATATATGTGTCTTAAAAGACTGACCGAGTAGTGAGATGCTGCTACAGAAACATATTGTCATGGTGTTCCAGAAAAAGATAAAAAAGGATTGCTACAAACAGAAGGGGCTGTAAAGTACACTGCCTGTATTTACTTATTCCTGCCTTTTTAATAACATTAAATTGTGAAGGACCAATGTCAACTGAAGTAGCCGATTCCTTAGACAATGTTGTACATTGACGTAGGTGTGTTGCGATGTTTGCCTTTGTACATTTGGTAAGGTTTGCCGTTGCTAAATGTGACATGTACTAAGGTGATTTGCACTCTTTATCACCCTAGCGAGCTGTAGGATACGTTATTCTTTAAAGACACCATTTTACTTATGTATGTATGTACTGTGTTTGAATGCATGTAAATTACACGTATGCACACATTCATATAGGCATACTTTTGTCAACTTTAAGCTAATGATTTAACTCTATGTTGTGTAATATTGTTAATATCAGTTTTTATCCCATCTTTTTATTGAAACCTTCTACTGGAGCAAGACACATGGGACCATAGTTTGACATCCCATGTGAAGAATGGCACCTCATGAGGGAATTGTTGCATAACAGTGCTAATACTGAAGCGTAAACCAGAGCAGCTGGTATAACAATAAAACCCACAACCTTTGGACCTTTGACATCAATTACAACCATGAAATCTCCTGAGCCATTGATGCTATCAATGTGTGTGGAGTATCTAACTGTAAAAAATTTAGTGAGTTAACAGAAGCTTATGTGACTGCATTTAATGAAGCATTTTCATATTTGGGGCCTTAAGTCCATCTAGTGGCATTTTGTGGAGTATATATAGTTTGTAGAGTGTTGGTCTTTATCACAGAGCTTTGACTTTATGCCTGACTTTAATTACACATGATAACAGTTGAGGAAATGTTTTGCAGGTTGTTTTGACTGATGCAGTAAGTTTGTTGCTCACATTTTATCATACTACAACAATTCACTAAATTAACATGGACTGCAAATCATAAACCCCTATCAAACAAACAACAAACAAATATGTATGTTCGGTGTACAAGAAATAACATGGATTATTTTGATTCCCAGTAACTCCTCTCTGTACAAATTGCAAAGCAGTATAGCTACCCCCTCCCTCCTACCACAGCATCACACAGCACTGTGCTTTATGTACAGAAATCTATGGACTTAAGTTCTGCATTCTGACCTTTGCCACTACGTAAGCTAGTGAGTTTGGGATGGCGTCCATAAAACTGGAACACAGAATAAGGTTTGTTGACAGACACTGTCATGATACTGACGCTGTAGAATGACAGCTGATCCTCAACAGAGACAATCTCCTAAGCTAACACACCTGTGTAGTAAAGGAAACATAGGTGCACACTACAGTTATGCCATACAGTATTCCTTTACTTTCTTTCTCTTTCTTCCCTGTGAGTTGCAGATGACTTCTAGAGTGACCCTACGGATAGCCACTGGTACCCATGAAGCTTGCAAGGCAAAGGGGGACACAGAAGTTGGACGTCAGGTCTTGTACTACCCAAACAATATTATAATGAGCTGCATAAGCATCCTTTTTAAGACCTGCTCATTTACACAGACACTTGCACCTTGCAGAAGTAAACAATTCAGGATAGTACTGACCAATACCATATCTGGAACTGTTAATGTAAAGGTGATAAAGTCCATAATAATCTGAGCTGAACTGTGGACTGCTGCAGCACTGCTGTGGGGTAGGATAAATGTAATTATATCCTGTGCTGTACTTAAGATCAACATGCAGAGCTATGGAAGAATTTAAGTATCACAATACTATGATGCAGACAGATGTGTTATAGGGAAAGGGTATTAATTACCTGCCATGTTTGTAATTCAGAAGTCTGTACAATGGAGTTTATAGTATGCACTGGATACATATAGTTTTTCTATGGTGAGAGGAGACTACGTGTACATTTAACCAGAGACACAAGGCATACTACATGAAGAAGGGATCTGCCAGACTTTCTTACTGTGCGTGAGATGAATATGAAGCAGGATGGGGTCAGTATCTGCAGGTACTTACTGTAACTGGGACAGATGAGCTGAGGAGAAGAAGAAGAATGTAATAAAATATGGATCTCTGCCAGAAATGGACATACTGTAGATAAGGGTGCTACATATATTTTTAGCATTGCTTGACTCTGACTGATTGTGGGAGTGGGGGTTCCATGTATTGCAAGAAGTGACATTATATAGCCTGTCATTCTTCACTGATGACTATGATATACAGAAAAAAAGTGCTGCTAGCAGAGCAGTATAGTCACTATGAACTACATGGTTTGATTTTACAGGATTTTTGTACTATAATGCAGACTTAGACAGTGTTATCTGGGATTCTTTGTTAATTCCAGTCACTATAGTTATTACTTTGAGTTATAATGTGACCTATAAACATGTATAATTAAGGAATAACCCATGCCTGGGTGTGGGTAATGCTGAATTTACCCAGGGTTGGTGTGGTTTGGTCACGAGGGCAAAGCCCGAGTGGCCAAACAAAGACAACGGTAGGTAAATCCAGCATTACCCACACCCAGAAGTGGGTTATTGCTATTATATAATGACATTATTTAAGAAAAAAAATACTTACTTTTCTTAAATAATGGCATTGTATAAAGGCTCCGTGCTGCCTTTCCGCAGCTGTCTGGTATTCTGCGGCAGTTCTCATGTTCTGTGCATATGTATGCTTACGCAGTACATCAGAGCTGTGTGTGGAAGCAATGGAGAAAGGAAGATCTCCATTGCTTTTTTAAATGTGTCTCGCTATGTTAAACTCTTTTAACATAGCGAGATATCTTTAAAAAAAGCAAAGGAGAAAGGAAGATCTCCATTGCTTTTTTTTTAAGATATCTCGCTATGTTAAACTATGGTGAGATTACAGCAACGGAGCTCTTCCATTTTCCGTTGCTACCAAAAACACAAAAAAAATCAAGACTTATACTAATGGAAAAAGTTTGGGTGACTGGAACTTTTTCCATTAGTATAAGTCTGATTTACAACTGGCACGCTGGCCAATCAGCATGCACGTTTTGGAATATTAATGGGGGTCATTGTATAATTACAGCGTAACTAACTTCAGCAGGATCACACAGTGGTAACATTTATTGAGATGGCATTTGACTCTGTGGCATAAAAGTGTGGAGCACTGAACACGGTCCAGGTGACAGGGATTCAGTTAGGGGCCACTATACTAGAATAGTTGGATGGGATGAAGGAGTGAAGGAGAGGAGGTCACTCATCTCTCTCAGTGGAAAGGCAGTAGGATGTTCTACTGACACTGCTGATTCATGAGTCCTGATGGTGATACTGGGACCACAATGATGAGTCATTGTTGTTGTAGGTGGGTGGGATTTGAGGGTAGGTGTCACCAAAAAGGATGGAGTGTGGCCCACACAACTGTCATTGCATGCCTACCTAGTGGCGTTTCATCAGTACATCAGTGGGAGGTAGAACTAAGGGCATGAAACAGCACTGAGTGTACATTGCAGAAAGATTCTAGAAGGGACCAGCCTCTCTCACTAGTCCCCTCCTATAGGTCATCAATCCCCTTCTCAATCAGCTTGCCCATCTGTCCTGGAGGGTAGTACCTTATGAGGAGGGTCACTACTTCCTCCTTCTCTCTGAATTCTTTAACCTATTTTCAGCTTGCCACAGCCACATCTGAGATGGAGGATAGAATCAGACAGGGAGATATGGAGATATGGAAGTAGCCACTGGACAAGCTAATGGTTGGCTACAGTGGAGGGGGCAATAAAATAAAAAAAAAGCATTTATTGGAAATGCAAAAGAAATCTGTATGATAAAAAATGTGAAGAAAAATGCTTTTCTAGTACATATATATATGTGTCAGACAAGGTATTAAGGAGAATCATACATGTTGTAGTCTAGTTCATTTCTTAAATCAAGGTATTTCTGAGAAGCAAACAAAATCTTGTAAATTTTTAAAAGCAAAATAATGACATGAAAGCTATGCTTTGTGTTAGAAATGTAAAAAAAAAACATCATGTACATGAATTTTTATTTAAAAGATGGTTGCAAGACAACTTCCTTTAACGCACTCAAACACACACACACACACACACACACACACACACACACACACACACACACACACACACACACAAAACACACACACACACAATAAAAAAATAGATGCTTAAAGAACACTATCAACTTAGCAGAGCTGTCAAGAATAGACTGTTGGGTTTTCCTCTAGTCCGATGTTAATGATTTAACCTGCCTGACAATCTCCACAGTTCAGTTTTCCATTGATGTTGTGTGTAATGATGAAATTATATCTGCTGTCCAGACTATTTCAGTTTAAGATTAATTATTCATATTGGGTATTTTAAAGAGTGTTGCTTCTGACTGATTGGGTAAGAAGATTCTGTGACAGTCTGCAAATGAATTCAGCACAACTGGCTATTATATTTAGTTATGGATTAACAAAGGGATTTATTCTTTCAGAACAAAAGAGGTATATATTGTCCCAGTCCGTAATCCACATAATACATGTAGTCTAAGTCAGTTCACCAGCTACAGAACCACCAGAGTGCTATGTACTCTCTCTAATATTAACAGCACTGTTTGTGTCTTTTGGCTTTTCCCAGTTAGCACTATACAATCAAAAAGTCTTCACTATAGTCATTAATAGAGAAAAGCATAGTAAATATTCAGGACAATAGCATTATTAAAAGTGATTTTGTTGTCATGACTGTTTTTAATTTTCTCTTGACTTGACGATGCTTCTGTTGCATTAGATCACACATACACATACACATGCACATGCACATATACATGCACATTCACATACACATACACATGCATGTGCACTTGCACATATACATACACATATACATACACATGCACATACACATACACATACACATACATACAGATACACATGCACATACACATGGACATACACATGCACATGCACATGCACATTTTGTTTTCATTTTTGAACTCTCTCCTCCTAATTTTGCATTAAAATTCAAACTATACAGCTTATACATTTGTAAGTGCATTGGGAAATGAGTGCCCTTCTGGTTGAGTAACAAAAGTAATGGGTTTAAAATGAGAACTTCTTATTTAGGCTAGAATGTTTGATAGGGTATCCCAAAGAGGTGTGTATTATTATTACTCTGTGTTTGTGACATTTATATGAAAGTAAACTCCCTGGAAGCAGCATAATCAAGTCCCATATTTTTGAAAATAAATAAAAAAAAACATTTTGTGAGACCATACACTAATCAAAAATACACAAAATGCACCAGACTGAATTGTCGATAGTGTTTGTATTTGGGAGTAAAAGCCAACAAATCCTACAATCATAATAAACTAAACAATACCAACTAAACCTAACCCTAACCACAATTGTTTTATTTATTTATTTATTCATTCATTCATTCATTCATTTATTTATTTATTTGCCCATTTTTACTAGGAAAGTCTGACTAGGCAAAGCCGCTTTTCAGTAGAGACCCAAGGTAAAAAGCTCCAACAGAGAATACAAATACGTATTAACAATAATAGTAAATAAAACTGTCCATAAAAGAAAAGAACCCGATCTCAGACTAATGTAATACATAGCAGCAGAAGCTTTAAAAAAAGAATGCAGGATATAATTTAAGGCAACTGTGCATAAAATATAAAAAATAATCAGTGGGTATGCCAGCAAGTGAATTATCAGAAATGCATAAATTATTTCCAGTGGATAGATTCAGGATAAAAGAAAAGGTGCTGGAGTTAGAAGACAAAGGAGGAACTAGCTTGGTTTGCAAGAATTCAAATTAAAAGAGTAAGGCAGAGTGGAGAGATGGTATGTGATGGGGGAAATAACAAGACTTGGGGAGTGTCTGTACATGAATATTTATGGAAATTGTGCAATTATTTGTACATGACTTTGGGTAAAGTAGAGAGGGAATGAGGTGAGACGTTTTAGAGATGAGCTGCAAGATCATCCAGCTGGAAATGGAGAGTATCAAAACCAGTTCATGAGAAGGCACTGTTTTAGTTGTGACTTGGCTTGGTGAGGGTTCTTATCTTCCTTTAGAGGTAACAGAGCAGGGTTTCTCAGTTTAGCAACTTGGGAGTAGTAGAAGGTATCTCAGTTTGAGTTTTTGGAGAAGCTTACGCTAGGGAGAAGTTTGTCAGAGGATTTAAGGGCTTATGAAGGGGACTACCATGACATGAGTAAAGGCAGAGATGGACACTTGTTGGGAAAGTGTAGTATTTTATGGGCTTAATTTAGATGATAGAGCTTAATAAGATTAGGGAGCTTTTGACAATTTAGCTGTATAAGTGCATTGCCCCCCCCTCATACCACATTATTCATGTGTGCTAACCCTAACCCTAGCCCAGCACTTAACCCCAATCCTACACATTACATTACAAAAATCCCTTCCTTTAACAGTACCACAAATATAGACAGAAAGACATAGAACACCTACAACACCAACCAGGATCAACATTAAATCTGTCGTGTTACCTAACCCTAACCCGCATATACTTGCATCTAAAAAGTACCTGCTATAACACATACTTCTACATTTTTCAAACCACCATCTTTTCAGTCAAACAGTCATTTTCCTGCATATTCCTATATACCTACACTATATAAAGCTCAAATTCCACTAAATGTGTTTATCAAAAATGTGCAGTCACATATTTGTGCTGTTACTCAATTTTTGTGTTACACTCAATTTTTGCCACTAATTTGTGTTTCTCACATTTGTATTGTTTACCAAATGAATGCTAGCCATATGTATTCATGGATGCATGTCTGTGTGTGTGTGTGTGTGTGTGTGTGTGTGTGTGTGTGTGTGTGTGTGTGTGTGTGTGTGTGTGTGCTTATGTGCACACATGTGTATTAGCAAGTATAATACACTGGAGACTGTACACAGTTTAGGACAAGTACAGTTTATTTACAATGAAAATTTTAACCTGAAGTTCATTTTCATCTGAAAAGAAAGCAAGCACATGTCTGTGTAATATAATTCCAATTGCTTCAAATTCACTTCTGTGTTTGTAGTCCACGTTAACGTCTCTCAGTGAAACAGGCATTTCCTGCTACAATAAGATCTCTAAGTTTACTACCAGAGCCAAATCCTCCTCACACCACTGCGAGGCACTCCACTTCTTCAATTGGTTTTAACTTCCTACCTATCTTTCCTACATCCATCTCTCTGTTGCCCATCTCATCTTCAAACCCTTAAATTGTCCCACACTCTCCTCCACCCTCAAAATGCATCAGCCCAACAGACTTCTTAGGTCCAGCAACCAAAATCTCCTGGAAGTGTACAAGCCTATCCATAACCTTGAGACACTTCTATTATCCTTCTCCCTAGCACAACTATGGAACAACCTTCCCCCTCAAATTTGAACCACCTACAAACATTCCACCTTTAAAAACCTGTTCCATTCATATCCCTCTTCTCGCTGGGAATGCTCCTGTTCTTATCTCACCTGATTTCATCCGTTGCATCCCAACTCTCCTTCATCCTACTTGCCATCCTAACACTCATCTCTACTATACATATTCACTTCTTCCTCTAGTATGTGCCAAGGTAACACTCTCACCATTGCATTGGCAGAACAAATGTGTACTTTCAAGAAATCCAAAGCTACGTTCACATGTGTTGGTGTAACATGTCAAGGGATAACACTGATATGATGTAATGGTTTTTGCGTGATGTCAGTATATACACACAAAATGAATCTAGCTATGTAACTCCTCCAAATAACAAGACAGCTATTAATCACATTCAGCACAGTGGAACTGTTATCACAGCTGTCAAACTCCATCTACGTGAAGTCATTCATTCAGCTGAACTTTATCTGGCCATAAACTTTATCTGCTAAAAGCTGATGAGGGAGGCCTCTGCCATTCTGTGCATACAAAGTATAATTGGGGTGGATGTCTTTCATGCACAACAGTTAAGGACACAAATGATTACAGACTTTCATTGCTGGTTTGGAACACTTACCTAAGCATTGAGAAAATCAACAGCATAGTGGGATCCATGAATGTGCTATGGCATAAGTGCATCACCAGCTGCCATGTCTGTGGTTATGTAAAAGCATTGCATGTGTATGATTCAAGGAATGTATCCCTCTAACTACTTGGAAAAAAATCTTGCTGTTTGCCGGACAACTTTGCCTGATAATAGGTATACACAAATGCATCTGTAGCCCACTGCTGTTGTCACTGTGATGGTAGAACAACAATTATGTCCAGTGTGGATATAATCCCATACTAGAACATATGCCTTACTTAGGCAACAACATACATGATATCATCTTATGTCGTCAGTCCTGAGGGGGTGTTTCACTACAACTGTGATATAGTGACAGTCTATTCCAAGGACATCTGTCTTCAGTACAGCCTTTCCAAAGGAAATGCAAAAGAACCTCTTGTAACAGGAAACAGCAGTATCTACACCTGAACCATACCTCTCAACTGTCCAGAGTTTCACAGAATGTTCCGATTTTTGCCTCACATTTTTGGTTTGTTTCTCATAAAGTTTCTGTTTTATGGCAAATCATTGGCAAATAATTGAGGACTAAAGTCAGAAAATAATGAAAGACATTTGAGTTTCAGAATGCATACCCTCAAAAAATTCATGTTAAGGCAAAACTTGTTGTTCTATCGATTTTCTAAGTTTGAAACAGCAATATTTAAACATTGTCCCTATTTTTGGGCCTTGTCCCCCCATTATTTGTGGCTTTGTCCAGATTTCTTGCTTTAAGAGGTTAAAAATAATGACAAAACAAACCTGAAAAACTGAAAAACAACACCAAAGGCAAGGGTTTACTCCACCAAAACCAACAGTCAACGTTAGCGCTTTCGTACACATGCAATATGTGAACTTCTTCAGACAAAATTCAAGTTACAAATTATCACTTACATAAGGTACACACTTAATGACATCACAAATCTAATTAAAACATTAAAGATCCCACACACAAAAAAATCTAATAACCTAAAAAGGGATTCCGGCGTGTAGCTCGCAAGACATTTGCCTGCGAGCTACATCGCCGAAACCAAACGGCTGCATCAGCACTTTGCCGTACTGCAAAGTGGCTGAAAAGCATAGCCGCTGCAACTATAATCTATGGACTGGCAGCTGCAGCCGTATGGGATGTGTAACGCATTCCTTCTTCTCGTGCAAGAAATGCATTTATTTAATTATTTATTTATTTTGTACAGCAAAATAAATAAATAATTAAATAAATGAATTCCTTGCTATGCTTTTCAGCCACTTTGCAGTACGGCAAAGTGCTGATGCAGCCGTTTGGTTTCGGCGATGTAGCTCGCAGGCAAATGTCTTGCGAGCTACACTCCGGAATCCCCTAAAAAGGCTAAAAAAAAATATATATATATATATATATATATATATATATATATACACACAATTTTATAAAAAACAGCAATAATAGTACTAAAATGCTTCTGCAATCAATATTAAGTTTGTATTTATCATTGAAAATATTTAATTTTCAATAGGCATTTAATACAGCAAACATCAGTGAGCCCAGGATATGAAAAGGCATTCAGTCTAAGCTGCCAGTAAAGTTCTCTTTCTTCTAAAAGTACCTGCCATGGTCCCCCTCGGGGTCCTTTTTTTAACCTGATCAATTATAAAGTATAGGAAATGGTGACCATTATTTTCAAATACATGCCTAGCCAAGGCATTGTTCATATTCTGTTTATTAATAATATATTGGTGTTCATAAATTCTTTGCCTGAAATTCCTATTGGTCTTGCCAATATAGAATCCTTGACACAATTGGCATTTTGCAACATAATTCACTCCTATACTATCACAATTAAATTTACCCCTAATTTTCCATTGGCTGTTACTGATGAAAAAGGAACTAGACACAGCAATAAACTTGCAAAATTTACAACTACCACATTTCCATGTCCCTGCATTAGAAAGAGGGAAATTCATTCTGTTATTTACTTCCAATAAACTCTTCAAATTCCTTCCTCGCCTATACATAAGCCTCATTTTATCGGGTAGCCTCAGACGGGTTAAAGTATCTTCCATTAAAATTGGCCAATATTTATTAATGATGCCTTTTAAGTAATATGCATCCATTGAGAAAGTAGTAATACATTTAAGTAAGGGAGTCTCAAAAATAGTAGTAGTATTATCGCTAAAATTCATGTCCACACTGGGCTGATCTAACCTGACTGTGGTGGTGGTGCTGCGGTAGTGTTGTCGCCTCACAGGAAGACGTTGTCCTGTTCGATTCTCAGCTAGAGCGTCTTCTGTGTGGAGATATGCATGAATGGGCGTACCTTTGTTGAAGGTTGTGCATCAGAGCTGGCAACTCGGCATGTAAAAATCTACTGCCAATCATTAGTGGACCAGAGTTCCGCTGTGGCGACCCCTAACCGGGAAAAGTCGAAAGACACAACAACTGGGCTGATCTAACCTAAAAATGGTAGGGGATGGTAACACAACCTGGGAAGGTGTTGTTGGTGTAATAAATCCACTCAAGATAGGCTTAAATCAACCTGTATTCCTTTTGCGACTAACCTCGGATATGATCTCATTCAATAAAGTGTCCAGATAGTCCCTAGTAATAAACATATTCCTCAAAGATTTACATAGGTTAAATAGAACATGCTGGAGGGACAGATTCATAACCCAGAGGCTCCCTTCACTCTGGAATAAAATCCCAGTCCAGGTTAGGCAGAGTCCCTCATTGACTCTCTTCAAGAGGAATCTTGATGAGTGGATGGGAGATCGTAGGTTTACCCCGGGTATCACTTCTGTGTCACTGTTAGACAGAGGCACAGTATACTAACCTCGAAAAAGGGCATAGCAAAATAAATTTAAAATGGGTGGCGAAAGCCAAACACATTCTGGCTAGGCTTATAAATGCCCTAGGGCAGATAGCCTAGTATGAACCTATGAACCTAAGAACCTATTCATCAATAAAATCTGTGTCTAGGCTGACCATTCTAGCAGCTCTCACTAATTGACACTTTATCATACCTCTCTTAACATGAAAGGGATGGCAGCTGCTAAAATGTAAAAAAGAATTGGAATAGGTGGGTTTACAAAATATCTGGGCAAGGCATCTCATATGGGTGTTATCCTTTCTCACAAGTGCATCCAAATAAGAAATAGCTTCAGTATTAAAATCAAAAGTGAAATTCAGAAAAGATGTAGAAGTAGACATAAAATTCACAAGTGTTAAAGCTAAGTCATATTGCCCATCTAGAATGATAAAAATGTCATCCAAAAAACGGGTATACCATACCACTTTTTCTTTGAACAGATTCATGTTAAAAAGAATTTCATTTTCCCACCATGCCATGACAAAGTTGGCGAAGCTCCCTCCACATGGGGAGCCCATAGCTACGCTAGTGTTTTGAACGTAATACTCACTGTTAAAAATGAGAAAATTGTTCATCAGGACAATCTCCAGTAAATACTCAATAAGGTCAATTTCGTCACTAGGTACCCTTTTAAATAACAAGAATTCTCGTACCCAACTAATGCCTAAGGTCTGCGGGATAGCGGAATATAAATCCTTCACATCAATAGTTAATAAATGGAAATTCTCATTAAAAACAACTTTACCCAAAGAAGCCAAAAAATCCCAAGAATCACGACAAATCTGTTTTTCTGTGGTTAAATACTTCTGCAACTTTAAATCCACATATTTTGCACAGCCATATGTCATGCAATTCTGTCCATCTACTATTGGATGGAAGGGAGGGTTATTACTATCCTTATGGATTTTTGGCAATCCAAACATAACAGGGGTTACAGGAAAAGTCATATCCAAATAATTAAATAAATTAATTAATGTCAATCCTTTCTTCAATAAAAAGTTCATTGATAAGGTATTTTATTTTTCTAACAGCTCCATTAAATTAATTTAAAGATACCTTAACATAGGTATCAGATTGTAAGATGTCTTAGATTTTCATGTTATAATCATTGTATTCCATAAAAATTAATCCACCCTCTTTTGTCAGGTTTTAACACCCGAATACTTTGTGACCTTAATAATTTTAGTGCACTGTATTCAACACTGGTAACATTAGATATAAAAGGTTTAGTAAACTGCCCACTCAGTGATTACCTAATATCAAGCTCACACAATTTTTCAAAAATAAGTAAACTATTATGTAGAGGTGGGTTGACGGTACGAGAAACACTTAATTCATTTCCAAAATAAATGTTGTTACCGAAAAGAATATTTAAATTAATTTTAAGCACCATTCATTTCAGGTCCATCAGAGTTCTAGCTAAGTCCGCTCTTTTTGTTGGTACAAAAGACAAGCCCTTGGCTAAGATCTCAATCAGTTCAGGTGGGGAATTAAATGATGTGTAGTTGAAAATCCAAAAGTCCTTAGCTGCATTTGTGAAAACCCACAGTTTAGTATTAGGTAATGCCCTCTTTTCTTCATTCCATACATCATATCCATCCACTAACAGTGTCACCTGTTGTTCATTTTCTTCTGATAATTGGGCTGATATTGTTGGCATCCTTTCCATGATGTTTTGTTGTTCTGCTGAGGGGCGCCATGAAAATACTGTTCGTTGGCTGCTCCATTACCCTTATTTAAATGCTCACTCCGTCAACCCCATTTGCAACCTCCGTTTGATCAACATTAGCATTAGCAATGGGCATGTAGGAGGAATCATTCACTTCATTGGTGTTAAAGTCACTTCTTGCAGAATCCATGGCAATCATTGGTATGAGCTGGCGGGAGGGGATAAGCTTTGCCATTTGCATAATCCCTTCTGTCACAGTCAAGTTTCTTGATTTTCTTTTCTTTTAATTTAGTCAAAGTGCCCTCAATACTGCTATAAATACGATTCAGATTGTATTTATAGCGAGGAAAATCAACATCCCCTTTGATGGAAATTTCTAAAGGCACAAGTTCTGTTTTTAAATGATCCATATCTTCATTGTAGTACTTAACCAAAATATGTAAATAATTACAGCTCTGCTGATCAAAGAGCTGTAACAGTTCATGATGTAAAGGAGAGTCACGTACCAACCCGGTTGAATACTTCCACTGGCGTAACCTTTTAGGCACCAAACTTAGCTTAATGCATTCATTGAGGTAAGACACCTCCAATTGTAACTTTTTGAATTTGCAGAATTTATAATCAAACGATTTCAAATTGTCCACGATAGTATTGCAAGCAGTACTAGTGTTAGATGTAAGAGAGTCCTGTCTTGAATCTGTACAAAATTGAACCGGCTTGTTTAGACAGTCAATAAGCGAAGGCATAGTAGGACCATTAGTACTGCCCTCAGAAGTAAAATTGTTACTAATGTTTCTCTCTGGTGACACAACACTTGAATACCCCCGGCCATCGCAACTAGTGCTAGCAGGAGGTTGTGTGGGATGATGCGAAGAACCAGTAATGCCATTACTGGTTCATTCAATCCTACCTTGGCTACCAGTCAAAGAATTAAAACTGTCAAGTTTTCCAGCCAAGGTATCCACTCTAGATGAGAGTTGCTGTATAAGCAAAGTCAAATTCCCTACAGCCTTCACCTCGGTAGGAGAATTCATCATGTCCTGTGGATACAGTGGTGTAGAACTGGAGGATAAACCACTTGCCATAGCAAAAAAACAGTAAAAATAATGACAAAACAAACCTGAAAAACTGAAAAACAACACCACAGGCAAGGGTTTACTCCACCAAAACTGTATTAAAACCAACAGTCAATGTTAGCGCTTTCGTACACATGCAATATGTGAACTTCTTCAGATAAAATTCAAGTTACAAATAATCACTTACATAAGGTACACACTTAATGACATCACAAATCTAATTAATTAATAAACAGAATGTGAACAATGCCTTGGCTAGGCATGTGTTTGAAAATAATGGTCACCAATTCCTATACTTTATAATTGATCAGGTTAAAAAAGGACCCCGAGTGAGACAATGGCAGGTACTTTTAGAAGAAAGAGAACTTTGTTGGCAGCTTAGACTGAATGCCTTTTCATATCCTGGGCTCAATGATGTTTGCTGTATTAAATGTCTATTGAAAATTAAATCTTTTCAAAGATAAATACAAACTTAATATTGATTGTAGAAGCATTTTAGTACTATTATTGCTGTTTTTTTATAAAATTTTTATATTAATTTATGTATATATATATATATATATATATATATATATATATCGATATATATATATATATATATATATATATCAATATATATATATATATATATATATATATATCAATATATATATATATATATATATATATATATATATATATATATATATATCTATGGATGTTTAGCCTTTTTTAGGTTATTATATTTTTTGTGTGTGGGACCTTTAATGTTTTAATTAGATTTGTGATGTCATTAAGTGTGTACCTTATGTAAGTGATTATTTGTAACTTGAATTTTGTCTGAAGATGTTCGCATATTGCATGTGTATAAAAGAGCTAACGTTGACTGTTGGTTTTAATACAGTTTTGGTGGAGTAAACCCTTGCCTTTGGTGTTGCCTTAAGAGGTTGAGCAGTATGATCTGAACATACCACATGTGGATGGCAACACTGTTAACAACATGTACATTGCATGTAAGCAATGACTTTGGTATTTTAACTGTATAGTTAACATAACAGTCAAACAGGGCAACTAGGGATCTATTTGATGGCTGTGATAGTGTACATTTCTTTGGATGATATATCCGTTTGTATTACCTTCCTGTTTCCGCTAAAAAGTAGTTGCACAACATAATGTATAGCTATAACTCATATATGTATCTGCCACCTATTTTGCACAGCGCAATCTATAGCTATATACCTCATGTATATTATCTGCCGCCTATTCTGCACAGTGTGAGGAATAAACACAAAACCACACATGACAGTCATTCCTATATTCAAACTCTTCTACTATGTACTTAACCTACACACAAGTGTATTATATGCACATACCACAGGAGAAATACGAGTGTATTTGAGCTATGTTGCATCTTTGAGGGAGGACATCAGCTAAGTCAGGCAATGAGATGTGTGTGCAAAAATGGCTTTAATGGCCATGTGGAAGTCAATGTAGTAAATAATAAGAGGTGCAATACACTCTACCATTCATTTACTTTCTCAAACACAATCAGGAGAGTCTCACTGATATATTTGAATCCCTAACCTATTGACTGGAAAAATCTACACACAAGTGCTTTATACACACACACACCACAGGAGAGGTCTGAAGTTTGTGTTGTGAGACTGCATTATTGAACTGATGACCTCATCAGTGTGTTGCAGACAGTATGCATTTATAGACGGAATGAAAAGGGGAAGTGAGAGTGATCTCAACATGTAAATGTTTCTCTGGAGTTGGAGTCAAATGAAAAGACCTGCTGAAATAATCCTGCAGTGATACAATGGTCCCCCATCACCCATAAAGGTTGAGTACAGTGAGATTAGAAGGGGCTTAGAAAGATATTCAGGTAACCCATTTGCAGGAAACACACTTATAAGAACAGGCCGTATGCATTTCACCTAATGCTGGATGAACCATTGTCAGGAAGAAAAATTATGTCTACAGACCTGATCATTAGCAGTAGATTCCACCAAGGAATTCCTACTTCACACATGTCAAAGTCACACCTTTGAAGGAATAGCAATACCCTGCGTAGTCAATGGAAATGTAGCTTTTATTCTTCAGCAAAGTAATGGCAGACAGACAATGCCATGACATGACATTTACATCCATTAGCCTAGTGAATAGTCAACAGTACAAAGGGGTGAGATAGAAGGGGTGAAGATAGACACCAATAGAGAGACACATGTGGAAGGGTGATGTTATGGGTCATTAATGTACATTATTATGATGTGTCCTCAGTATTAATCACTTAGACTATGTATAAGTAAGTGATGGCTGCACATCAGGAAAAAAATTATGCTGACATGGGTAGAGTAAGGGTTGTTGACTGATCTGTCCTTATGCGTGTGGATGTGTTTGCAAATGTTTTTTTTTTTGCAACACTATTCGAAATCAGTTCATTAAAGTTTGTTACTGGATAAAATTTTAGATGTATGTCATTAAATATGTCATAAAAGTATAGCTTCACACTAAGAAATAATGTGGCATACATCTGGACTTGAACCCTTGATGCTATGGCCAAAAAGCAGACTTCAGACAAGTGATTTATCTCAAGACTCCAAGGAGGAAGTTGTGCTTTGCTGCATCCAGTAGTCAAAGAACTGATAGAGCAACTGTTGTAAAGTATTGCCTTTATTCTGCCTTTTCTGTGTATTCTGATATCACATCATGTTTAAGCACATCTGCCTGAGGATAACCAGACTATTGAGTGTGATGGCAACATTAGGACATGAACAGTCATTTGCCATCACTCATCACTGGTGCATGATGCCAGACTCTGCGCAAAGACTGAGGCCAAAAAGTGAAGACTTTCTTATAGGCCATTTCTAGCCATGTATGTTGTGTATGATTGTCTTTTTGACTAGATTAAACATGTAACAATGGTGTTAATAGGAAAGTGGTGAAATGGGGAGGGGCAAGCAGAGGGGAGGACACAGGAGAAAGAATAGATGAATCTGCAAGAAGATAGTAGGAGAGAACCATAGCTACTTCTTCATAACATAAATGTATAAGTATAGCCAGAATTTGTTGATTTTGGACTATCACCACTCCGAGGGTAAGTGACAACAGAATGATTTTGTACAGCCAAAAGTACCTAATCAAGTATATCAACAAGACACATAGGTAAAGTGGAGAGCTATGTATGGGTTGTTTTTTTTTTTTGGGGGGGGGGGCAGGTGCCCAGTTTTTATGTTTTCTTTTTTCTTTCAAAGAGAAATGAATGTTGGGAAAGGTGCTTAGGAATATGAGGGTCAGGTAGGAAGGTTAGGTGAGGAAGTAGGTGCAGACATACAGGACAAACAAGGCAGACAAGCATGGTGATGGGCACAAAAGTTTGGGGGACACCATGATTGGGGATATGTAGGGGGCATTGGAGAGGTACCCATGTCAGTCCTGAGAACAGTGAGAATCTAGTCCTCACCCTAAGAACTGTCCTTACTGTCTCCTGTCTCATTTCCCTGTGTCATTGCTCAGTGTGGCATCATCTTCACAGTGTGACAAAGCACCATTTCTAAATGTCCAATTTGGGAACTGAGGCCCCTTTCCATAATACTCTCCAGCCCTGTTAGCTCTTGGCAGGTGACAAAATCATCACCTCCACTAATACTACTTTCGGAGGGTACCAGTGCACCAGCTGCCAGGGCAGAGCTACCTATTGCAGGTGGGGCAGGTGCAGCAGGAGTTGTGGAAGCATTACTGATATCCTGGGACCCTGAAGTGCTGGGTGTCGGTGCTACAACCTGTGGAGGAATGGCGGGCTGATCAGCAATGGTCGGTCTACCTCTCTGTGCTGCATGTGACGTTGTGTAATTAGACGTGTATGACAACAGAATATTTTTTAAACATATATAAAATATTTCCCCACCACAATAAACAAAAAAGAGAGAGAGAGAGAGAAGGGGTGGGGTGAGACAAAAGAGAGAGAGAGAATTAGATTTATGGCATATCACATGACTATATAATTTCAAATAATGAGCAGTTATAATGATCCAGGCTATGCACCTTTGCTTCATCCAGGTATGATGGGAAGGTCTTACTCTGTTTTACTATTAATTAACTGCGCTGGCATTATATCATAAATGCCACTATTTATTACAGTATTTCCATATTGCATAGAAGTACAGTAGTTATTAGGCTTACATTAATACCTGATGCATACATGCCCTGTGCCTCTCTGAGGTGAATTAATATCTCTTGGTGCACCTCACAGTTTGCTGTAATGTCTTCAATAGTTTTACAAAACAAAAGAAAACAAGAAAAGACATGAAAACACACTGAATAACAATCTTGCCCAGGTATTGTATTCTATATCATTTAATACAGATAGTTACAGAACCGTGGAATGTCAACAGTCCTAAAGTCATCCTCCCATTGGCCAAATAGGTCCTTCCTGTGCCATTTCAGGTCACTATAGTGGCAATGACAATTTTCTGCAGTGTATGGGATGCCAGATGGACTGAAGACAGTCTTGGTTACTGTGTTTCAAGCCTCAGTCTTACACTGAGATGCAGTGTAGCCTCCCTGCAGTGGCCTATGACTGTAGCACTTCACAAGGAGTGCCGTAAAAATCTTGGACTCCTCCACACCCCACCTCTGTGTTCTAAATTTAGCACTATCATTTTCTGCACTAGCCATGCCTGCAGAAGTCAAGCAGAAACTCTAAGGATGAACTGGCAGCAAATTGCAATCTCTCATTTAATGGCTGGCATGCAAACATGCACAACCATGAGACATTCCAGTGACAGTTGCCATGTGTGATGCTGAACATATTTCCACTTGTTCATATGGTCAACTCTGACAGCCTCAGTGACTTGGGTTGTTATACTTGGTGTTTTGGAGGTTAAATAGGATGCCTTGGCACATAACTTTCTGGAATTACACACTGTAAAAAAGTTAGTTGACCAATGTAGGAATCAAACCTAAGGAATAAATAATGCATAAGTTTCAAGCAAAGTGATTAGCTATAAGTTCTACAGGAGGACTTATTTTCACCCATGTTTATTACAAACAAGCTGCCTATGTAAGAAGAGGAAATGATTTTAACTTAAGTATTGTGCCCATCATAAATATGCAAGTGCATGTTTAATTCATTATCATAATTATCCAGATTAAACAATTACACACACTAAATTGTGTTTCATAATCATTTCTGAGATATGCTACTTAGGAAAATGTATCCGTCAAAGCATTAATGAGACATTTCTTGCAATAATATGGTAATAATATGATAGCCATTTGTATGTAGTGCTACCGTCATAATCAAAGTGTTGCTAGAAATTGTATTCTGACACCCTATTTAAAAAAGTGTTATATTGATTTGAACCCTGGATCATCTCTGCAATATTTCTAAAGACATTGTACTTATACCTTGTGCCAAAAAGAAAAGTCAGGTTAACAGGTGGATTTTCTCCACTAAGTACTGTCCCGAATGCTGAAGGCCATGCATTACCACTAAGCCTGTTTGTACTAAGGAAGGCTGCTGCCCAAATAACAGCTTTCACTTTTTCTTTAAGCAGGTAAGCTTAATTCAGCTATGCTCAGCAGCGAGCAAATACACAAGGCAAAAAAGTAATAAAAAACATATAAAGTTATGATAACAGTGACTCCTACATGTGGAATAATAATTTCCACAGTCCCTTCACACTGTATGAATTTCAACCCCAGAAAAAGTATGTTAAGGGGCCAAAGTCACTGTGTTACAGCTTCTGCCATAGAAACAGTTTGGCAACATGTGTACATCAGTCACCCATTAGAAATACCACACATCAGTGTCAAACAGGTTTGTGCCAGTGAAGATTATAGAAATTAAATTGCTCAGTTTCCTTCAACTGTGAGCCCTTTTTTCTCTCTGCTAAGCAGTGCTGACATTACACAGGCAAAAGAACATATATAACAATTTAAATTCCACACAATAATTTTGTCTTACTGTTGTTCAGAGTGCTGTAGCAAAGCACACCTATGCAAATATGAAATACAATACTGATGGCAAGACCAGTTACATTTCTCAGTTTGTACCTTAGGCATTGTACTCTCGTTCACTGCCTCAAAACACTCGCAGTCAACGGTGTTCTTTACCAAAACACTCTCAAATGAGGAACACAAAATAAAGAACAAAAAGTAGTAGACAATTGTCAATATTACCACATACAGAGCAATAAATATGAAAAGGCAGGATTGTGTAGTTTCCAAGTTCTGTGTGTGGTACGACCTGATCATATGCTCAGAAGGTATGCATTGATTGTGTCAAAAACTACACTCTCTGGAATTGAACCCTTAACTCTGTGCAATGACAAGACATACTCAGTTGTGTTTCTTATCCCTCTTTGTCACCATCACAAGACTAGAAGATGTCACTTACTCATTTGCTTAAACATTTATAGGTCAATGTTAATTTGACCATTACTTTACAGTAATAATGGTCCATGCCATTTTAATGTCAGGTTGCCAACACTGCAAGCTACTTCTTCTCTTTATTTTATGACCATCTTCCCCTCGTCTCAGTTTAACTTCAGAAATGCAGTGCTGTGTCCATTTATTTGCATCTCTGTTTCAATATGTAATATAGCTGATCAGCATGTCAGACAGATTTTAAACAGAGGATGGGCAATATTTTCTTACTACAACAATGTCACTGTTGTTAAGGTTGTTATCATAAATCTCAGGGTGCTTACACCTTTTTATTGTTAGTCTACTCTGTATGCTGCAAACACTTCAGAGATAATAGTCACCAAGTACTGCTTGTTGTTGTAGCTAGAGCAATTAGAAACAGTTGTAAGCCATTAGCAGCTAACAATTGCTATTGCTTCTCCCCATAGTCCTGGGGCATATGCATGCAATCATTTAGCTACCTACACCATGTTTACATCCCCTACACCAAGTGACTTTTTGGTATTCAGGAATGCTAATGACTTCACGCTTCATTTGCATATTTAAAGTGCTCAAAGGGCTGAATCTACACTATAGAAAGGTAATGGTGTAGCTATGGAAGTTGAAGGAGTGGAGTCTGATTGGATGCAGATAGAGCATTGCTAATAGTTACTAGGAGGAGATTCTTCTAAAAATCATTGCACTATTTCATGTTATGTTTGTCCTCTACATACACTGCTTACATTTTCATATTTGGAATATATTTCAATATACCATGGGAAACATTTTTGATGTGTACAGGTTTGAAACTTCACTCCTGCTATAATGCATATATGGCAGTTCTTAGTGCACCCCCAACACACACACATCCTGTGAGAATAATGATGACTGTGCCATGACCTTTGTTCATTTCTGTTTGACCTAGGGTTTCATATATGTGTGATGCACAGAGTGGACTGACCATTGAGTCTTAGTTGGTGAGTGTGATTGTGATACATTTGCCTCTTAGCCAGGGCAAAGGCATATTGTGCCTACATCTTCCAGCTACCTCTGCAGCTGGAGGTTCCCACCTCGGTGCTCGTCTATATGTGTGGGAAGTGCTGGCCTTGCTTGTGGTCCAGGAATGTGAATTCCCAACCCTTGCTGTCCCTGTTGTAGCTGTTTCCACAATATGATATTGTGCAACTTGGTACATACTGTGAGAATTTCTGAGCAGGTGCCTGGGTCATAATGCAGGATACCCTCTAATTTGTCTCCCTAGTGGAACCGTGAGTTCAGCATGCCAAATACATGCTCTATGATGTTTCTAGTTTGAACTTGAGCATCACTGTATTCATCTTCTGTCAGTGTGGGTGCAATTCTGATGGGTGCCATGAGCCATGTTTCCAGTGCACAACTGGATGGCCTTGTGGAACATCACCCCCAGCAAACCATGTATAAAGCTGTGACGTGAGCCATATGTGTGAGTCATGATAACTGCCTGAGTTGTCTGCACTGACATTGTGTATGATTCCTCAGGCATTACAGACAACCTGGCAGTTGATTGAGTGGAACCCCTTTCTGTTGATATATGTCCTTCCTTGATCAGCAGGTAGGGCTTTTATTTCTATGTGAATGGAGTCTAAGGCTCCCAAGACTTCAGGGAAGTATGCTGCAGCATAAAATTCCTGCATTGTTCTTGTTCTGTTTTATAGGTTCATAGGTGTTTACTAAGCTAACAATCACAAAGGCATTTTTAAGCCTAGCCACGCATCCCAAATCTCTGACAAATTTTGATACCCTTGATCAGTGTAAGCATGGGCCTGGGAGATGAACCATTTGCAGGTTACTTGTTTGCATCAGAGACATAGGTGCCAAACCAGGGATGAATTTTTGGTTTCCAATCCAATTGTATAAGTTGCACTTGAATTGGATTAGGGAGGAACTCTGCTTCACATGGATGGGGAGCCTTTTCCATAGATGGGGTAGTCTCTGGGATACATACCTATCTCTCCAGCAGGTGCTATTTATATCACAGGCAAGGTTTATGTCTTTAGGTAATTCTGGTACTGTTTGTTTTGTGGATATGCAGGAGGTCCATCAGAGTGGGGTCTGACAATGCCCTGTATGCCAGGCATAGATCTCCCCTCAAAAGCCTGTAGGACACAATACAGGGATAGGGCCTAGAGGTGGTCTGCAGAGGACATATTACTTACACTGTATTCTTTTAGTGAGGAACCTCTGTGGACATTCCAGTTGTTGGATATGCCTGGCTAGGTAAATACCAAAGGGGGCATTGTACTCAATGATAGGTCTGATGAACGCCGAATACAGTGGAACAATGACTTCCTTAGACTTAGATGCCATACCTTTGTTTATAAGTTGCGCAACATAGAATGATTTCCTCACCATTGTAGACACATGATGGTCAAAGGCTAGATTATTATCTATATGTGTCTCTAAGTCCATGACTACTAGCTCAACTCTAAGGGGTGTGTTGTCAACATGATAGTTACCAGGGATGGATGACTTCCCTAAGGATACGATTATGCATTTCTTGGCATTTAGATTTAGTCCATGACTCTGACACCAGTTTTTTATCTGCGTCAGCCCTTCCTGGAGAACATTTGTGTCAGTGTGAGACTCAATGACAGCTCCTAATTTGCAGTCATCTGAAAATTTAGTCAGCCAGAGACCACTAACATTGACCTTGACTTCTGAGAAGCAAATGCCAAAAAGGAGCAGTCCAAGGACTGATCTGAGAGAGTCCACTTATGACTGGCCTCTTTGTAGAGGTGGACTCCCCAATTTTAAATTCCCGGGCCCTGTCTGTGAGCCAGTTGTCTATCCATTGAGTGACATACGGGTTTGTACCTAACCTCTTGAGTTTGTCAACAATGCCCGAGTGGCTTCTGGTGTGCATGGAAAATAGATGTACTCCCTTACACGTTGCAGCATAGCATTTAGAAATTGATGAAAAATTATAGAACCTGAGGCATGTGATACCCCTAGTATATGTCCTGTGGGTCTCTGGAATGTACCAGTTGCTAATATCCTTAATGCTACACAAAACTTAGTTTCCACTAGTGTAGGTTCCCCTCAATTACGCTTGGGTCTGAGGTGGAGGTGGAGTACAGAGGTTGTAGATTTCCTGTAGTGTTTCCCTATGAAACCCATACCACTCTATTTCAATATCATGCAGTCCATGATATGTTAAACAGGGTCTAAACACCCTTCTTCTTGGATTATGTCTATTTGTAGCATCAATGGCATATATCTGAGCCTGTATCACATACACATGCAAGAGAGCAGCAGCAGGCACTAGCATTGCTTTTTTTTTCCTAAGTGTGATGGTGGAAGTATTCCAGTAGGTTTTGATGTACATGGTAAAGGACTACACCATCTCTACACAGTTACTTTTTAGCTTCCAGAATGGCTCTGCCATATTAGATTTGTTCATTAGTATGTAATTCAGCCGTTTATGCTTTAATTAGCATAATGTGCTGTTTACCTTTATTTGGCAGCTGTGCACAACATACAGCTGTTTAATGAATAAAAACAGCATAGTATTGTATGCGCAGTGCAATGTGCACATGATAGCAACACAGAAATAAGTTGTCTATGAAATCTACCCTTATATTTCTATCTATATGTATATCTATATCTATATGTATATCTATATCTATATTTATATCTATATCTGTATCAGTATCTTACTCTATCTACAAATGAGCTTAGAAAACAACTCCCCATTAGTCACTCACCTTCCCAAATGGGTGCATTAATGCAAACAAGAGTACCTGTTTATGTCAGCCTCATGTCACTCAGCAAACAGCAAAAAAAACCTAATAAAACTGACATGTTTAACTTGCTTGTAATCATTTCAGTTTTATTGCAAACTTTAAGCCCTACAGACATCAGTAAATAATCAAAAAAGAGGCAAGTACCTGTATCTCTGCTTTCTTTTTGGCCAATAAAATGATGCTACAGAAACCTCAAAATAATCCTCTAGAGATGCCTTTGAGGACAAATTACAATTTGTCTGATTTTACAGTGCTGACTAGTACATTCTTTTTAACTGTATACAGCAATGGCAATGCACAAAAACTGCAACAGTATGATACCACTGAAATACAAATAAGCAAAGAATAGCTAGCAAAATACTTAATCCAACTGTCCCAAATCTGTACCTGTACCCTCTGAAGCACAAAATGTAACAGCTATGTACATTACAAAATCAGCCAGGCCCTTGAGTTTTCAGTGATCCTCATTCTTCTGATTTCCAACACATGCCTTGCATTCAGAAGTAAATCATCTTCAAACTCCATCTCGGTAGCAAGTACTGGTAGCTAGAGCTGCATATAGGTTATAGTGATACCCTGACATAAGTCAGTGTGTATTATTGAGGAACAATGTAGAGACAATAAGTAAGGTCCCACTTGCAGTGTCAAGCCTTTGACTGGATAGTCTGTTTTATCCCAATAACACCAATCTGTCTGGTATTGTTATTTACACACACACACACACACACACACACACACATCCACTTACATACATACATATACATACTCTCTGACACCCCCCTCCCCCAATCTCATGGCTTTGCTGAACTTGCTTGCATCCCAAGTGCTCCCATAGTGGTGAATGGGTGACTGCTATTTTTTTTTATTTTTTTTTTTTTTATTACCTTCACATTTTTCTTCTAGAGATTCAGAGAACCACTCAACCAAGCAAATTGGGAACACAGACTTTTCATAGAGGAGAACGAATGGCTAGTTAACAAAAGCAAGTCCCTTGGTTTGGCACATTGGCATGCAGCTTCCCCAGTATGACTGCTATCTGTGTCAATGCACCCCTGTAAAGGGAAAAACTTCTGAGGTAGAGAAGTCTGAGAATCAGAAGAATGTACCATGATATGAAACCCTTCCAAGATAAGGCTTTTCTATCTCAGTAAATCTTTCTGAATTCCCACAGTTGTCTCCTTTGACTTTAAAGAAAGACTCTAGGAGTATGCTACAACTTACTTCATGAGAGAGAGAGAGAGACAGAGAGAGAGAGAAGAAGATACGAAGAGATGCAAATTCCTGTATATTTAAATATCTTTGTGATTGGCTTGTTCTTTTTCAGTTTTCTCAAAAGTAAAATCCCATTAAGGAAAAATTAACATCTGATTAATCTATTAACTGAAATAATAATAAAAACTAATGATCAAATAGCTATCAGCAAAATGTTTCATATTTTTAAGGTAACCTTCCCAAAATATGCACCCCATCAGAGTCAAAATGCTGAGTTTATCCATCATAGAGACTGACAGAAAGCTAACTTGTACACCATAAAGCTGTGTATTCACCTATTTTGGTATTTTGGTTAAGTGATTAAAGATTTCTTTCTCACTATTATAGGATATGAAGTTTTCACTCCTGACTTATAGATACAGATTATGTGGAGTCTGTATGTTGCCTTGATTTTATTTTTTTGTGGTTCCCCCAAAAGACACTCAGGGTAGTTGGCTACTCTAATGTTTCCATATAAAATGTAGTTACCAGTGCTACTGCAATATAATTGTGGCTATAGAGGCAGTAGTATATCAATTCAAATACATTATAAACACAGCTGAGGAATTCAGGAAGAGCAGTCAATATGTTTTATTATACTTTAAAATGCTGCCAGTCTTAATATCTCAGAGTAACATGTCTGTTAGTAATGTGGTCAGCTGTACCATTAGATGACATAATCAAAACTATCTCTGTAGTATAACTGCTGGAGTACACTAAACCTTTATTCACAGAATTTTTACTATGCTTGTGGGAAAATGTCATTGTAAACATTATATATGCTAATTCTCATTAACTCAATCTCTCATGTCTGTTTCTCACTAAGGAAAATATTTGGGTGTGGAAATGTACTAGTACACTCATAATATAATGGCATGGACTTCTTGGTTAAGAAATATTACTTATTTTACAATGACTAGCCAATAACATTCAAAAATGTGCACGCTGATTGTTCAGCTCAACCAGCATGCCTGTTGTAAAATCGAACATATACCAACAGAAAAAAGTCTGATCGCCTGAACTTGCTTCTATTAATATATGCTATATACCTTTTCAGATTTCTTAATTAAAAAAAATAAAATCAGCTTTGAAATCCAAACCCAAGAGAGACAGGACAGAAGAAATACAAGGAAAATCAGATATGGTATGCAAAACTAAGGAAACAAACCTGATTTTCATTGTATTTTCTCTGCCCTGTCTATCTCGTATGTCTGAACTGTCTGGATTTCAGTTTTTTTTTAATTAAAAAAAAAAATAAAGCAATGGAAATCTTCCTTTCTCCATTGCTTCCTTTCCAAAGCACTGATGTACTGTATAAGCATGGGAAAGTAAGTCCCATACGCATGTGCAAGTACATCACAAAAGCCCCATGATACCAGAAAAAAGTGGAAGAGCACCACGGTGCCATTATATAAACATTATTTACACATCAAAACAACTAATAAACTCAGTAAAACTAATAAAATGCTAAAAAAACCTTTCCACAAAAAGTGGAGTCGAAAATTATATAGGAATGAGCACTTTTGTTCTTTATCAAACAAGAACTTCATCAGCTTCACCTCAATTAAAAGCCACAGTCATGTAAAACGTGAACTAACCAATCACAATGCTTGCTGCAGTAGAGGCTGAATAGTTAAAGAAACAGAACATCTTATACAGCTTACACCACTGAAATACTGTATGTTAAAAAGTAACTTCTTTAATAATTACTTAAGAAAAAAGAATGTTGCAGGAATACCCACTTCAGAAACAGTATTGAAACGAAATAACACTGTGGTGTATTCATTGTTTGTCAGCTTTAATGTGAAGCAGTCTAGAAAAAGAAAGCCTGTCATTTAGACTGGGGGCTTGTGTTGCATTAAATAATACTTGCCAATAAATGTCACTGGTCACCAGAAAGGCTGACCAATTGCCTCCTTGTGGGTTATAGTTTACTTTCTCTGGCACACAGAAAATACATTTATTAAAACTAATGGACATATTGGTATGTTTTACCAAGGCATTACAACTATTTTTTGTTTGTTTTAATAGCATAACAATGCTTATATATCCTAGATTTTAGACTTTTTTCAGATTTTCTGACATAGAAAGCCGAACAAGATAAACATGTAGCTAAGTAACCACACTACTGGATCGACAGTTAAAGGAGCCATCTATTCTAATTACCTTAGAGGGAGGTTACTTGGCTTCACCCTTGTGACAAAACCACACCAACGATGGGTAAATCCAGCATTACCACACCCAGCCATGGGTTACTGCTATGTTAAACTTTCACACCTCTGTTATTCCAGTAGCTTCAGCTAACTGACTGGTAGCAGACTTTGCTGCTAGTCACAAACTTTCTTTTACAGGTAGTTTTACATGCTATCAGATTATATTTATTAGCCAATTATTTAGATTTGTGAATGTTCCTAAGCATAACATCTAATCTTTCCTCCATTCCAAAATAAAAACACAACTTTTAACACATATGTGGCACCTTTCTGATAATCTGTGATTTCTGCAGAAATGACAGTACAAAATGTAGACGTTAAAATGCATTTTAATTAGATTCAAAACATTATGGGCCAGATTCAGGAAGGCTTACACGGAGTTCAAGAGTAGTGTAAGCCTCCGTGTAAGCCTCCTGATTCAGCAACAGCCCAAATCTCCGTGTAAGAGACAGCTAACACGTCTCTTACACGGAGTGGGTGTGGAAATGCTCAATACCTCATTTGCAGCTCCAAGATATGCAAATGAGGTATGTGAGCGATCCACGAAGCCCAAACCAGTCCGTAACGGACGTGTTAGTTGCAGAAATGTACTCAGCTGACAACTGAGTACATTTCTGCAAAATTAAAAACTGAGCTATGTCAGCTCCAAATAAAGGGTGCATTTGTTATATTAAGCATGCCAATGGCCAAATATGTGGCCATTGGCATGAAAAGTGTTGCAAAAAAGTTATATAACTTTTTTTTTCACGGATTTATGTGTTTAACTGTAGCGCACACCCGCGCAAACGGGTGCGCTACCTAAAACTGAAAACCGGCTTATAAGCCCACAATTGTGGGATTTATGTATTACATGAAATGTCAATGGAGGGACTTGCAGAGCAAAACAATATGGCCTCCGCTTAGTGGTTGTCAAGGGGGAAGCTCCGTAAGATATGTAACTAAGCATTACTAGGCAATCCTATGTAAATGAGGCTTACAATACTGAATCACACTGCCACATAAGTAATGAGCACTTTCTGAGTCGTGTAAGAGTTAGAGAAGGAGGAGGAACAGAGTAAGAGGTAGGTGACATCATGGGGGGAAGGATAGAAAGAAATGTACCAGATTGGAGGGCAATGTAAGGTAAGAGATGACAGACAGACATCAGGGAGGGAGGTGTGTCCCAACAGAACACTGGGAATGTCAAGAAATTGAGGGCATACGCTATCCCTACACTCTAAGTTTCTTGAATACGTGCATGCGCTGCAGCGCTGTAAGGCAGGTTCAACATGTGGGAGCGTGTTGCAAACTGTTTACAACGGTTTGCGCTGGCGCACGCGTGTAAGGCGGTGTGCGCGCTTTTAGCATGAATCAGCCTAGCTAACACCGTAAGGATGTGTGCGCTGTAACACCGCAGGGATGTGTACACGCTTAAGTTACTGTGAGCGTGTTTAAGCCGGTGTGCACATTGCTCCCCTCAGGAAACAGAGAGGAAATAGGAAACAACCAAAATACAGGGAAACTGCCAGAAGATACTACTAAAGTTAATTGGTGGAAACAATTAGAAGCAGGCAATTACACAGGCAGACTAGAAGCCCAACCCAGCACTTAAAACACAACAAAGAGCAGTGCAGGCTGTTTCTCACAAGAGATACTGCCAGAAACTAAGCTATCAGAGTTGAAACCTGAAAAAGCTGAACTCAGAGCAGAAATGCTAGGGGCTGCCATAGCTGTTATAATCAGACATAGGCGAATTGCCGAGGGTGGTGATAATGCAGATGCTGACAGACAACCCAGAGTGAGGAGAAGGAGAAGAGTATACAGGCCTAGGGTCACCTACCATGGGTTACATGAGCTGGAGATAGTAGAGCTATAGAGTGGACAGAGAGCTCCTGCAGCAGATTGTTGAGCTGTGCAGGCCACGCCTCACACACAGAACCAACAGAGGGGAACCCATCCCAGTGGAAACCAAGGTATGTGCTGGCCTAAGAATACTAGCAACAGGTACCTTTCAGAGACCAACTGGCGATATGATGGGGATATCACAGGCATCAGCCTCCAGGGTACTGCACCAGTTCCTGGATGCCATGTCACCACATGTCAGTGATCATATATATGTCCCTAGTGACCGTGAGGTTGTGTCCAGCAATATGCGCCTCTTCCAGCAAATAGCGGATACCCTGAGGTGCTGGGTGCAATAGACTGCACGCACATACGCATCAAGGCACCAGCCGGTGAGCGGGTAGAGTCTACATTAACCGCAAGGGATACCCTCCATCAACTGCCAGGTCGTGTGTGATGCCCAGGGCATAATAATGAATGTGTGTGCTGGCTGCCCTGGTAGCTACCACGATTCCCACATCTGGCATCTGACGAGCTGTACCAATCATTTGCCAATGGGGACTTCCCACACGGACACCTAGTGGGGATGCTGGTTATGCACTTGAGCCGTGGCTGATGACACCCATCAGAAATGCACACACACCAACAGGAACGCCATAATGAGGCACACGCACAAACACGTAATATCATAGAGCGTGTGTTTGGGCTGCTCAAGTCACGGTTCCGTGTCTGGACACGCCTGGTGGAGCTTTGCAGTACACACCAACTACATGTACCCAAATGATCATGATATGTGCTATGCTACATAATATGATCCTGCGGAAACAGCTGCAGCAGGACCAGCACAGGGCTGGGCCAAACATCCCCACCATTGCCAAGGCCACCACAGGCAGGGGTGACTTGGAGGAGGAACAACCTGACCTTGTCCCAGTAGGCAGAAGGAGGCGTGCCCAGTATGCCCTGGCCTTGGCAAAGAGGCAACGATAGCACATATGCTTGGTCAGTAGGAACACTGGGACCGATACCCACTCTGACTCACTCATACAGTAACAGGGATGCCTAACATGACACAACCTGCTTCCAAATGTACAGGGAGTGTAGTATGTGCATCCGACAGAGGCAGCCCTGCAGCACCACCCGAGGCATGAATGCCATGTGTTAAGTAATGTAATACCATGTATCATATGCACACCTGAGGACCATGACTAACATCCACCCTCACCAATCATAAACCACAAAACACAAACCCACCTCATAGCTATCACAAGGGATAGGAACCTAGATGTAATGCTACCCAATGGCAAAGGTATAAACAGCAAGATGTGTGCAGTGTAAATGCACACAGTATAGGGAATGCACATATCAGTGCTGTAATAGAAAACAGGGTCAAAGCGCACATCAGCACCCTGACACTACCAGGGTCACACCTCATACAGTGATGTACATGTGCAAAAACATGGAACAAGATACAAAATGAGGGTGACTACCAATAAATGGCATGGATAACCACACACCCCTGTTGTTACCACAACAAGAAGTAACATGCATTAGCCATGGTCAAACACCAATGGCTAAAACTGACTACTACTATATAGCTTGCTGCAGACCACTGTCCTAATAGCAGCAACTGCCCCAGGCCTATGTTCACAGGTTCACAGGTTCATACTAGGCTATCTGCCCTAGGGCATTTATAAGCCTAGACCAGAGTTCCGTGGAGTCTGCCGCACCTTCACTCTGACGGATAATTTGCCCATTATATTGCTGTGCCTCTGACAAGCAGTGATACTGAGGTTATCCCTGGGGCATACCTGCAATCTCCCATCCATTGATTAAGATCTCACTTGAACAAAGCCAGTGAGGTACTCAGCCTCACATGTACCAGGATGTTGTTCCACAGCATAGGGACTCTCTGGTTGAAGAATCTGTCCCTCCAGCACATCCTATTAATATCTGTGTTGAGGTTTAAATCTCCTGCCACTGTAGTTCTGATGGATGTAGAGGTCTTGAGGTGAAGCGTGTACATTAACTCAGGTTTGGACATGGCCTTGGATGTCAGGCACAGGTCACCTCTGAGCAGACGGTAAGTCACGGAATCAAGCTGGAATTCCTCCAGTCGGGCAGCATAAGAAATATGTTTGAGACCCTTTCTCCTCCTGTCGAGGAATTTGTGGGCCCATCCAATTGCCATAGGTGTCGGGTCATATACATGCTGAATGGGGCATTGCACTCAATCAATGGTCCGATGAGTGAAGAGTACAGGGGAACAATGACCTCCTGGATCTAGATGTGAATCCCTGCATGATGAGGTGGGCAATGTAGAAGTTCTACCTAACTACCCTGGCAACGTGAGTGTCAAACAAAGGTTACTCTCAACCTGGGTGCCCAGGTCCCTGATAACCTCCTGTGTGCTTAGAGGATTGCCACCTACATGGGAACTAGTGGTAACCTTGTTCTTCCCAAAGGGTATGGCTATGCATTGTTTAGTGTGTAATGTAAGGCCATGGCTCTGGCACCAGTTATCCGTGACTATGACACCCTTCTGAAGGATGTCTGTGTCAGATGGGTGTCCAACTATGGTTCCCAGTCTGCAGTCATCTTCAAACTTTGTCAGCCATAATCCTGCTGTGTTTGCTTGTACTTCTGAAAAGTAGATGCTGAGCAATAGTGGGCCCAGGACTGAGCCCTGTGGGACACCACTTGTGACAGTTGTGGAGTGTGACATGGCACCAGCAAGTCTGAACCTGTCTGTTCTGTCACGTAGCCGGTTTGCAACCCATCCTGTGATGTATGGGTTCACATTTAAGCTGGTGATGTTTTCAATGATACCCAAGTGGGGTATTGTGTTGAAAGCCTTTGCCAGGTCAAGGTAGGCTGTGTGGAGTGCCTTGCCCTTGTCAATGGCCTTGGTGTCTGTTATGAAACAGTCAACCAAGTTTAAAAGGCATGATCTGCCCTCAACAAAGCCTAACTGGGTTGGATCTAATGTCTGCAAGTCCCCTATGTCCTCATCTATGACTTCCATTATGATCTTCTCCATAGCTTAGCAGACCCTGCTTGTCAAGCTGATGGGATGGTAGTTTCCGTGGTCGGTGGAGGCACCCCATGTGAAGTGGGTCCACCATTGACATATGCCACTCCTTGGGAACATATCCTGAGTTGAGGCTAAGATCATACAGCTGCCCTGACTGCGGGTTTAATTCTTGAGTGAGTTCATGGAGCACAAAACCAGGGACACCATCTGGTCCCATGGATGCTGCGTCCTTTCCCTTGGATAGAGCAGTTCCCACCTGAGCATTTGAGATGTTTGGGGGGCTACAATCCTCTTTCATACATATCTCTCCAGTTGTGGTGGAGGGGTGGGTGGAGAAATCTGCACTGAACCTGTCAGCCAGTATGTTGGCAATGTCTGTAGGTTCAGTGATATTTACAGCATTCTGAGCCTATTCTGAGCATATCTGGGAGTTTCCTCCCAGGTGTGTAACGATCTATAAAAGGCCTCATTGTTGTCCCGTGAGCCCTTAGTGGGTTTACTCCCAATATTCGCCTTGGATGATTTCATGGGGAACTCAGTGTTTCACCTATATTGAGCAGGGGTGTCTACCCTTCCACGGATATCGCCTATCTTGTAGTACCTCCTTCCTTGTGTTGTAGTGCTTGTTTATGGCTGAGGTCCACCACACTGGACGCTTGCCTCTGGTACAACGAGTCTGTGTTTTGTTTGGGATTGCCTCATCCATGCAGTCTTGAAGGTGCTGGTAGAAGGCAGTTGTAAGTGATACAGTGGCTTGGGTAATGGTGTCTGCTGGCTTGGGGGTTTTGAAAGAGACCACAACAGTCATTAGAAGTGTGTAGTCGGCTTCTGAGAGGTTCTGCACTGTGGTCTTTTCTATCTGGGGTGGAGGTGGGATGTGGACTTCCACTGAGAGTAGGTCATGATCTGATCTCACCAATGATGGGTATACCTCTGGTGTTGAACATTGTGAGCCCATGTTTGTGATGATGAGATCTACTATGTTGTCTCCTCTTGGGATGGTGACTAGTTCTTCCATGGCATGTGAGTGTATGAACTCTAGGAACCTGTGGGCTAGAGTGTTGTGGCTGTAGTACTGATCCCAGTCTATATTTGGATAGTTGGGATCACCCAGTGTGATGGTGTTTGCAGGTACATGTATCCCGCCACTGTTTTCATGAAAGCTCTGTGAGGTACCTGAGTTTCAGAGGATGGCCTGTAACATGCTACAAACTTCAGAGCAGTCTTGCCTATGGTTAATTGCACCCGGATGGTGTACAATGCATCGTGTGTTGCCACCAACCATGAGGTGAGGGTGTCCCTGATGAATATTGCTATTGCCACCCCTCATAGTGGTAATATGTGTACTGCATAGATACGAAATATTGTGCCTCTGACTTAGTAGTGACACATTATGACCACCTTACATAATTGAATAATGTGACTATGCCTCTGTCCAGTCTGTGCCCCTGTCCACATGCAGCTGTCCAGATGTCTCTTGAAGAGAGTCAGTGAGGTACTCTGTCTAACATGAACTGGGATACTCTGCTAGAGTGTGAGATGCCTCTGAGTTATGACTCTGTCCCTTCAGCATGTCCTATACATGTATGTGCTGAGGTTCAAATCTTTAGCTCCCATGTTTCTGGTGGATGTGGATTGCTTGCAGTGGAGCATGTCTACCAAATCCTGATCGGACATGGTCTTGTATGTCAGGCATAGGTCACCTGTAATGTATGTGGTATGACACTGAAAAAGCTTGTTTCAGTTATTCTGGAAGTATATGACATGTGTTGTAGATCCCTGATCGTCATGGTAAGGTACTTGTGGGGTCTCTCCAGCTGCTGCAAGTGCTGGTTGAGGTACATACCAAATGGGGCGTTGTATTCAAGCATGGGCCTGATAAGGGAGAAGTATAGTGGTACAATGACCTCCTATGGTCTGGATGGAATACCTCCATGATAAGGTGGCCAAGATAGAAAGTCTGTCAAACAACTTTGGCAACATGGGTGTCAAATGAGATGTCACTATCTACATGTGTCCCCAGCTGTCTGATTTGTTTCCTGTACTCATTGGGTTGCTGTCTATGTACAGATCTGTGGGTACTGTGTTCCTCCCAAAGGGATGGCTACACATCAGTCGCAGTCAGTTTTAGGCCATGAGTCCAGCACCAGCTATCTGTCAGTGTGACGGCAGTCTGTAGGATGTGTGTGCTGGCTGATGTATTCACTATGGTGCCCAGGTTGCAGTCATCTGTAAACTTTGTCGGCCACAACCCTCCTATGTTTGCTTTCACATCTGAAAAGTAAATACCAAATAAGAGAGGTCCCAGGACACAACCTTGTGGGACACCACTTGTGACTGGCTTCAACCTGACAAGGCACCTGCAATGTTGACATTATGGGTTCTGTTTCTGAGCCATTTTGCAACCTATGCTGTGACATATGGTGTTATATCTCAGCTGTTGAGCTTGTCTATGATGCCTGAGTGGGGTATTGTGTCAAAGGCCTTAGCCAAGCGCAGGTAGGTTGTGTGGACTGTGTAGCCCTCATCAACGGCTCTACTGACAGTTTCAAAGTAGTCAACTTGGTGCAAAACGCAGGATCTGCACTGTACAAAGCTGAATTGGGTGTGATCAAGGGTCTGTAGGACACCAATGTCTCTGTGTGGAAGCTCCATAATGACCCTTCACAAAGCTTTGCAGACAAGGCTGTTTAAGCTTGTGTGGTGGTAGCTGCCAGGGTCTGTGGAGGCATCTCCTTTGTGGAGTGGGACCACTGTTGCCGTGACGCCAGTGTTCAGGTACAGATCCTGTAGCAAGGCTAAGGTTAAATAGGATCTGCATATACAGGTTTATCTCCATCTGTAGTTCACATAGCATGCAACTGGGGATACCATCAGGTCCCATTGATGCTGTGTACTGCCTTTGCTGACTGCGGCTCTCACATGGACATCCAGGATGACAGTGAGGTTACATACAGCTGTGATAACTATCATGTCTTGGGGGTGAGGGAGGGGTACATTGCACTGAACTGGTCTGCCAGGGTGTCAGTAATATCTGTCAGGTCCCTGGGATATAAGTTGTTGTGTACCAAATCTGAGCATATATGAGGGTTCCCACCCAGGCCAGACATAACTGAAGAAAGCAGTGTGGTTACCTTCATCGCCTGTGGTGATTTATGTCCCCAAGTTGAACTTGGGTGTCTTTATGTGAGAATGTAGCTTTCTACTACTGCTGATCACAGCTGCCTTACATTCTGGAGATGTAGCTCTGTCTTGCATTAGTATCCTTCATCTGTTATACAGTTTGTTTATGGCTGGGGTCCACCAGACAGGCCACTTTCCCTTGGTGGTGAAGGTGTCATTCTCATTTGTGATTGCATGGTCCATGCTTACTCGGAGATGTCCGTAGAAAGTGTCTGTGCAGGAGTCACCATTGTGTGTTGTGGTTTCCACTGGCCCAGTGGGCTTAATGGATACCATCTCAGTCCGAAGAAGTGTGAAGTCAGCTTCTGAGCTGTTTGTCACTATACCCCTGGTATCATACTAGCACTGACACAGGTGTAAACAATTCCCCAGAATCCATCAAACAAAATGGACATGCAGGCTTACAGATGCCCTAGGGGACTAGCCTAGTATGAACCCATTATGATACAGATTGTACAGGACACTACAGATAACCCCAAGGCTGTTGCAAATGATGGTAGTAAGCATGTTGTTGATTCCTGGATATGCTCCGGATCACACCGATATTACAAACAACATACCAGACACACACAGGTATGGCCAACATACATCCTGACATGTGCAGTGCAAACCCCCATAATGCCAAATACCTTCCCAGCAGACTGCCGCCTCCCTGACATTATGTCACCCTTACCACAGGGTACGCACTCCAAAGAGCAGTGTACAACAACAGTGGGTGTTCTCAACAAAGGTGTCTCCTGAATGGATAGGAAAACAACCACCACAGAATCATGAGAGGTTTGGTCTGCACAGCTATGGAAAGGACCAGCATGTACCACAGACATAATGATATTGTGGATCTATTGACACCCGACCCTACCCAGTGTGGGTTTACAAAGTGCAGACCCCACCCCTAAACATGTGTGACTCAGTTGAAACAGTACTTGAAGTCAGTGATGAGGGCAATGTGGTCCACACAGTGTAGCCGGACCTTGCAAAGCCTTCTGTACAATACCCTATGTGTTCCGTGATAGATTTGCTCACCAGCTGATATATACACCCCAATGTCATGGGAGGGTTGCAAACCAGACCAACGACAGAACTGACATGGTCAGACATGCAGCAGCCATGTCAGACTACAAACCACATATAACAGGCATCCCACAAAGCTTGGTCCTGGGACCTTCACCATCTGGTATATATGCCCCATAGGTACAGGCCAACAAGTAAGGACTGTGCTGGAACATGTTTGTAGAGGACAACAAGCCGCCTGACATATCTGATACACCAGCTGACACAAGCATCCCATAAAAGGGCCACATAGAAACAGACAGCTGGTGCCATAGCCATGTCAGCATGTTAAATGGTGAAAACAGTATAGTCAGCCTCTGTGGATAATCCAGTAAGTGACCACCAATTCCCACATAGGTGTCGACCCATGACATTCCTAACATGTAATGCCAGAATGGGGACACAAGGTGATAGATATCCTGCATTGGACAAAAATGTGGCTGTAGGGTTAACAGCAACAATCCATATACCAACCTAATCATGAGGGTTATGACATCTAGCTAAGGGGAGGTCATTGTGGTTTTGCAGTTATCTTTCAGCAGCATTACAAATGACCACAACAGCGCCTGTGTGGTGTACCTCAGCAGATAGATTCAGCAACTGTAAAGTCCACAACAGTACCTCACCAGGAGTATCAAAGAGCTGGAACACATGTAATGTGTCGCCTGATTAAACAGAATGCAGTTACACACACTGCCATGCTGGCCACCCAGACACAAGCTGTGCCTGATGTAGAAAGCCATGTCCAAGCTGACAGCAATGCACATGCCGTACCTTGTACAATGTGAATGGCAGGGAGATATGCACATGAGGGACCTGAACCCCAGCACTGACATATATAGGACAGGCTGTACTGCATTATCCAAAACACAGAAGCCACCCCACACATGAGTAAACTAACACTACAGGTTGTCCATAAAGACACTGGTTGAGTCCCCTCAACAGGAATCCTAATGAGTGGATGGGAGATGGGAGGTTTACCCTGGGTATCAATGTTATGTCACAGGTAGACAGAGGCACAGTATACTAAACAAGACATATGACATGTCAAACTACGGCTACAATGTGTTGATGGACAAACACATTCTCCGACTAGCATTAGGTCAAGATACCTCTTGAACACAGCCAGCAAGGTGCTCTGCCTCAAATGGACCAGGATTGTATTCCACAGCATAGGAGTCTCCGAGTGATAACTCCATCCCTACAACATGTCCAACATACATCCCTGCTAAGGTGTCAGTCACCTGCACTAGTGGTTCAGGTGGATCTTCTGAGTCTGAGGTGGAGCATGTCCATTAATCTCTGTTTGGACATGGCCTCGCATGTCAGGCACATGTCACCTCTAAGCAGACGGTATGTGAGTGAATAGAGTGTGAGTGTCTTCAATCTGGCAGCATATGACAGCTGTTGTGGTTCCTTGATCCTTTAGGTGGGGACAGTCAGGGTGTCTCCAATTGCTGCAGATGTTGGGTGAGATACAGCCAGAATAGGGCATTTGACTTGATCACCGGTCTGATAACTGAAGAGTACAGGGGAACAATGACCCACTAGATCTGGATGTGAATCCCATCCTTATCAGGTGGGCAATGTAGAAGGTCTTCCTAGCCACTTTAGCAATGTGAGTCTGAGAAGAATGGCGACTGTCAACCTGGGTCCCCAGGTCCGTGATAACCTCCTCTGTGCTTAGAGGATTGCCACCAATATGGTAGCTTGGGGTCACCTTGCTTTTCCTGAAGGGTATGTCTACACATGTTGTGCACTCTGACTTCAGGCCATGGCCCTGGCACCAGCTATCAGTTACTGTGAGTCCCTTCTGAAGGATATCTGTGTGTGATGCACTGTCCACTATGGTGCCCAGTGTGCACTCATCTGCTAACATTGTCATCCAAAGTCCTCCCATGTTGGCCTGTTCTCATGGGAAGTACATGACAAACAATGGTGGCCAAGGACTGAGCCCTGTGTGACACCACCTGTGACCAGCCTGGAGTCTAACATAGTGCCAGCAACTCTAACCCTGTGGGTCCCGTCCTTAAGCCAGTTTGCAACCCATCTTGTGACATATGGGTTTACATTTCAGTTGTGAGGTCTTTCCACAATACCTGAGTGGGGTATTGTGTTGAAAGTGTTAGCAAGGCCAAGGTAGGTTGTATGGACTGCCTTTCCCCAACAATGGCCTAAGTGACCAATTTGAAGATGTCAACCCAGTACAAAAGGCATGATCTGCCCCTGACCAAGCCAAAATGGGATGGGTACAATGTCTGCATGTCCCCTATATCTTTGTTTATGAGCTCAATTATGATCCTCTCCATAGATTTGCAGACTACACTTGTTAAGCTTATGGGGCAGCAATTAACAGGGTCTGTAGAGGCACTGCCTTTGTGCAGATGTGCACAACTGGACCTTAACCAGCCTGTTGTGCACACTATGGAAATGTAAATCAGTGATAGGACTGAAGCCCAGGATACTGACCACCACAGTGAAAGTACTGAAACACTACACTAGACAGTGCTACAGTGTTAGGTCAGTATGAACGGATGTTGACAATTGTGTGCAAAGTATCCCATGCAAAACCTGCAGGCACAGTATACTCCCAGTTTTGTTCACACAAAAGCATTCGGACAGTAACTACACAACATGGCACAGAACACACAACCATAAACTGGAGGTATTTGTTGAAGGTCACACTCATCCACAAATGTGATGGGCTGCAGAGTTCAACATATGTAAAGCCCACACTGGGCATGCTCACACACTTAGATAAATGAGACATCTTTCACACAACATGCCACAGGAAGGCTGAACTGGGCATGCTCACACACTTGGTCCAAATGTTACCCCTAGCAAATGTGAAAACACACCAGAGGATGGTCGCGCTTCTTTCTAGACACTGATCATGTAAGCACCCTATAAGTATATTGGAGAAAAGGATTCTCTCAGTAATCCGAATAGCGCGCCGTGCTAATGCGTCCGCCTCTAGTGTCATAACATAGTTAGGTAGGGGTTTGAATCCAGCAGGTGGCAAGTGTGTGTGAAGGGGGGTAAGTGTGTGTAAGTGTGTATGAAAGAAACATCCCTTTTGGCAACTGGGAAAACACACCACAGGATGATCATTCCACTTTCTAGACTCTGATGATGTCAGCACCCTATAAGTATATTGGAGCAAAGGATTCTCCCAGTAATCCGAATAGCGCGCCGTGCTAATGCGTCCATCTCTAGTGTCATAACATAGTTAGGTAGGGGTTTGAATCCAGCAGGTGGCAAGTGTGTGTGAAGGGGGGTAAGTGTGTATGAAAGAAACATCCCTTTTGGCAACTGGGAAAACACACCACAGGATGATCATTCCACTTTCTAAACTCTGATGATGTCAGCACCCTATAAGTATATCAGGGGAAAGGACTTTCCCCAGTAATGCGAATAGCGCGCCGTGCTAATGCGTCCATCTCTAGTGTCATAACATAGTTAGGTAGGGGTTTGAATCCAGCAGGTGGCAAGTGTGTGTGAAGGGGGTAAGTGTGTATGAAAGAAACATCCCTTTTGGCAACTGGGAAAACACACCACAGGATGATCATTCCACTTTCTAAACTCTGATGATGTCAGCACCCTATAAGTATATCAGGGAAAGGACTTTCCCCAGTAATGCGAATAGCGCTGTGCTAATGCGTCCGCCTCTAGTGTCTTAACATAGTTAGGTAGGGGTTTGAATCCGCAGATGACAAGTGTGTGTGAAGGGGTAAGTGTGTGGGTATGAAAGAAACATCCCTTTTGGCAACTGGGAAAACACACCACAGGATGATCATTCCACTTTCTAAACTCTGATGATGTCAGCACCCTATAAGTATATCAGGGAAAGGACTTTCCCCAGTAATGCGAATAGCGCTGTGCTAATGCGTCCGTCTCTAGTGTCTTAACATAGTTAGGTAGGGGTTTGAATCCCGCAGATGACAAGTGTGTGTGAAGGGGGTAAGTGTGTGGGTATGAAAGAAACATCCCTTTTGGCAACTGGGAAAACACACCACAGGATGATCATTCCACTTTCTAAACTCTGATGATGTCAGCACCCTATAGTATATCAGGGGAAAGGACTTTCCCCAGTAATGCGAATAGCGCGCTGTGCTAATGCGTCCGTCTCTACTGGCTTAACATAGTTAGGTAGGGGTTTGGAGGCGGCAGATGACAAGTGTGTGTGAAGGGGGTAAGTGTGTGGGTATGAAAGAAACATCCCTTTTGGCAACTGGGAAAACACACCACAGGATGATCATTCCACTTTCTAAACTCTGATGATGTCAGCACCCTATAAGTATATCAGGGGAAAGGACTTTCTCCAGTAATGCGAATAGCGAGCTGTGCTAATGCGTCCGTCTCTAGTGTCTTAACATAGTTCGGTACGGGTTTGAACCGCAGATGACAAGTGTGTGTGAAGGGGGTAAGTGTGTGGGTATGAAAGAAACATCCCTTTGGCAACTGGGAAAACACACCACAGGATGATCAGTCCACTTTCTAAACTCTGATGATGTCAGCACCCTATAAGTATATCAGGGGAAAGGACATTCCCCAGTAATGCGAATAGTGCGCTGTGCTAATGCGTCCGTCTCTAGTGTCTTAACATAGTTAGGTAGGGGTTTGAACCGCAGATGACAAGTGTGTGTGTAGGGGGTAAGTGTGTATGATTGATATATCCCTTTTGGCAACTGGGAAAACACACTACAGGATGCACATACCCATTTCTAAACGATATCACAATTATGTATGGCTTTTGATTACAGACATGCCATGTGTGTTGTGCACACACAGAATGCCCATGTATGTGGGTTGTCCCTCACAATAATGCATGACATTGATTACACCGGTTATGGCAATGAACACATGATGTATGTGTGTGCCAAATACACATATGTACCTGTGACTTTCAATAGTTACCATGTGTGATGCCTGCCACATGTGAATACATGGTATTTGCACAGGGTAACATTATGACCGTGGTCTTCTGTGCAGATGCTGCATGTGGGATGTGTATATACAGTGTGAGATGTAGATGCTATCAGCCTAGTAGTGAGGGATGCACACCTGGTCTGGGGCATAAGGTCTACATGTTGTTAATGTACAGGAGCTGCATGTTTTCACCTGTTGTGGGAGTGGTAAGACAGTATTCCATAGCAATGCAGTGACTGCATGCTAAGAACCATTCAGCTAGGGTGTTGTAGATACACTTATTCATTAGCATTCAGTAATTTGTCGGAATCCCTGGTGAGGGTCTGATGCCAACCAAGGTCAGGGTCTACCAGCCTGTGTCACTTGCTCAGTGATCCCTTCCATGTTCCCTATCACGTATCCCAGTGAGCGACATCCCACATCAGCTGTGGTGGCATGGACAATGACTGAGTCATATGTGTCCATGCATCTGACTGACTTGTATGTTGTTGTTACAGTTTGGCCATGTGTTTCCATCTCATACATGTGATGTACATCAATGGGTAAGGGATAGGGTTGACTGTGTACATGTGGCAGCTGTGACATTACTACATGACACACATATTCCACACCCCTACCATACAGGTGACTCACAACTGACCCTTGCACATGCTACCAGAGTATTGAGATTACATTGGTGATTGACAGCACATAGGGCCAATGGTGAAAAAGAGACATAGGTCCATAGGTTCGTACAGGGATATCTGCCCAGGGCATGTATCCACCTAGCCAGAATGTGCGTGCCTTTCAACATGCATTGTGAATCTGTCTTGCTATGCCCTTTTCCAAGGTTAGTATACTGTGCCTCTTTCTCACAGTGACACATAAGTGATACCCAGGGTAACCCTACAATGTCACATCCAGTCATTAATATCGCCTTGAGGATAGTCACTGAGTCAGTCCGCCTAACCTCTATTGGGATAATAATCAGGAATGAAGGGTGCCTCTGAGTTGTGAATGTGCCCCTCCACCATGTCCTATGTATATCACTCCTGAAGTTCATGTATTTCCAGCGTGTATCCTGGTGGGATCTGGATATTCTGAGATGCAGCATGGCCATTACGTGAGGGTATGACCTGGCCTTCTATGTAAGGCACAGATTGCCTATGAAGAGGCAGTATGTCACTGAGTAGAGCTGCTGCTACTTTAACCAGTCAGTATGTGGCATCTGTTTGAGCACTTTGATCACCTTGTCGAGGTACATATGTGGTAGCCCCAGTTGCTGCAGGTGTCTGGTAAGGTGCATGCCGACAGGTTCATCATAGTCAATTATGGGCATGATGAGGGATGAGTAAAGGGGCACAATGTCCTCCCCTGGCCTACATGTGGATCCCATGATGATGTGGCCCATATCACATGCTTACCTAACCACTTTGTCCATGTTGTTGTCAAATGGTAGGATGCTATCAACCTGCGCACCCCAAGGTCCATAATTCCTAGGTCTGCACTTACTGGATTAACACATATGTGGTACATTGTGGTCATTTACTGTTTGACAAAGGGGATGACTATACTCTTTCTGTCATTCATGTTGAGGCCATGGCTGTGGCACAAGTCGTGTGTTTGCAAGAGTCCCTTTGGAGGATGCGTGTGTTAGCTGTTGAGTTGATTATGGTGTTCGGTCTGCAGTCACCTGTGACGTGCTGAGCCACAGTACTTCCATGTTGGCCTGTACCTATGACAAATATATAATGAACATGACAGCCCCTAGGGCTTTGCCTTGTGGGACACCACTTGTACCAGGTTGGAGGCTGACATGGCTCCAGCAATTCTACCATGTGTGTTCTGCCCTTGAGCCACTGTGCAATACCCATAGTGACATAGGGGTTAATATGTACACTGGTGAGCTTCCTAGAATGCACAAGTGGGGTATTGTATCCAAGGCTTATGCAAGGTCCAGGTAGGCTGTGTGGACCTCCTACCCCTTGACAGTGGCCTTGGTGACTGTTTCAAACAAAGCAAACAGGTTTGATAGGCAGGATTTGCCATTGACAAAGCCAAACTGTGTATGGTGACATGTCTGTAGGTCCACAATATCTAGATATGTGAGGTTCTTGATGATTCTTGCCATAGCTTTGCAGACAAAGCTAGTCAGACATATGGGGCAGTAGTGTCCAGGATCCGTGACGGCACCACCTGCATGTTGAGGGACCACTGTTGCTGTATGCCACTCTCTGGTCACATATCATGTATTAAGGCTGGGATTGAACAGTGGTGTTATGTCTGGGTGTAGCTCTTCTTGTGGTTCATGTAGGACACAGCCTGGGACACTGTCTGGTCCCATTGATGCAGTGTTTACTGCTTTGGGAAGGGCATCTCTTACCTGAGCATCTGTGATGTCAGGGGAAGCACTGTGATGCGAGACATATGTTCCCTTTGGTGTGGTGGGGAGAGAAGGCAGCATTGAACCTGTCCACTAGGATGATGGCAATGTCTGTGTGTTTTATATTTTGTGTGACATATTGTATTACCTCTGAGCATATCTGGGTAGTACCACCCAGGTTACTAACATAACTACAGGCAGCCTTGTGATTATCCTCAGTGGCTTGTGGAATCCTCTCTCAAAGATGGCCTTAGACAATCATATGGGTGCCTGTAGTTGTCTTCCAATACTCATCAGTGGTGCCTTCACATTTTGGGAGGTTGTTGTATCATGTAGTGGCGCCATCCTTCTATTGTATAGTGTGTTTATGGCTGGTGTCCGTGCCCAGGACATCTGTCTTTGGAGAATTGGGTCATGCTTTCATATGTGGCTTCATGATCCATGCATTCCTGAATGTGTCCACAGAATGCCTCTATACAGGTATCTGCAGTCTGGTCCATATTTTCAACAGGCCTTGGGCCTTTGAAGGCTTCCACATCATTTATGAGGGGTGTGCACTTGCTTGACATGAGCTGTTGACAGACGTGCGCACTCCAGACAGAGCAAGGGAGGGTCACAGTCAGCTACCTGTTGGGACGCACCTCCCTGGACCACATGGAAAGAGACACAGAGGAGCTCTTACAGCACCCTCTCAAACTCAGGTCTCCCACACAGCCTTCATGCTGACACAGGAGAGTTTAGATTACTCTGCAAACACCATCATACTGGGTGATGCCAGCTACCCAAACATAGACTGTGTACATTACACAGGCCACAATACCCAAGCTCTAAGATTCCCATTGATCAGACATTCTTTGGCTATGGAACAGGTAACCAACCTTCCCACAAGAGGGGCAGATATACTAGAGCTGATCTTTACAAACATGAGTAAAACTAATCACCACTGGGAGTATATCCTCATTGTTGCAATCAAACCATATACTAATCACACTGGTGTTCTGGATCCCCACATATGCAAACCTCCAACACATCGATGTGTGTGTGTGTGTGGAAATGTCCCTATTAGCAACCGTGACAGTATCGTACAGGATGCAGATCCCCTTTGAAATAGTGAAGATGTCAGGTCTATATAACTATATCAGCTGTAGTAAAGTCCTCCAGTAATTTGCATAGCGCGCCCTGCTAATGTGTCTTTCTTCAGTGTCATAACGTAGTTAGGTGGGGGTTTGAATCCTGCAAAGGGAATGTATGAGTGTGGTTTATGTGTGTGCACTATGCTGGGAGGGTTAACTGCCTTTTGCCAACTGGGAGAACACACTACAGGGTGCACATCCCTCCTCCTACACACAGATGATGTCAGCACCCTCTAAGTACAGCATTAGTAAACGTTTCTCCAACTACTGCAAATAGCACACTCTGCTAATGTGTCTGTTTCTACTGTCATTGCACAGTTAGGTGTGGGTTTGAACCTTGCAAATGGAAAGTATGTGTTTTACTGTTGGTGGGGTTAGTGTGTGTGCACAATGATGGGGTGGGATGTGGCTTTTGCCACATGGGGCTATGCACTGCAGGGTGGTCATTACCCTTAACAAGCAGTGATGTTGATAGCACCCTATACAAACAAAACTACAAAACAGAAGGTGTTGGTACTGATAACACATGTAAGGTAACACTTGTTCAAGTAATGTCCACAAAACGGAGTAGGATAATAAAACATTTCTTTTATTCTATACAGACAACATGACTACAGACAACTAAGTGCCAGTACTCAGTATAGTGTTACATGCTACTTGAACATGCACATGTACCGAATATACCTAGATAGTGTTCTGAAGCCTGAATGTGGCGAGTGTGTGGATGTGGGATGTGTCTGTGTGTGCATTTCCGCATGGGAAGCATGTTTGCTGTGGCAATCAGGGTACTACAGTACCTGATGCACATTACATCTTCCAACTGATGAGGTTGCCTGCACCCTGTGAGTACAGGTAGAGAAGGGGATGCCAGTAGTAAACAACATAGTGCACTTCTGAAATGTGTACCTGTCATGTATCAACAGCTACTCATGTAGGGTGATAAATAATGGGAATGGCAGGTGAGCGTGTGCATGTGTGTGGGTAGCAGGGTGTGTATAAATGCATGTGTGACAGAACAGATACATGTAGCTGAATCTACATAACAGCACAAGATGCACATTGCCATAGTCAATGTTAGCATGTGATGGTGTGCAGCAGGTACACTTTGTTAAGTAGTATGGGTGCAGATAACAATTGAGGACATTCATACAGTTACTGCAGCAGGACTGATGGGATATACACACATTTATACTGCAACACACAACAGTTACCAACATGTTACTACTTATACACATCTATAGTCACCCTGTGCATCAGCAACGTGTTTACCTTTACCTGCACCGATGTTGTAGTATGCAGGAGGTGGCACAGTGTCATCATATGCACAGGGTGTGGGTTAGATATGCCCAAGCCGCCACTGGTAACACCAATTGACATGTGTGTGTATGTGTGTTTGTGAGGGGCAGCAGTACAGGGTGGACCGTTGTTGGTGCAGTGTGTGTGTGTATGTGTTTGCCCTAGGTGTTAGGTTTCTGCATGTGTGTAAGCACGCACACAGTCCCACATAATGGCTGCCATGTACAGGGTTTTGTGGACAGCCACAGACTGCACCTGTCAGGTCATCCAAATCAGTGTCTGTGGGCACGGACACGGTACCTGTGCCTGGCAGGGTGCTACGGGCCGATCCGTACTAACCCAGACTGGGTACTGTCATCGGAAGCAGGGGTGTGTTGACTGGACACAGTTCCCTGTTGGGACTGTCCAGAGCCACGTGCACGTGGTCTCCTGGGGCGCCTGGATGACAGCACAGACCCAGCATTGCTGGGGCTGGTGCTGGCACTTGAGGCGCGCGAGGGGCCCGTTGTCGCCCCCATGCCACTGCCAGCTGGTGCTCTTGCACCATTGTTATATTGTATAACCATTGCATATTGTATAACAATAGTAGGAGGCTACTGCAGCACAGGGCAGATTCACATGACGGGAAGGCATCTGTTGTCTGCAGTGTTAAGATGCTTCACATTCACCAAATGCACAGATATTGCCAACAATTTTGCAGACAGTTTAGGTGCAGGTACCCCCCCCCCATTGTCCTACACACGTGTTATTAGTTATCCCAGATGACTGTAACCTCCCTATCCTCTCACATGTCCAGGTGAGAGCCACCCTCATCATTGCAGAACACATATCATCACTGTTACGGAATGGTATCCCTGGATGTGTGCTACATTCACCCCTGGAGGACATAGCACCACAGGACAGACTGATATTAATCCATGGCCATACTACAGGATATGTACCTGAACAGTGCCATACATACACAGTGGTCCCACACCAATGAGGAGGAACCTCTACTGACCCTGGGAACTACTGCATCATATGCACAACTGGCCTTGTGTTCTAAGCTATGGAAGTGTTAGTTATGGCCCACATGTACAACAATTTTACATATGTTTATATTTCATGACTATCTACACACAACCTATCTCATGGACATACCTATTGATAGTGAACTATGATACATTTGAGGTGTCACAGTATACACAGGATTAACCTGCTACTTTGCATTACCTGTGTTTGTGGCAGCTTTTGGTGAGTCAGTCGTGCTGCTTGTATTTTGCTGCTGTTGCTGCTGCTGCTGCTGCTGTTTTGCTGCTTGCTGTCAGTATATTTTGTTTTCTCTCTGTCTGTCTCTCTCTCTCTTTCTCATTCGGTTAGTGCAATGACTGTATTGCATGAGTGGAGTGTGGGTACTGAATACTTTTGTAGGTATCTGCATGGATCCATGTGATGGCCTCTGCACCAATTGTAAGGCAGCATTTGCTAATTGCAAGCAGCTGGGTGTGTACTAATTGCATGTCTCACTGTGATTTCAGGACACTGCTATAAAAGGGTATGTGAGATAGGCGTTGCCCTTTCAGATTGTAGGGCGTGGACCATGCTGGTATGCTGTTGACAGTGTTCTGTGAGTGTGAAGGTTAGTACATCTCCCATGCTTCATGCTGTGTTGTAGATTCAGGTTGCTGCATTTATCTTGCCTGTTCCCTGTAGTGAGTGTGTATGCATACTGACACCTACAACTATATGTCATATGTATTGCTATATGAATATATATATATATATATCTGTGTACATATACATACTTTCATATATGTACATTAGCTGACATTATTGGGTACAAGCTAACAATTAGCAGGGCTGTTTCCATTAACACTACTCTAGTATGGGAATCCAGTAATTGGGACTATAAAAGTCTGCCTGACATGCTTTGGGTAGTAGACATACTATATTGCCTTTATCTTCATTCCTACTATTACATGTTCCACTTATTTAGCACTATATTCCTGTATGAGAGTCATGGCTTAGTGGTAGGTCATACAGACTAGTGTTACAATGGTCTTGTGGTAGGGCCTACTAGTATGCTCATATTCTGCTTTTGGGTTGAGTATAGGGCCTATCAATCACAGTGCTAGAGGCACCTTTAAGCAGTTAAAGGGCTTAGTAGGTCTCACAGGAGCCAGGCTGTGTTGCAGATTCTGGTTGCTGCATATATCTTCACTGTTTCCTGTAGTGAGTGTGTATGGCTACTGAGACCTACGATTATATTTCATATGTATTAATATATATTTATATATATGTATGTGTTGATATACATACCTTCACATATGTACATTACCTTACATTATTATGTACAAGCTAACAGGTAGCAGGGCTGTTTCTGCTCACACTGAACTAGTATGGGAATCCAGTAATTTGGCCATTAAAACTCTACCAAACATGCTTTGGATAGTACATCTCCTATATTGCCTTTATACTGATTCCTACTATTACATGTTATATTTATTTTAGCAGTGTGCCCTTCCACAGCAGGCATGGCTTAGTGGTAGGTCAAACAGACTAATGTTACCTAGGTCCTGGTTTCAAGACTGACAGTGGGAATTTTTTACTTTGCAAACTTTCAAACTGAGTACAGGACCTGTCAATCAAGTGTTGAGGCCACCTGTAAGCAGTTAGAAGGGTAAGTAGGTCACACAGGGGTCAGGCTGTGTTGCAGATTCAGGTTGCAGCAATTATGTTAACTTTTTCCTGTAGTGAGTGTGTATGGCTACTGAGACCTACAATTATATTTCATATGTATTAATATATATTTATATATATGTATGTGTAGATATACATACCTTCACATATGTACATTACCTTACATTATTATGTACAAGCTAACAGGTAGCAGTGCTGTTTCTGCTCACACTGAACTAGTATGGGAATCCAGTAATTTGGCCATTAAAACTCTACCACACATGCTTTGGATAGTACATCTCCTATATTACCTTTATACTGATTCCTACTATTACATGTTATATTTATTTTAGCAGTTTGTTCTTGTAAAGCAGGCATGGCTTAGTGGTAGGTCATACGGACTAATGTTACCAAGGTCCTGGGTTCGAGACTGACAGTGGGAATTTATTTTTCTTAGCAAACTTTGGAACTGAGTACAGGACCTGTCAATCAAAGTGCCATAAAGGCACTTTTAAGCACTTTAAACCAGGTCTGCGCTTATGCGGAGCTCACGCATGCGCACTGGCGGTGAGCTCCACTAACACAAGCGCACACCCGCGCTATTTTCTTTGAAAGAAAAGAAAAAGGGGTGACAGGAAAGTGGTGAAAAGGGGTCACAAAGAGGGTAAGACAGTAGGGAAAGAAGCGTGGATTTGCAGGAAGGGTGTAGGTAAGGCCCATAGATGCCCATGTCTTTTGCAGCAACAGCTGTATATTTCTATGTATTTTGGTGAGACATTTGAAACCTTCCACCTCTGAGAGAGGTGTCAGGACAACATTAATATTTGTTGTACAGCCAATTGTAATTAACAGTTTAGATGTCCAGCGGACATGTCTGCGACATGGACAGCTATGTATGGGGCGAATTTTTTGTGGGACAGAGTGCCCTTTTTTTTTTTACAGGTGAGAGTGGTATGACAGGTGAAGGAAGTCGGTAAAGCTGGGGAGGTAGGTTGGGTAGGTTAACAGACAAGACAGACAAGACGATACAGGGACGGTGTATGACACACGTGGGGGTTACACAATTGACGGGACGGAGGTTGGGATATCTGAGATGCACGAGCCCACAGATGGCAACAGTGGAACTGATATCCCCACCCATAGGCAGTTGCCACTGTTCCTTCACAGCCCAGGACGGGCTGTGCTGGGGCTGTAGGCGGGCAACGGCCGGGCCGTTAGCTGTGCCACACGAGCCTCGAGCTGGCGTGGGGTCCAAGAACAGTGTCTTGGATCTCCCACGCACCACAGACCGGACACCGTGGAGGGTGAGTGGACGAACCCCTCCGCCACACTTGCAGAGGGGACGGGCCCCATCCCCTGCAGCGCTTCCACCCGAAGGTGGCACAGGGCCACCGGAGGGGGTCCGCCTGGGCACTAGTGCCAGGTGCAGTCACCAGCTGAGGTGGGAGAGGTGGGTCCGCTGGGACCTGCCTTCCCAAGCGCTCTAGGTTTGTGAGTAGTTATGTTAGTTTGGGTTAGTGGCATTTTATTCCATTCAGATTAGTTGTAACAGCATGCATTGGTATTCCCATCAAACAAACACCCAGATATGGACACCATTGAACAAGGGGCATATCAATATCACATGCATTATTTGAACAGCAAAACACAGTCAAACGACATGCAGGGTTGATTAATGGCAACAGGCCATCGTATTTGCAGGTATGAACAGGGCACATGCACGAACAGACATGCATATATGTTTGGAACGGACAAATGTCCATGATTAATGAAATGTTCACATACCATTATTTAGTGGATGTTGTTATATGGAATTACAGGGTTGGGTGGGGATAGAAAGTGATGACACATTCATATGTTAAACATTAATTCACATTTATCATAGATACACAATTAAGTTGAGGCTGATGTTTCAAAATAATCTTTATTTGACTGTCATGCTACACCTGTTACACATACATCACTATCCTACTTATTTTGAATTTGATCAGATACATCATCCTGCTACACTTTGATGACAGGACAGGGGACAACTATGGCTGTTTAGTCTGTCAGATAATCATTCATTCTATCTGCAAATTGTTTACTGTTATCACCATATACAGATTTTGAGCTAGACATTCAGATTCAGACACACTGAAATCAGTTTGGGATGTTAATTTGTACTTCCCACATGCATTTAGTTCTGTAAAACACACTGAGGCTTATATATTCAGGGGTTATTACTACTTTATTTATTCATACATGAGCATTTCTGTCACTCTCATACATTCTGCAACTTCACAGTTCAGGTTGGTACTTCTAGGCTTTGTTCACATATTAGACCTGTGGTGATTCAAACACTTTCCAACAGCCTCACTTCTGTCATGATTCAGCATTTCAACAGGGGATATATCTGACATGTGACTACCTCAGATTCTGAAGCTGTACTCTTGAGACTATACTGCAGGTTACAGTATATTTAATTAATGATGGGACATCTGTATTACAGCACTGTTTAATCCTATCAATTATATTTCCAGTTACACTTGCATACTGATGAACTTGTTGCAGCCATACCTGCAGACGCACAATTCCTGCTTGCACATTATATTACTTTTAATCAATACACTGCACTGTTCTGATACATGGTACATAATAATATTTATTTACAAGTACTGGGTGGGGTTACTAACCTGCATGGTGGCGCAGCCGCACCAGCCTTCTGGCGTGCATCTCGACATTCGCAGAGCGGACACCTGCAGCTGTAATACAAAGGGAATAATATTGGACTACACATCTCCATGGTATCAGCTGGTTGAAATCCTTACATACATGGGTAAAATGTGACTTACTCAGTAGTGGGGCGTTGGGCATTTGCCGGGCCTCCTGGATCCAACGGTTCAATTGGTCCTGCTTGCGTCTCTTCAGGTCTGCATGGTGGTGACGGACCTGCTCACCAGTGCGTGGAATGCCAGTAGCACTGGTCAGCTCACGAGCCAACTGGTCCCACGCCTCAGCCCTATATACTCCCCATGAGACCTGGCCCTGCATGAGTTGGGCCTCGTGATTATGGACAAGGAGCCAGACCATGTATCTGGACTCCTCAACGCCCCAACGCTGTGCTCGAAAGCAACGCCCCTCACCTACTCCACTCATGCTGACTGCAAGTCTGTTCTACAATCAGTTATGCTGTGTATTCCCGCCTATGGGGCTTATATATGCCGCTTTTCCCGCACATTTCTGATTGGCCGTTTTGGAATTGTATCTACTTCACTGAAAATGCTTTCTCATGCTCCATTCTGGGTTTTATCCCATATATATGCTATTTCTGCTTTTCTAGGTATTGCTGTCATGGCTTGGTGGTTTAGTTCCTTGACTCTAGTGCATGGTATCCTGTGTTCGAATCTGGCAACTGCTTTTTGCTTTTCCTGACAGAAATGAGTTGAAGACCTGTCAATCAAACATGCCAAAAGCACTTTTAAGCACTTTAAACCTGTTCTGCGCTCGTTTGCGCTGAGGTTACGCATGCGCACTGGCAGTTAGCTTGTGGGAGCGGCGCGCAAACGGTGTGCGCTGGGATAAATCTTAATTGGCTAGTGACACACATGTTCAGCTAATTGCACACAGTTTCAGCCTGTTTATCCGCTGCTTGGCAACGGGCACGCAGTTTGCAGCTTTTAAACACTACTGCCACGGGCACTCTGTCTCACGGCAGCTTAGCTATCAGTACATTTCTGACTATTTTTATTCTTATGTTACTTCAAAATATATGCTCTGTTTCATTCCATTTTACAAAAGGGAATACATTTACATTTGTACAATACTGTCTGGGGGCTTTTAGTGCTTATTTACAAAAATAAAAAAAAGGTTGTTGTAGGGGCTCGAACCCTGCCTGCCTACTCATAGGGCGGGTACTCTACCACTAAGCTATTATTTCTTGGCTTACTTTGCATATTTAGTTCTTATATCCTTTTCCTGACTGCTAACTGTGATTGCGCTTAGTAGCACACCACACACAGTAGCAAACATTTACGGGTTTAACAAAAAAAAAAAAGGTTTTCATTTACTTTTATGACATCTCTTCACTTTATACACTGATGGCCAGTCGGGCATGTGTTGTATAGTGTGTTTATTCACATTTTCATGGCCTTTCTCGTGGCTGTTTACTTTCAGCCATTCTAGTTTTCCGGGCGTGTCCACTTGCAGAGCTTAGCCTACAGACACGCTTCTACTCTCTTACACGGACCGTGTAAGAGTTACTGGTGTGATTCAGCATGCCTCATGCACCTCATGCATATGCATGACATGCTGACATCACACAGTTTAACTGCAGCCTCCGTGTAAGAGTTATAACTCTTACACGGAGGCTTCCTGAATCTGGCCCTATGTGTTTAAGTTTTAAAATGATCAATAGTATATACATTTGGAGTGTGGTAAAAATGTAATGGATATTAAATTTGAAAATATTTTACCTTTTCCCAAATATACCCTTCCTCTCCTCATCCCCATGTGTGCAAAAGCAATTTCAACAAATGAATATGCAATTAAATGAAAAACAATAAAAATGCTAGTTATGGAAAAAAATTGCAACAATTTTAATAACCGTGAAAAAGCAGGGCTTGTCCCCACATCAGCAAGAAAACAATCACCCAAACTCTTATTTAGAAATAGTTCACTGAAATAGT